>NC_063334.1:92556882-92630808 GCF_021869965.1 Rhincodon typus
CAAGCAGCATCATAGGAGCTCCTATGATGCTGCTTGGCCTGCTGTGTTCATCCAGCCCTGCACCTTGTTGTCTCGGATTCTCCAGCATCTGCAGTTCCTACTATCTAAGATTCTAAAGGAGTTTGGTAGAAAAGATGCTGAGAGGATGTTTCCTTTTGTGGAGAATCTAGATATATGGGGTACAATTTCACCATAAGTAGTCTTCCATTTATGATAGAGGTGAGGGGGAATTTCTTCTCCAAAAGGCTATTAGATTTTGGAATTCTCCATAGAGCAGTGGTGGTTGAGCTGGAAATAAAAATGGTGTACGATGGAGTTAAACGTTATGGGGTTGCCGAAGGAAAGTGGAATTAAGATTGCTATCAGATCAGCTAGGCTCTTACTGAATGAAGAAGTAAGCTTGAGGGCTGAATAGACTACTACTGTTTATATTTCCCAGGTTCTTATATTCATAAGTTTGAGGCATCCGTGCAATATTGAGGGGGTTCGACACCCTTGGAGATGCCACCTTTTGGATGAAAACATAAACAGAGACCTTACCTACTCCTTCCGAATGATATAAAAGTGACCAAAAGATATTATGACAAAGAAAAGCGGGTAATTTATCCTCAGAGATAGCAAGAATTGCAAATGCTGGAGTCAGAAACAACACAGAGTGGAACTGGAGGAACACAGCAGGCCAAGCAGCATCAGAGGAGCAGGAAAGTTGATGTTTCAGGTCGAGACCCTTCTTCAGAAAATCCTCATTGCCCTAGTCAGTAATTACTTCTCAATTAACATCACAAACACAGATTCTCTGGTCCTTATCAGATCCTGTTGTGGGCATGTACCTTGTGCAGATTGGTACCACATTTGATATATTACAACAGCAACTAAACTTCAATAATGTTTCTTTGTACAGTACTTTGGCATGTTCTGAGATCATGCAAGGCCCTCTATAAGAGCAAGTCTTTTCTTTCGTCTGCTTTCAAATCTCTCCTGTCCTTGCTCAGTGTTCCTTTAAGATATGTAAATACAAGCTGCATAGCAATTGGAAATATGCCAGACAGAGAACTAATAGGCAGAACATAAGCCAGGGTCCCTTTGAGATGCATGTTTGCAAGGACATGCGGCAATCTGAAATGAACCATACAATCCAGCATCTGGGCCATGCACGGCAACGGTACATTAGAGGGAACATTGGCTTTACCTTTCCCCATCTTTATGATCCAGCCTTACATTTCACCAAATCTAGTCTCTTGAACATTCCCAGTTTTAATTCCTCCATCATTGGCTGCCATACCTTCAGCTGTTAAAGTCCTAAACCCTGGAGTTTTCCCAATCAATCTCTTTGCCTCTCCACCATTCTTTCCAAACTGACGATGCTTCTGAAATCCTACCTCTTTAACCAAGACTTTGGTAATCTGATCTAATATCTTCTTATGCTGTTTAGTCTGAAATTTTGTTTCATAATGCTTATAAAGCTCCTTGGGGTGTTTTATTATATTAATAGTACTGTACCAATGCAGGTTGTCATTGTTGTGCAAATCACTGACAGTAACCTTCAGTTCAAGGGTGACTGTGAGTCTACAAAACCCACTACTTTTCTTGGTCTTTTTTATTCAATTACACTTTAATGGGTCTCAAATCTCCTGGCATTATAATACTTCCTTAATTTGACTTCTGACAGGCTCAACGATTGGCTTGTATGATTGCAATAGCACTATTTCTTCACACTAACATGTAGCAGATCACTGAGTTCTGGAATCAGTTAGGAATAGAATTCAGTGGTCATGTGTGCAATTTATGGCACTCCTGTGTTGTGTTGATATTCTACCTTATTCTTGGTCAGTTTAAAGGTGAGTGGCACTGCAGGAATCTACTTTTCTCTGAATTAACAACCAACATTTTTCTATCCTGAGAACTGTGTTGCTTATAGGACTGACATTTGACTGCCATTTTCCTATGTTATTACTCTGTTTATTTACAATGACCTGTGTAATTGGTTGTCAATAACACCAGACACCAGTTATATCTGACCTTAATGAATATACATCAATGTTGATCAATTTCAAACTTGTTTATATTTCCTAATCATTTGCATAACAAACTGCAGTCCTTGTAATAGGGAGTTTCCACTTCTTAAATGTTCACAACACTGTGCTACAGTAGGTTATCAACTCTGTCAACCGTTAAATATACTGTTACTCCTTATCCTTGCTTCATCACTTACCACCAAGATTCATTTAACAAGCAAGAAATAGTTTTAGCTGTTAATCATACATATATTCAAAACAAAGTCACATATTTAAATGAAAGTAAAATTATCTAAATGTTGGTCAGACATATGATCAGAAAAATACTTATGCTCTAACTGTTCTAGATTGCACCATCTAAACAGTTGGTGCATTAAATTTCATTTCAACAGCAATATAATTGTCTTAAAACAGGACTTTGCCATATGAAATAGAGATGCAAGTATATATTTTTTCATTTGCTTTTTTTTTGAAAAGGGGAGCATATTCATCAGATTTACCACATTTCGTAGTTTCAGATTACTTCTCATGGAGCTAATTCACACTGCTTTTCAATCCGAAATACGATCCGTAGCTCCAGGTTTTCGGAGCAGCCTGTCTCTAATAAGGTCGAACTAGGAAAGAAGTTTTAGAGCGAGTTGAAGTAACTCCCTCTGCTACATCAACTACTACTACAGGCATATTCTTCCATATTTTGAAAGTACTGATCGTAAAACAACCAGAAGATTTAATGTATTTTAGCATTAGTATACATTAGATATAAAACGCAGTACATTTGAAAACTGACAAAAAAATCATAACTTTTTGTTGTAATGAAACTATATATCTCAAAACGGGACAAATGTGACATGCCACTGCGAAATGGGCTGTTGTTTACGCATTGAATGTGGTGCTGAGTTCACTGCTGTCCGTATTGGACATTTATACTTTGTATATTCTTTCAGAAAAGGTTAGCTGGTAACATTTATTTAAATCTCAACCGGTAAATTAATTACTAAATGAACGCAAAACAGTTGTCTTCGGTGAAAGTGACACACACTGTCAATGTTTCTTCTGCCTAAAACACTTTGTTACTTCAGATCCTGCCAGGTTTCTCCCCGCAATCGTTGGCTTTTTTATTGAACAGTGGGAGCTGTGAAAACAATAGAAACCTTTAAACAATCATTTCATTCGCCTTAAAACAGGGCACATTTAAACCTAATTGTTCAAAGGATTTGGTTCTCTAAATTAAATTATTTAACGATTGTGTCAATGGGATAATAATTTTGGTAACTTCTGAAAAATTGAGTGTGTCTCTCATAGCAGGCTCATGCACAATACGACATTAAAGGGGTTTGGATTAAAGCAATCTTTATTGATCTGTACAGTGAGCTTTATTCGTGGCTCGATTACAAATTCTGCACAAATTACGGGTTGTTCTGTGCGTCACTGTTTCAGCTGTAGAATGACTCATTCGGACAACAGGTTAAATCGTTTTCTGCTGTCTCAAAAGGGACATGATGGTCTGTACTCGGTGAGGAAGTCTATACACAGGACAACTTGCGCTTTTCATGGAAAGGGATGATTTATAATTTACACTATTATCGTTGCTGCTTTGGAAATAATTCAAAATTGAGAAGTGAATACTGGACGTTTTTTAGTTTGGCTATACCAAGTCGCTCACTTATGTTTGCCTTTAAGATTCACGGCAGGATGCCAAAGTTGTCCTCTTGTTAATATCCTGCAAGACATTAGGATACAAATCAAACGATAAAACCATGGTTGATATTTATATAAATGAATGAATATACATAAATGAATACAGTTTTCCCCCTCTAGATTTTCATAAACTACATTATCTTTCCCATCTCCATCATGGCTTCTTGGATCTTTACCCTTTTCAAAATTTGCAAAGTATCAGTATCTGAGATACAGATTTCCATGGAAAATCTATTTACCAGTTATTACTTTATCTATCGAAAGGAGTACTTCAACAATAAGTTACAGGTATGTCTTTGTTGGGATTTCTTCCATCATTAATATACTGGGACGGTGCTATTTGCATAATCGACTGGTTTGCAATGCAGAACGGAGCCAACAGCATGAGTTCAATTCCTGCACTGGCTTAGATTACCATGAAGGACTCTTCTAAACCCCTTCCCCTCGCCTGAGGCATGGTAACCCTCAGGTCAAACCATCACCAGTCATCTCGTCTAATGAGAGAGCAATCCTAGGGCCCTCTGGGACTATGGAGACTTTACCTTTTTATGGGAAGGAGGTGCAAGTGTTAAAAATATATAAAACGACAAGGGGAGGTTTAGGTCTTGCATTTAAAAAGAACAAACACTGAGTTCAAATTATCAGCCTTTTGTATTGTCGCCTCATTTTCCAATGACTGAAAAGGCCTAGTTTACCAATCTTTATTATTAGAAAAATATTAGAAGTCAATATCAGAGAGCAGCTAGTTTTTAGCTGTGTCTGTTGCATTAATACAATGATCATCACATAGAAAAGCATTCCGGTCTTCAGAGTTGATGCTAAGACTAGACAGCAATATTGTACTATACTGTCATAGATTGCATGAAAGAAATTCATGACATTGTGCTAGTCCCAAAAAATATAACTGGAGCATAAGACCAACCAACCAAGACTGATAAACGTTACCCTTCAGAGGGAGTTGTGTGTGAATGCCCAGTGCTGCAGCTACCATGTCAAATATCAAATTCTGATCCTTTAAAACATTTCTTGGTTATTACATAATGTAACTGCTTGAATGAGAGACACTAGAGCTTTGACTTTAACTGCAACAGTGTTACAAGATGAAAATGTGGAAGATATTTCCAGTAATGTTAGATACATTGTGAATTATATTAATGACACTGATTGGGTTCTTCTTTGGCAGCATAATGAATCAATCTTACACTTGCATTTTCTAATAGGCTCAATGACAACATGCGACATGTGCTGCGGCAAAACCTTTATCTTTCCATCTCACCGTGATATCTTGCAATTTTACAGAACCCAGGTTTTGTCCCAAGATAGGAATTTGCTTCAGATATACCATTAAAGGCACAGGCAATCTTAATCTTAGATTGATTGTAGAAATTTGGGTTGATAAGTGGCAAGTATCGCTTGTGCCAGACTGTGCCTGGCAATGACTACTCAAACAGAGAGAATCTAACCATCGCTGCTTGACATTCAATAGCATTATCATCATTGAATCCCCCACTATTAACATTCTGGGGGCTTACCTATTGAGCAGAAACTGAACTGGTCCAGTTGTATAAGTATTGTGGCTATAAGGGGAGATTAGAGGCTGGACATTCTACAATAAGCAACTCACTTTCTGACACTCAAATATCAGAATCTGTAAGGTTCAAGTCATGAATTTGATGGAATGCATTTCATTTGCCTGGATGGATCCAGCTTTAACAGCACTGTAGAAACTCGACAGCATCAAGGACAAGCAGCTCACTTGATTGTTCTCCTATCCACCACTTTCTATATTCGTTCCCTTCACCACTGACACATAATG
Organism: Rhincodon typus; assembly: GCF_021869965.1. Classification (NCBI taxonomy): domain Eukaryota; kingdom Metazoa; phylum Chordata; class Chondrichthyes; order Orectolobiformes; family Rhincodontidae; genus Rhincodon; species Rhincodon typus. Next base: position 92,562,412 of record NC_063334.1, read on the forward strand.
CCAGACAGCAGTATATATAACCTGCAAGATGCCCTGCAGTAAAACAACAGGGCTCCTCCAACAGCACCTTCAAAACCCTCAAACTTTATCATTCTAGAACGATAAAGGCAGCCGACGCATTAGAACATCACCAACTGCAAGTTCCCTTCAAGCCACATAATTCCTGACTTGGAAATACATTGCCATTCCTTCACTGTTGCTGGGACAACATCCTGAAATTCTATTCCTAACAGCTCTATGGATATATCTACATCAAATGGACCGTGTTCACAAAGACAGCTCACTACCATCTTTTCAAAGGCAGACAGGGATGGGAAATAAATGCCCACATCTCATGAATAAATGAAAAAGAAATATATCAAATGGCCTTGCTTAGAAATGAAAAAAGTAAGCAATAATTTTAATGATCAACTTCAGGCAACAAAATTCCTACCTTATTTTTGGTACTCAGTAGAAGAGCGTAAGGAATATGACCATAAGACATAGGAACAGAAGTAGGCCATTCAACCCATAGGGTCTGCTCTGCCATTCAATGACATCATGGTGAATCTGATAATCCTCAGCTCCACTTTCCTGCCTTTACCCCATTAGACTTGATTCCTTTGCTGGTTAAAAATCTATCTATCACAGCCTTGAATACAATTAACCACCCAGCCTCTATAGCCCTCTGTGCTGAAGAATTCCACAGAATCACTATCCTCTAAGAGAATAAATTTCATCTCTGTCTTAATTGGCAATCCCTACCTGTGAGATTGTGCCCTCTGGTTCCAGACTCTCCCATAAAAGGAAGCAGCCTTTTCACATCTACCTTGTCAAGATCCCTCAGAGCGTTGTATGTTTGAATAAGGTCACTTCTCATTTTTCTAAATTCCAATGAGTACAGGCACTATCTACGCAATGTCTCCCCGTAAGACAATCCCTTCATACCCAGGATCAATCATTTTAATGATCAACTGCAGTCAATACAATTCCTACCTTACTTTCTCTGGATTGCCACAAATGCCAATATATCTTTCCTTGGGTAAGGAGAATTAAACTGTTCACAGTTGTCTATTCCAAGTGTGGTCTAACTAGAACCTTATTTGGTCTTGGCAATACTTTGCTATTTTTATATTCCATTCCCTTTGAAATAAAGGCCAACATCCATTTGCCTTCACTATTACCCACAGAACTTGGGTCATAGCTTTTTTTTAGATTTATGGGTGACAACTCCCAAATACTTCTGTGCTGTAGCTTTCTGAGGTCTTTCTGCATATAAATAAGATTCAACTCCTCTATTCCTTCTGTCAAAGTGTGTAACCCCAATTTTCCCACATGATATTCCACAGTGAGCCTTGTGGGTAAGTTGTTGGAGGGGATTCTGAGGGATGGGATATACATGCATTTGGAAAGGCAAAGAATGATTAGGGATAGTTAACATGGCTTTGTGCATGGGAAATCATGTTTCACTAACTTGATTGAGTTTTTTGAAGAGTTGATAAAGAAGATTGATGAAGGCAGAGCTGTAGATGTTGTCTATATGGAGTTCAGCAAAGTATTTGACAAGATTCTGCATGGTAGACTTACCCTCAAACAGCCACCTCCAATCAAAATTCTCCAGATCCTACCTAATATTTTTGTAGTTTGCCTTGCCCCAATTTAACACCCTTACCCGAGGACTGCTGTTATCTCTATCTACAAGTATCTTAAAACTCACAGTATTATGGTCACTACTCCCAAAAAGCTCCCCTGCTGAAACTTCACTCACCTGGCCGGGCTCTTTTCCCAAAACCGGATGCTGTATAACCCCTTCCATGATTGCACTGTTTACATATTGTGTCAAGAAACCCTCCTGAATGGCCCTTACAAATTCTGCCACGTCCAAGCCCCTAGGATGTAGTGAGTTCCAGTCATTACAGTTAAAATCTTTCCAAAACCTGTCTACATATTCTCTCCTCTATCTCCCACTGCTGTTGGGAGGCCTGTAGTACACGCCCAGCATTGTGATTTCACCTTACCTCCTCCTGAGTTCTACCCAAACTACCTCGCTGCACAAGTCCTCTGATGTATCCTCCCTCAGTACAGCTGTGAGATATTCCTTTATGAGTAAATGCAACTCCCCTATCCCTTTTACCTCCCTTTCTAACACACCTGAAGCATCTAAAACCCTGGAACATTCAGCTGCCATTCCTGTCCCTCTTTCAGCCGAGTCTCTGTAATCGCAATAATGTCATAGTTCCAAGTGCTAACCAAAGCTCGAAGTTTATCTATCTTGCCTATCATACTTCTCCCACTGAAACACATGCATTTCAGACCGCCTCCCCTGCTCTTTTCAGCAGCGTTTCCCTGCCTGTTCTTGTTTATAGTAATGTTCACTTCATTTCTACCTCTCCCTTAATTTCTTCATCAACGACCCTACTCCCCTGGTTCCCACCCCCTCTGCCACACTAGTTTAAACCTCCCCAGCCACTCTACCAAGTAGTCCCCTAAGGATATCAGTCCCGGTCCTGCCCAGGTGTAACCCATCCAGTTTGCACAGATCCCACCTCCCTCAGCTCTGGTTCCAATGTCCCATAAATCTGAAACCCTTCCCCTCACACCATCTTTTCAGTCACATGTTCATCCTATATATCCTGCTGTTTCTGTTCTGACTAGCTTGTGGCTCCAGTGATAATCCTGACCTTTGAGGTCCTCCATTTCAACTTTCTTCCTAGCGCACTATATTCTGCTTTTAAGACCTTATCTCTTTTTTTTATCTATATCATTAGTATTAATGTGTACTACGACCACTGGCTGTTTGCCGTCCTCCTCCAGAAACTCCACTGCTTCTTCCCAGCTTCCCATTATTATTTCCCAATCTCATTCTGTAAGAGGCCTGTGTTCACTTTGGCCCCTCTCTTTATTTTTATATATTTAACAACACTCTTACTGTTCATATCAATATTATTATCCTCAAAGTTTATTTTCTCCCTCATTATTTTTGCTTGGTCCTCTTACTTACCACTAATCTTTGCCATTTGTATATTATTTCTTTCAATTTGCTGCTGTCCTTAACTTTTCTTGTTAACTACGGTTGGCTTATCCCCTTCCTCAAATTCTCTTTCTCACTTAGATATAACTTTATTGTGAGCCATGATTTATTTTCTTAAATGTCTGCATTGTTTCTTAAACTTCTTTGCTGCTAAACTTCTTTACTAGTCCACTCCAGCTAGTTCTTCTCCCATCCGTCTGTAATTATCTTAGAATTAGTACATTTGTTTTCAACCAATTTTTTCACTCTCAAAGTGAATGCTAAATTGCACTATGTTATGCTGACTGTTTTCCGGAAGATTTTTTTTCTTCTGAAATAATTCACAAAACCTGTCTCATTACCAATCAACAGATCCAAAATATCCTGAGCCTTGGTTTTTTTTTAATTCACTTGTTGAATGTGGGCATTGCTGACTGGCCAGCATTTTTTGCCTATCCCTAGTTGCCCTTGAGAAGGTGAACTGTCTTCTTGAACCGCTGCAGTCCACATGCTGTAGGTTGACCCACAATGCCCTCAAGGAGGGAATTCTAGGATTTTGACCCAGTGACAGTGAAGGAACGGCAATATATTTCCAAGTCAGGATAGTGAATGACTTGGAAGGGATTTTGCAGGTGGTAATGTTGCCAAATGTCTGCTACCCTTATCCTTCTAGATGGAAGTGGCTTTGGGTTTGGAAGGTGCTGTCCATGGATCTTTGGTGCATCTTGTATATAGTGCACACTGCTACTTCTGAAAGTTGGTAATGAAGGGAGTGGATGCTTGTGAATGTGGTGCCAATCAAGTGAGCTGCTTTGTCCTGGATAGTGTCAAGCTTCTTGAGTGTTTTTGTAGCTGCACTCATCCAGGCAAGTGAAGAGTATTCCATCACATTTCTGACTTGTGCCTTGTAGATGATGGACAGCCTTTAGGGAGTCAGGACGTGAGTTACTCACCACAGTACTCCTAGCTTCTGACCTACCCTTCTAGCCACTATGTTTATGTGATAAGTCCAGTTGAGCTTCTGGTCAATAGTAACCTCAAAGATGTTGGTAGTGGGGGATTCAGTGATGGTAACACCATTAAATGTCAAGGGGTGGTGATTAGATTGTCTCTTATTGGAGATGGTCTTTGCCTGGCTCAAATGTTACTTGCCACTTGTCAGCCTAAGCCTGGATATTGCTCTTGAACGTGGAATACTTCAGTATCTGGGAATAGTGGTAAACATTGTGCGATTATCAGCGAACATCTCCAACTCTGCACTTATGATGGAGGGAAGGCATTGATGAAACAGCTGAAGATTATTGGCAATGTATTGATGATCTAAACATATTGTTGCAGGAAACTGTCTCAAATACACGCTATAAATTCTTCCTCATGGCTACCTTTGCCAATCGAACTTCCCCAATCTTCATGAAGATTAAAGTCACCCAACTGCCTTAATATACTGCTATATTTACATGCCCTCATTATTCATTAATTCTCTCTCCAACCACACAGCTATTGTTAGGGACCTATAGAATATTCCTAACCGTATCTTCTTCTCATTGGTATTACTTCCCTCCACGCATATGAATTTTACATCTCTCAATCCAAGATTATTTCTTGCTATCATACTTATTCCTGTACTAACAAAGCTACCTTACCACCCTTCCTTCTATCTGGCCTTTTGAAAAGTCGTATACACTTGAATATTTAGTTGCCAGCTTTGTTCACCTTGTAACCATATCTCCATAATGATGAAACACATTGACCTATGTTTGTGCCATTCATTCTTTCATTTTATCCTGAGTATTTTGTGCATTCAAGGGACAAGGTATTAATTTTTCCTTTTTACCATTTTCTCCCCTTTTAACCCTATTTAATGCTGATTTTCTGTGTTTGCACACAATATCTCTTACTGTCCCACTGCTGGTATCATTGTCCAAATAGCTGCCTTGTAATCCTGCCATATTCTTTCTTTCCCTCTCCCAATCCCTGTTTCCCCCCCAACCCCTGCAATTAGTTTAAAGACTTTTCCATAGCCCTAGTTATTCAATTTACCAGGATGCTAGTCCCAGCATGGTTCAAATGAAGTCCACCCCACCAGAATAGCTTTTTTCTACCCGAGTACTGCTGTCAGTGGTCCATGACCTGAAACCAATTCCACTCATACCAATCTTTGAACCACATATTTAAATCCTTCACTTTATTTACCCTGTACCAATTGGTCCATGGCTCAGATAATAATCCAGCAATTGTTATCTCGCATGTTAGTACTTCTCCAGTCATGAGGAAATGTCTTTAACCCTGGGTCTGCACAGGGTTTTTGAGACTCCCCCTCACGGTTGGAGGAAACAATATCTTATCCCCCTAATTATACAGACCCCTACCACAACTGCATTCCCATTTCTTTCCCCTACTTGAGTGGCTCCCTGAACGACATTGTCATGGTCAATTCACTCATACTCCCTGCAGTCCCCACTCTCGTTCACACAGCTTGCAAGAACCTTGTAACTGTTGGACAATTGCAGGGTCCAAGGCTCCTCAAATGCAACTCCCTGAGTCATCATAGCTGCCTCACCTGCATCATGGTAAAGTTTTTCAAAAATGGTTCATACGACGTAGAGCACATTCTAGCAAGGAAATTAAGGCGGACAGGGTACCTGTCCCAGTGACGGTAAACCAGTGCTGTTGTCAGACCGTAGCTGAGAAATGCCAAAAAAGACATCCAAAGCTAAGTTCTAAATGAGAAGATCCAAATTGAAATGTAACAGGAGATTGGAAGATCAAGAAATTAAACTGGCCTGAACATAATAGAAATGTTGAGTGTCATCAACAAGCACTCTAATTATAATTGCTGGCACAAGTAACTCAAGGATAACAATGACTTCTATAATCCCCTTGCTGTAGTGAAAGCAGGAGGGAGGATATGGGAAGGACTTGGGGTGGTGGGAGATACAATAGTACAATCTCCATGATGTGGACAACTACAATGCAGATGAGCATTCACACATGAATTGGGCTGGTGTTTGCTGTCGGCTATCAAAAACAGATCCATAAAATGTATTAGTAATCATATACTGCATTGCTTACTTAGTAAACCATCCCAAGCACTTCACAGGAGAATTATCAAATAATATGTGAAATAGAACCACAGAAGGAGACATTTGAATAGATAACTAAAAACTTGATCAATGAGGTAGGTTTCAGAGTGTTGGAAGGGAAAGAGAGGTAGTGAGCTGGAGAGGTTCACAAATGAAATTGCTGAGCTTAGGCCTTAGGTAACATTCCACAGTATTTTCAATTTTAAAGCAATTAACATCAGAATGTGCAAAAGTGCAGAATTAAAAGAAGACTTCAGGAATTTCTTTGATCATATGAAGCTAGGTAGATAGACTATATGTCCCAATGACTAGCTGATTATAGCATATCCTTTTGGCAGTTCATAATAACCAGAATATTGATAGTATCCAACAAAGCTCTGCTTGTAAAACTCAAATCATTATATCTAATGCTAGATTTGATTCTGTGACTTGAAAGTACTTCCTGAACAATCCCAAATATGCTAAGAATTATACCAATAACCAATTTTAGATTATCAGTTGGGCTCCTAATTAAACCATTTTGAGCTTACTGAAAGCAAGGTTGGCATGGTGGCTCAGTGGTTAGCATTGCTGCCTCACAGCACCAGGGACCCGGGTTCGATTACACCCTCAGGCAACTGTCTGTGTGAAGTTTGCATGTTCTCCCTGTGTCTGCGTGGGTTTCCTCCAGGTGCTCCGGTTTCTTCCCACAGTCCAAAGATGTGCAGGCTAGGTGGATTGGCCATACTAAATTGCCTATAGTGTTCAGGGATGTGTAGATTAGGTGGGTTATAGGGGGATGTGTCTGGGTAGGATGCTGTAAAGGTTGGTGTGGACTTGTTGGGCTGGAGGGCCTGTTTCCACACTGTAGGAATTCTATGGATATATTCATTACAGAGTCCTTTCCTCTGCAGGAAAAAAGAACTTGTCCAGCCATTGAGCATTTTATGAACTGAACAAAAGAACATGGTGGCACAGTGGTTAGCACTGCTGCGTCCCAGCACCAGGGACCCTGGTTTGATTCCAGCCTTGGGCAACTGTCTGTGTGGAGTTTGCACATTCTCCCCATGGCTGCGTGGGTTTCCTTCAGGTGCTCCGGTTTTCTCCCACAGTCCAAAGATGTGCATGTTAGGTAGATTAGCCATGCTAAATTGCCCATAGTGTCCAGGGATATGCAGGCTAGATGGATTAGCCATGGGAAATGCAGTGTTATGGGGATAGGTTGTGTCTGGGTGGGATGCTCCTCTTTGGGGGGTCAGTGTGGACTCGATGGGCCGAATGGCCTGCTTCTACACTTTGGAAATTCTGTGATCTTCTATATGGAAACAATAGCTAAATAAAAACCAAAACAACTGCAGATGCTGGGAATCAGAAACAAAAACAGAAATTGCTGGAATAGCTCAGCAGGTCTGGCAGCATCAGTGGAGAGAAATCAGAGTTAATGTTTCAGGTCCAGCAACCGTTTTAAGCATCTTCCCTTGAAGGGTCACTGGACCTGAAATGTTAACTCTGATTTCTCTCCACAGATATTGCCAGACCTGCTGAGTTTTTCCAGAAATTTCTGTTCTTGATTGTGGAAACAAAAGCTTCCTTGTGAATTTTCCACATCATTTCCTTGACCAATCAGAGTTGATTTACCAACCAATCAGCAACATTTTCTCACACGGGACAATTTGTTGGCTGCTTTGAAATTTTGAATTCTTGGGTCATTCTGATGAATGCAACATATCTCATTCTTTTCATCAATAGTCAAGTTCTGTACTGACAAGTGACTATATGAAATATAGAGTTCACTGGAGCATAGTGTGATAAGATAGGATAAATATTATTTCCCAAATAATAAGTTCCCAAGGTTAACCATGCTATGGAGGGATTCATAAGATATCTCCCTCATGGCACATTGGAAATTGGGCTATGCCTTACCTTAGAATGGTCTTAACTGACATAAGGCTAAGAGGAGATTCCCTGCACAGTTTATCAATCATAAAATGGAAGTGAATGATGAGAAGGAAGAAAGATAACTTCAAAATAAGGGAAGATAAAGAAAATGAAAGACAAATTATTTTATAGTTATATAAAAACATGTTATACTTTCTGCTATACAATACAAACTCCTATAAAACTATTCACACAGTAGAGAGCTCAGTTGGATCAAAAATTTCAGGCATGCCTTAGAAAACACACATGTTTAAATCATCCTTTGAAGATTCTGTGGTTTTGTAGATTTTACAGCAAAAGATGAAATCTAAAAGATGCACTAGGGACTAATACTTGCGAATTCAATTGTGAAATCACAACTTTTGATTTGCAAAAATAATTCTGTTGCAACATTGTGGCAACCTTCATTTCTGTCAGCATTTTTGATTATTATTTAATGACTGCATTTGTTTACAGGAAGGTCTGACAGCTATCCGATAATTGTTGTTGATGTTGCCTATTTAGTATTGAAGGACTTTTTAAGCATCCAAAAGGTACTTCTTTAATCTTCTATTAAGTTGTCTCTCTAAAAAGCTTTGCTATGTTTTTGAATGTACTAGTGTCAAGTAGGACGTAAAAATTGAGGAAAAGTACAATATTACTTAATTCAGAGCATTCTATGATAAACAACCACACCCACCTCACCAAGCTTCCCATCGCAATTGTTATTGTTGGAGAATTTGATTTGATGCAGAAACACCATCACAATCCTAAAAGATTGAAATTGTTCTCAAATTCCAGCTACCACTTTAAAAAAGGACTGATATTGAATTATCAGTCAATAACTTTGAACATGCTCACTTCATGAACTAAATATCAATGTTTACTTTCCTTCTGCCCCTCTACAACAACTTGAAGCAGTATATGGACCAGTTCAATTCCTATCACATTTCAGATGCAAGAAAACTGAGAACAAAAGAAACAGAAATTGCTAGAAATAGTCAGTCATTCAGACAACATCAGAGAAACAGAGGGTGGAATCTTATCAGGCTCTGAACGACGGGGACAATGGTGAAATGTAGCAGAATTTTGTAAAATGCTCAGTAAGTGTCTATCTTGCACTGAGATCATCTTGCCACATCTTGTACACCTTTCTAAAGCAGCATGGGGAGATTCTTGCTAGACAGCAGTGACTTTCCAATTGACAGGCTTTATTATTTGTTAAACATCTTGTTAATAGCTCAACTCAACGCAAGTTAAAATCTTACCAAACCCACCATACCATCTAACCATTGGGAAAACTTGACATGGAAACCAGAGCAGGTTCTTAGCGGGCCCAACTTGCTGCTTGCTCCAAAAGATCTCCACTTCGTACACTGGTCACCAACATCTTGGCCATGCTCCATGGGCACTGGTCACACATACCCACATCTACAGAACCAATGTTTGCCAGCCTCATGGCTCATGTTTGATCCACTTACAGGATGCTTTTGTACTTCAGTGATGCACCTGGTACTGCACTGGTAACTATCAATATAATGCTGCAACAAGAACACTTTGTACTCAGGGACATGCACCCAGCTCGTGGACTGGACCAAGCTGCATCTCTGGGCTCTTTGTCATAGTATTCACTGATATTGTGTCTTGCACAATCACAAAACCAGGAAGTTTGCCATGGTTGTCAGCAGGCCTCAGTCCAATCAAGCAGGGAAGTATTCACACAGGGGATTCCAGCCAAGTAAATCTCAGACACCATCCAATATCAGTCCAGGCCTAGTTTGGGTTGATCTGAATCCGGATCTTCCTCTAATAAAGTGTGAAGACCTGAATGGTAGGCAGTCCACCACCCATCTTCACTCTTTCTGCCCTGTTCTGGGCTGATTTGCTCCTGGAATGAGAGAGAGGCAGCTATTTCAGAAGATGAGATTGGGAGGTACAGCTATTACTGTTGATGTAGGTAGGGAGGTGGCCTGATTAAGTGAATAGGTTAATGGTCAGAGGCTATGGTAGGGTGGATGTGTGGGGAGATGTTGAGTGTATTAATGAGAGTGGTAGAGCATGTACCGTAGTTTGGAGGTGGTCCAGTAGCAGGGATAACTGTCAGTATGGAGAGAATTCAGTGGCACCTACCATGGTGAATTGGAGAAGGGCATTGTCCTTCTTTCTACAGTGCTGGACATTTCTCCAGATACTTGACGCTGCTGTGACTTGGATGGCAACTGCAGCCCAGGCTGGCATGGTCTGCTGTTCTCGCCTCCACTGTTGGTGCTGGAGGAAGAGGAAGTCCTGTCTGTGTACCATATGATCCAGCAGGACCTCCAGGACAATGCCCACAAAGCAGAGTGCTGATTTCCCCCATCAACCATATCTAGGGCAAATGCCAGGAACTATGCAGGACAGCTCTGGACTGACAATGCTTATCTGGGTGCACAACAGCCTTTTAACTGTGGAATGGTGTTTTGGGACAGCTGTCTCGTGACGTAGTCATACTCACAGAATCAACACTACTACTGACCAAACTATCAAGTCCTAAGGAACATAGCTGCTTGACTAGATGTGTGCCAGGTCACAAGGGAAACAACAAGAGGGAAAAAGATACCTGACTTCATCCTCACCAACCTGCCTGCCACAGATGCATCTGCCTATGACGTTATCTATAAGAGTGACCATTTCATAGTCCTTGAGGAGACAAAGTCCCAGCTTCACATAGGGTTTAACCTCTATCATATTGTGTGGAATTACCGCTGTGCAAAATGGAGTATAGTTCAAACTAGTCCAACAACCCAAGATTGGATATCCATGAGTTACAGCATTGAACCGAACACAATCTGCAATCTCATGGACTGGCCTATCTTCCACTTTATCATTAATAACAGTCCAGGACCTAATTCAATGAAGAGTGCAGGAGGGATGCAAAGAGCAGTGTCAGTGTCATTTGCTGAAGCTGGTGAAGCTATGAAACAGGGCTACTTGCATGGCAAACGGTGTAAGAGGAAAAGGTAAACAAAGCTACACTATTCTACAACCAATGGATTGGATCTATGCTCTGCAGTCCTGCCACATCAAATCATGAATTGTAGTGAACAATTAGTCAGGAATAGGTCCCACAAAAATCCTCATCCACTGTGATAGAGAGCCCAGCTGAAGCATTCACAACAAAATTCATCTAGAAGTGCTGAGTGAAAGATCCATCTTGATCTCATCCAGAGGTCCCCAGCATCACAGGTGTCAGTCTTCAGCTAATTCAATTCACTCTACATGATATCAAGAAATGCTGAAGACACTGGATACTGAACAAACTATGTGCTGTGATAGCATTCTGGCAATAATCTGTGCCCCAGAACATGCTGTGCCCTTCGCCAAGCTATTCCAGAACAGTTACAAAACTGACAATGTGGAAAATTGCCCAGGTATGTCCTGTATACCATTGCACACCAGTCAGTTACTGCCCCATTAGCCTCCTTTCAATCATCAATATGAGTTCATCAACAGTGCTATCAAGCAGCACCAGCTTAGCAATACCCCTCTTACTGATGCTCTGTTTGCGTTCAACCAGGGCCTGCCAGCTCCTGATCTCATTACAGCTTGGTTCAGTATGGACAAAAGAGCTGAATTACAGAGGTGAAGTGTCAGTGGCTGCCCTCAACATCAAAACTACATTTGACTGAATGTGTAACAAGCAATCCTAGCAACTAGTGTCAATGGGAGTCAGGGGAAAACTCTCTGCTTGTTGGAGCCATACCTATCACAAAGGAAGATGGTTGCAATTGTTGGAGGTCAGTCTTCTCAGCTGCAGACATCACTGCAAGAGTTCCTGGTACATGTTTCACTGCCTAACAAAGTTAATGAACTGCAAAAATTAAATAAATAATATATCAAAGCATGTTTCAATCTGGGTTTGATTTGTCAAGTAGTACCATCTGCTGGGATCATAACAAGTACTTTCATATTTCTGCAATTTATCTGAAAATCTGTCCCTCTACTATTTATTCTTTCATGGAATGTGGGTGGCACTGGTAAGGCCATCATTTCTTCCCCGTTCCTAATTACCATTGAACTGAATAGCTTGCTAGGCCATTTCAGAACGCAGTTAAGAGTGACATACACCATTTCACAAATAGTTTTGACAATTTATTGAAGTTGAGTTTCACCATCATCTGTGGTGGGATTTGAACCCATGTTCCCCAGAATGTTAGCCTAGAGTACTGGTCCAGTGACATTACCACTACAGCCATAGTCTCCCTCTATGCTCAGTCTACTATTTTGTATATACAGTAGGACGATCTTGCCTCTATTATACCTCAGTTCTAAGCAAATAGATTCTGTCTTTGAACCCTCAAGTACATCTTTCCTTTCTGGTGCTGTAACGTACCTTTGATCAATATTGCCAACACCCTCCTTTTGTCCCTTCTCCCTTTCATGAATACATAGTAATTATGAATATTCAGTTCTGATTGCTCACCTTATTGGAGTCAAATCTCTCATTTAGCCATTATAGCATAATCTGTATGGCAACTTATGCCTGCAGCTCACAAACCTAATTCATCATCAAATAGCAGAAATACACGTGAGTAAACATGGTTTTGTGAATGATAGATGACTATTTAAATTATGAGAGATAAATTTGAAACATCCTTTCCTCAACGTATCTTCAAAGGATTTGAATGCTATATCTCTGGCTAAATTTCTCAGGTCATTAGTTATTCTGAAGTCAATAATGAACAGGCATTGTGCTTCAATAGTTAGGTTTCTGTTGAGAGTTATTTTGATATCTAAAAGTGTGTCGTTAATAAACTCTATCCATGAAGGAAAGTCTCTGTCTCATTGAGTAGCTTGGATCTGATTTGACATTGATAACAGTAGATATTTACCTGAAGATTAAAAAAAAAGCTCCCTTCAGACTGGAAGTTGCAATTTGAGTTAATTTTGAGAAGAATGGTTTGAACCAAATATAAAGTGTGGGGAACAACTTCCCACTGATATCTGTGAAGCTGACCGCACAATCAATGGAAAATTGAAGATGATATATGGACATGGATTGTGTCCCTACTAAAGAAAATAAAAGAAGATGTGGCCTTGACACTGTTATTTTCTTCTAGAAGCACGAATAGGTGTTAAACATTCTCACGGCTAATGGCTTAAGAATTGATTACTGAGGAAGGTTGAATAAGTTATATATATTTACAGATAAAATTTATAATAACATGATCCATTAAATGCATATCAGGAATGTTTAGACTTTGATAAGTTTAGAAAGTTGAAAAATTTCACTGTTTTCAATAGTCCATGTTCACTATGAAAGCATTCTATTTGGAGATCCCAACTTAGTGCTAGCCTTTAAATTTTTGGAGACTGCTAAGCTATTGAACGTGGATAGACTGCTAGTACTAAGTGGGGCTGGATATTTGGAAAGGAACTTGTTTTTGAAGTAGCTGGGAACTGGGAAACCATAAGAGAAGAATAAACCCAAGAAACGTCCATGGTATGCGCAACAGGCATTTTAGACATAACTTGAAATACCATCATGCAAAGAATTGTCTTGAATAGAATAACAAGTCTTTTAAGTTATGGACTACAAGGGTGGTTTGGAAGAAGAAGTTGCTGATACTGATCATGCAGAGGGAACTGTGTTAGTTAAAAGAAACTTCAGCCCAGTAGTGTATGTTTTAGTTGTAGATTGATTCACTTGTGTTAGACTTTGGCTGCACATCCACAGTGTGTGATGTGACTTACTTGAAATGTTTCCAAGATTTCTTTAAATAACAAGGGCTGAAGAAGAGTGAAAGAATTTGAGTGGTCTGTCTGCTTCAGGTTTGAGGATGATAACGTTCTGAAATCATTAAAACAAAGTGATAATTCACTGTGAAGGAACTGGGACGAACCACTTTCTTAGCACATACCTAGTGCCAAATGAAATACTCTTACTGTTGAGCAGATCCCCATGAAAATATCTTATTTTTTTTAATGGACATGTGTTGAAGCAAGACAATTGTTGCTGGGAATTCAGGGAATATATAGTTTATACAGTTCAGATATTATTGTATGCTTTCAGCTAAAAGTAAGTTCTCTAATCAAAATATTAAGCAAGTGTTATTGGCATGATGAGATAGGAGTTTTAAGGAAATATAGGCTAATTATTTCAGTCATAGGGTCATAGAGATATATAGCACAGAAACAGGTCCTTTGGTCAAACTCATCCATGCTGACCAGATATCTGATATAAATCTAATCCCATTTGCCAGCATTTGGCCCATTATCCCTCTAAACCCTTCCTATTCATATAACCATCCAGATGCCTTTTAAATGTTGTAATCGTACCAGTCTCCACCACTTTCTCTGGCAGCTCATTCCATACACACACCACCCTCTGCATGATAAAGGTGCCCCTTAAGTCACTTTTTTATTTTTCCCCTCACCTTAAACCTATGTCCTCTGGTTTTGGACTCCCTACCCTGGGGAAAAGACCTTGCCTATTTTCCCTATCCATGCCCTGAGTGATTTTATAAACCTCTATTAGGTCAGCATCTGACGCTCCAGGGAAAATAGCCCAGCCTATTCAACCTCTCACTATAGCTCAAACCCAATCTTGAAGCAACATTGAGACAACAAGGTGCAGGGCTGGATGAACAGAGCAGGCCAAGCAGCATCATAGGAGCAGAGACATTGGCAGTTTGCTTGTCTGTCAGCTCATAGATTAAAAATCTCATGAAGTGACGAAGGAGAAAGGGATGATCCATACACTAAACTTAAGGAAGAAATCAGTGTTTCATATGATATATGTCAAAAATATAGGAGGACTCCATAACAGCCCATTGTGTGTCTCCCATTAGTAAGAAACTTTAACAAAGTTGTAGCATCAGAGTTGAAGGTATGGGATAAGAAAGAAAGCACATTTTCAATTTGTACCTCATAAACATAGCAACTGAATTTAGTCAGTCTATCATCATATATTGTAAGGAGAAAACACTAACAGTACACAATTTCACAAGGTCATGGAGAAATGGATAGGGTCCAAACTGTGGGCACCAGCTAAATTGCAGATGACAATGTATAAGTGGGAGGTATTTGCCAACAGCGAATGTGGACATATGTGAGAAAATATGAACTTTGTGGTAATGAAATTAGCAGCAGAAATTATCTTTAGTAATGGTATGTGTGAAAATAACATGCGGTAATCACTGAGATGCTTCATAAAATCTTAGTTGACCAATCAATTTTGTAAGTAAACATCTGCCCTGGCATGGACAGTCCTTGCGAAAAACACATTGCAACTGGTTGGGGGGCCAGAGTTCATTTTAATTGTTTTTTGGGAGACATGCAAAAATTTCTTCAGTAATGAATTAACATCTTCTGACTTGGAAAGTAACTACAATTATCTCATTTTTTTTTCTGAGCACTTGAATGGCCTGCACAAAGGCAGAAGGATATTGATTAATTCTGAGACTCCAGAGTAGATCAAATAAGGCCATCAGAAATAAATCAACATCCAGACGACATGGTACATCACAAAAGAGAAGGGCAAAAAGGGTGGAGGGGTTATTGGCAGTGATGGAGAAACAGTCATTTCATGGCATGGCATATTCCCTTTAGGGTGAAATATACAAGCAATGACCCTAGAGAATCTGGATATCCAGGAATATTCAGGATGGAAAAGATAGGCTTTTAACAGGTATAAGAGGGAGCAAATCAACAGAGGCACCAGTGGAGAATAGAGAGTGCAGGGTAGATCTTGAGATAGCAATTAGGAGAGTAGAAAGGGGGCTTGAAGATTAAGGAGAATCCGAAGGTGTCCTATAAGTATATCAAGGGAAAGAATAAAGCCCATTAAGGACCAAGGTGCATGAAGCCAGAGGATATAGGTAGTGTGTAAAACAACTGCTTCATATCTGTTTTCACTTTGGAGAAGGAGGACATAGGTACAGAATTCACGAAGAGGGAGTATGAGGTTCCTGACAAGATTGACATAGAGTGTGAGGAGGTATTGAAGGTTTGGGTGAGTGAAAGGTGGACAAATCCACAAATCTGGAAGTGTTGTATTCCAAGCTGTTGTGGGAGATGGGGGAAGAAATTACAAGGGTTCTGACCCAAATGTTTAATTCCTCTCTGGTCACTGGAGAGGTGTTGGAAGACTGGAAGACAGCTAATGTAGGTCCACTTTCTAAGAAGGTTAGTTGAGATAAATAGGGTATTACAGGCCAGTGTGTATTACATCAGTGGTAGGAAAATATTGGAGAAAATTCTGAAGGATAAAATTAATCTCCAGCAGGAGAGGCATCGTTTTGTCAGAGGGAGGTCATGCATACCAAATTTGATTGAATGTTTTGAGGAGGTGTGTAGATGAGAGCAATGTATTTGATGTAGTTTATATAGATTTCAGTAAAGCCCATGACACAGTCCCACTTGAGAGATTTCTAAAGAAAGCAAAAGTACATTTAATCCAGGGTAACTTGGCAAATTGGATCCAAAATGAGCTTAGGGTAGAAGACAGAGGTTAGTGATAGAAGTCAATACAGTGTGGAGCTAGAGGAACACAGTAGGTCAGGCACCATCAGAGGAACACAAAAGTTGACGTTTCAGGTTTACACCCTTCATCAGGACTGATGATAGAAGGCTGTTTGTGTGACTAGAGGCTGGTGACCAGTGGCTTACCACAGAGATCAGTGCTGAGTTCCTTATTGTTTGTGATGTATAGAAACAATATAGATGAGAATGTGGGGGTGATGATAAGTTAAGATTGCTGATGACATGAAGATTAGATGGGTGGTTCATAGTGAGGAGGAACAGCTTGGCTACAGGACGGTATAGATGGATTAGTCAAATGGGCAGATCAGTGGCAGATGGAATTTAACCCTGATAAGTGAGGTGATGCACTTTGGAAGAAGTAACAAGACAAGGCAGTGTTCAATGAATGATGGGACACTGGGAAGCTCAGAGGAACACAAGGATCTTGGGGTACTTGTTCACAGTTGCCTGAAGATGGCAGGACGTGTTAATTGGGTAGTTAAAAAGACATACTGAAGTATCAGTTGTGGTATAGATTATAAGAGCAGGGAGGTTATGTTGAAGCTGTACAGGACTTTGGTTAGACCACACTGGAGTACTGTGTATAGTTCTGGTCACCATACTATAGGGTGCAGAGGATATTGCCTTAGCTGGAGCATTTTAGAAATGAAGAAAAGCTGGATAAGCTTGAGTTGTTTTCTTGAGGGCAGAGAAGGCTGGAAGGAGACCTGATTGAGGTGTATACAATAATGAGGGGCATGGAGAGGGTGGATTGAAAGCAGCTATTCCCTTAGATTAAGGATCAATAACATAAGAATATAAGAACGTAAGAACTAGGAGCAGGAATAGGCCATCTGGCCCCTCGAGCCTGCCCCACCATTTAATAAGATCATGGCTGATCTTTTTGAGACTCAGCTCCACTTACCTGCCCGCTCACCATAACCCTTAATTCCTTTACTGTTCAAAAATTTATCTAGCCTTGCCTTAAACACATTCAGTGAGGTAGCTTCAACCGCTTCACTGGGCAGGGAATTCCACAGATTCACAACCCTTTGGGTGAAGAAGTTCCTCCTGACCTCAGTCCTACATCTGCTTCCCTTTATTTTGAGGCTATGCCCCCTAGTCCTAGTATGGGACATAAAAAATGCGGACATAATTTTAAGGTGAAAGACAAGAGGTTTACAGGGAATTTGAGGAAGTGTTTACTTCACCCAGAGGGTGATAGGAATTTGGAATTCACTGCTTAGGTGCATAATTGAGGCCAGAAACCTCATAGCTATCAGAAAGATAAGCACTTAGAGTTACAGGGTCATACAGCATGGAAACAGACCCTTCGGTCCAATCCAAACTAAATTAATCCCATCTGCCTGTGCTTGGCCCATATCCCTCCAAACCTTTCCTATTCATGAACTTTTCCAAATGTCTTTTAAATGTTGTAACTGTACTCGCATCTATTACTTTCTCTGGCAGTTTATTCCACACACAAACCACTCTCCGTGTAAAACGGTTGTCCCTCATGTCCTTTGTAAATCTTTCTCTTCTCACCTTAAAAATGTGCCGCCTAGTGTTGAACTCCCCCACTCTAGGGAAAATACCCTTGTCATTCATCTTATCTATGCTCCCCATGATGTTATAAGCCTCTATAAAGGTCACCCATCAACCTCCTACATTCCAGTGAAAAATGATCCAGTCTTTCAAAAATATTTTTATGCCTCAAACCCTCCATTCCCGGCAACAACCTGGTAAATCTTTTCTGAACCCTCTCCAGTTTAATGACTCCTATAACTGGATGACCATAACTGCACACAATACTCTGGAAAAGGCCTTACCAATGTCCTGTACAATCTCAACATGACATGCCTATTCTCAAAGGTCCGAGCAATGATGGCATAGTTTAACCACCCTGTCTAAATGTAACACAAATTTCAAAGAAATATGTACCTGAACTCCTAGGTCTGTCTGTTGTACAACACTCTCCACGACCCTACCATTAATTGTATAAGTCCTGTCCTTGTTTGTTTTACCAAAATGTAATACCTCATATTTATCCACATTAAACTCCATCTGCCACTCCTCAGTCATTGACTAAATTGATCAAGATAACATTGTAATTTTAGATAAGCTTCTTCACTGTCGACTCTCCCATCAATTGTGTTGTCATCCACAAACTTACTAACCATGCCTCCTATATT
Organism: Rhincodon typus; assembly: GCF_021869965.1. Classification (NCBI taxonomy): domain Eukaryota; kingdom Metazoa; phylum Chordata; class Chondrichthyes; order Orectolobiformes; family Rhincodontidae; genus Rhincodon; species Rhincodon typus. The sequence goes on from NC_063334.1 coordinate 92,581,074, forward strand.
CTCATCCAAATCATTTATTTAATGACAAACAAAAGTGGATCCAGTATTAATCAATCGATGTGGAACATAAGAACGTAAGAACGTAAGAACTAGGAGCAGGAGTAGGCCATCTGGCCCCTCGAGCCTGCCCCGCCATTTAATAAGATCATGGCTGATCTTTTTGAGACTCAGCTCCACCTACCCACCCACTCACCATAACCCTTAATTCCTTTACTGTTCAAAAATTTATCTAGCCTTGCCTTAAAAACATTCAGCGAGGTAGCTTCAACCGCTTCACTGGGCAGGGAATTCCACAGATTCAGAACCCTTTGGGTGAAGAAGTTCCTCCTGACATCAGACCTACATTTGCTTCCCTTTATTTTGAGGTGATGCCCTCTAGTCCTAGTTTCACCTGCTAGCGGAAACAACCTCCCTGCCTCCACCTTATCTATTCCCTTCATAATCTTATACGTTTCTATAAGATCTCCCCTCATACTTCTGAATTCCAATGAGTATAATCCCAGCCTACTCAGTCTCTCCTCATAATCCAACCCTCTCAACTCTGGAATCAACCGAGTGAATCTCCTCTGCAACCCCTGCAGTGCTAGTATATCTCTTCTCAAGTAAGGAGACCAAAACTGCACACAGTACTCCAGGTGTGGCCGCACCAGGACTCTATACAGCTGCAGCATAGCCTCCCTGTTTTTAAACTCCATCCCTCTAGCAATGACAGACAAAATTCCATTTGCCTTTTTAATTACCTGCTGCACCTGCAATCCCACCTTCAGCGATTCATGCACAAGGACACCCAAGTCCCTCTGCACAGCAGCGTGCTGCAATTTTTTACTATTTAAAACATAGTCCATTTTCCTGTTATTCCTACCAAAATGGATGACCTCACACTTATCAACATTGTACTCCATCTGCCAGACCTTTGCCCACTCACTGAGACTACCTATATCCCTCTGCAGATTTTCAGTCTTCTGCACACTTTGCTCTACCACTCATCTTAGTGTCATCTGCAAATTTTGACACACCACACTTAGTCCCCAACTCCAAATCATGTATGCAAATTGTAAATAATTGTGGTCCCAACACTGATCCCTGAGGCACACCACTAGCCACTGACCGCCAACCAGAAAAACACCCATTTACCCCTACTCTTTGCTTTCTATTGGTCAACCAATCCTCTATCCATGCCAATACATTACCTGTAATACCATGCAACTTTATCTTATGTAGCAGCCTTTGATGTGGCACCTTGTCAAATGCCTTCTGGAAATCCAGATACACTACATCCACAGGTTCCCCATTGTCCACCAGGCAAGTAATGTCCTCAAAGAATTCCACCAAATTAGTTAAACATGACCTACCCTTCATGAACCCATGCTGGGTGTTTCCAATGGGACAACTTATATCCAGATGTCTTGCTATTTCTTCCTTAATGATAGATTCAAGCATTTTCCCCACTACCGAAGTTAAGCTAACTGGCCTATAGTTACCTGTTTTCTGTCTACTTCCTTTTTTAAACAGTGGCATCACATTGACGTTCTTTGCTTTATTTTAGCATGGACAGAATATTGGCTGGCTAACAGGAATTGGAAAGTGGGCACAAATAGGACTTTTTCTGGATGGCACAATGTAGCAGTTTGTGTGTCCCAAAGACTTAAAGCCTTTACAATTGATGTAAATGACTTGGACAAAGGAACTGAAGGTATGGTTGCTAAATTTGCTCATGAGACAAAGATAGGCAATAAAGTAAGTTGTGAAGAGTAATAAGGAGGTTAAAAAAGGAATATGGATGTGATAAGTGAGTGAGCAAAGACCTGGGAAATGTAAATGTGAAATTATCAAAGAGTAAAAAGAAGCCTAATATGTAAATGGTGAGAGATTGCAGAGCTCTGAGATGCATATTTATCTGGGTGCCCGAGGGCATGAATTGTAAAAGGTTAGTGTGCAAATACACCAAGTAGTTAGGTTAACTAATAGAATTTTATATTTTGTAGTGAAGGAAATTGAATACAAAAATGGAAAGATTATGTTTGGTTGTGCAGGGCACTGGTGAGACCACATCTGGAGTATTGTGTAAGTATTAGTTATCTTATTTAAGGAAGAATATAAATCTGTTGGAACCAATTTAGAAAAGATTTACTTAATTAATACATGTAATAAACAGGTAATCTTATGATGAAAGGTTGGATAGGCTAGACTTCTATCTATTGGTATTTAGAAGAGGAAGGACTGAGTTGAATGAAACAAGTAAAATCCTGAGGTGTTTTGACAAGGTGAATATGGAAAGGATGTTTCCCCTTGTGGAAGAATCTAGAACTAGAGGTCACCATTTAATAATAAGGGTTTGCCTGCTTAAGACAGATGATGAGAACTTTTATTTTCCCACCAGGCTGTGAGCCCTTCGAACCCTCTTCCTCACAAAGCAGTAGAATCAAAGTCTTTGAATATTTTTTTAAGGCAGGGACAGATAGATTCCTGGTAAGTAAGGGATGAAAAGTTAGCGAGAGTAGGTGAGAATGTGGAATGAAGTGCCAAATGGTCTACACCAGCTCCTAACTCTTGTTTGTATGTATGCTGGTATTACATAGAGTTCGTGGCATTTGTTTAGTTAGTTTGGAAATTTTGTGTTTGGAAATCACTAGAATGGATTTCTCATCAATCACTCTCAACAAACTGTGGAATTAACCAATTAGAAAACTGAGTGATTGATCACACTAAATTTTTAATATTTTTTATTCATAGAATGCGGCAACTGCTGGCTGGGTCTGCATTCATTGTCCATTTCCACCTGTCCTTGGGAAAGTGGTGTGAAGCTGCTTTGTTAAGTCTTTTTAAAAGTCTTACCTCACAGTGACTGCGGCCTTCAGTGGTTCAGCAGCAGGAGTCTGGGAGAAAGGGTGAGGGCAGCCGAGAAGGTAAGCTTTCGTTATAAAAGTCTTACCTCGCGTGACTGCGGCCTTCAGTGGTTCAGCAGAGGAGGAGTCCCAGAGCGGACACGAGTTGTCGGCTGGGTAACGGTTATCTTTCACCCAATAAATTTGGGCAGAAACTAATACCCGAGAAACTGCACATGTAGTGTTCCCCCACCCACCTCCACCTCCTCTAACCTGATAATAAAGACGAAGTGTGGTGAGGAGGTAAGCTATTTGCATTTTTTTCTCATCTCGTTGTTATCTTTCGGGGAGGTCACCGAGACGCCAAATCCTCTGGGACCGGTTTAGAAGGCAAAACCAGAGTATGTTTGAGGGTATAATGGGAGTAAACTTACTGGTGCAGAGAACACTTAAAGAAAGAACACTGCGAAACTAAAAAAAAAACTAATTAATTTTAAATAATTAACTAAGTAGAGATGGCAGGCGAGGTGATGTGTTGTTGCTGTATGATGTGGGAGCTAGCTGATCCCATTGAGAACGGCAGTGACCACATCTGCAGCAAGTGTTGGCTGCTTGAGGAGCTCCGGCTCAAAATTGATGAGCTGGAATTCGAACTCCAAACACTGAGGCACATCCGGGAGCGGGAGGAAATACCTGGATGCTGTGTTCCAGGAGGCAGTCACACCTAGTAGATTAACTAATGTTAATTCGATCGGTGGGCAGGAACAGCAGTGTGTGACTGGGAGTGAGGCAGGTAGAGGGACCCTGCAGACAGGAACACAGGAGCCGCAGCCCTTGACATTGTCCCACAGGTATGAGGCACTTGCTCCCTGCGTGGATCAGGAACAGGGCTGCAGGAAGTATGAGTCAACTGACCATGGCACCATGGTCCAGGAGGCCATTCAAAAGCAGGGAGCAAAAAGACAGATTGTAGTTGTAGGGGATTCCATCATCGGGGGATAGACAGTATCCTTTGCAAGCAGGATAGAGAGTCCCGCATAGTATGTTGCCTGCCCAGTGCCAGGGTACGAGACATCTCTGACCGGCTTGAGAGGATACTAGAGAGGGAGGGGGAGGATCCAGTTGTTGTGGTCCACGTAGGTACCAACAATATAGGCAGGACAAGGAAAAAAGACCTGTTTTGGGATTATGAAAAGCTAGGAACAAAATTAAAAAACAGGTCTTCAAGGGTCATAATCTTTGGATTGCTGCCCAAGCCACGTGCAAATTGGCATAGGGAGGTGAGGATCAGGGAACTAAACACGTGGCTAAAAGAGTGGTTTGGGAAAGAGGGTTTCCTTTTCATGGGGCACTGGCATCAGTTCTGGGACAGGAGGGATCTATACTGCTGGGATGGACTCCACCTGAACAGGGCTGGCTCCAATGTTCTGGCGAAAAGGGTAAATAGGGTGGTCAATAGGACTTTAAACTAGTAAGTGGGCGGAAGGGAGGAGTGAGCGTACAGGGTGTATAACAATTAATGGAAGGCAAAGCAGCAGGTTAGCAGGTGACGAGAAACCTTCAACTCCATTGAAAATTAGGAAAAAAGTTAAAGGGAAGGAGAACTCAAGAGCTGTTAGTAATGGAGGTAACAGGGCTCAAAAAGAAGGTGCAAAAACTGGCATAAGGGCACTTTATCTGAATGCTCGGAGCATACGGAACAAGGTGGATGAGTTGACGGCGCAAATCATGGCAAATGGGTATGATTTAGTGGCCGTTACAGAGACATGGTTGCAGGATGGTCATGACTGGGAGTTAAATATCCAGGCGTATCAAACTGTTCGGAAGGACAGACAGGAAGGTAAGGGAGGTGGTGTCACTCTGATTTTTAAGGATGATATCAGGCTGGTAGTGAGAGATGATATAGGTTCTACTGAACAAAACATTGAATCCATTTGGGTGGAAATTAGGAATAGCAGGGAGAAGAAGTCACTGATAGGTGTGGTCTATAGGCCACCAAATAATGACATGGTGGTGGGGCGTGCAATAAACATAGAAATAGCTCATGCATGTAAAAATGGTACAGCAATTATCATGGGGGATTTTAATCTACATATCGATTGGTCAAACCAGGTCGGTCATGGCAGCCTTGAGGAGGGGTTCGTAGAATGCATCCGCGATAACTTCCTTGAACAATATGTAATGGAACCTACGAGGGAGCAAGCTATCCTAGATCTAGTCCTGTGAAATGAGACAGGAATAATTAATGATCTCACAGTTAGGGATCCTCTCGGAAGGAGCGATCACAGCATGGTCAAATTTAAAATACAGATGGAGTGTGAGAAGGTTAAATCCAGTACCAATGTCCTGTGCTTAAACAAAGGAGACTATGATGGGATGAGGGAGGAGTTAGCTAAGGTAGAATGGGAACAAAAACTTTATGGTGGGTCAATTGAGGAACAGTGGAGGACTTTCAAAACGATTTTTCACAGTGCTCAGCAGAAGTATATTCCAGTGATAAGGAAGAACTGTAGGAAAAGAGATAGTCAGCCATGGATGTCTAAGGAAATAAAGGAAAGTATCAGATTGAAAAAAACACATACAAAAAAGCAGAGAGTAGTGGGAAACTAGTAGACTGGGAAATCTTTAAAGGCCAACAGAAAGCCACAAAAAAAGTTATAAAGAAAAGTAAGATAGATTATGAGAGTAAACTAGCTCAGAATATAAAAACAGGCAGCAAAAGTTTCTATAAATACGTAAATCGTAAAAGAGTGGTGAAGGTAAACATTGGTCCTTTAGAGGATGAGAAGGCCAATTTAATAACTGGGAATGAGGAAATAGCCGAGGCATTAAACAATTATTTTGTGTCGGTCTTCACAGTGGAAGACATAAATAACATGCCGAAAACTGATGGCAAGAAGGTTATAGCAGGTGAGGACCTAGAAACTATCATTATCACTAAGGAGGCAGTGCTGGGCAAGCTAATGGGGCTAAAGGTAGACAAGTCTCCTGGCCCTGATGAAATGCCTCCCAGGATACTAAAAGAGGTGATGGGGGAAATAGCAAATGCACCAGTAATTATTTACCAAAATTCACTGGACTCTGGGGTGGTTCCGGCAGATTGGAAAACAGCCAATGTGACGCCACTGTTTAAAAAAGGAAGTAGACAAACAGCAGGTAACTATAGGCCAGTTAGCTTAACTTTGGAAGCGGGGAAAATGCTTGAATCTATCATTAAGGAAGAAATAGCAAGACGTCTGGATATAAATTGTCCCATTGGGATCACCCAGCATGGGTTCATGAAGGGTAGGTCATGTTTAACTAATTTGGTGGAATTCTTTGAGGACATTACTTGCATGGTGGACAATGGGGAACCTGTAGATGTGGTGTATCTGAATTTCCAGAAGGCATTTGACAAGGTGCCACCCCAAAGGCTGCTACATAAGATAAAGTTGCATGGTATTACAGGTAATGTATTGACATGGATAGAGGATTGGTTGATTAATAGAAAGCAAAGAGTACGGGTAAATGGGTGTTTTTCTGGTTGGCGGTCAGTGGCTAGTTGTGTGCCTCAGGGATCAGTGTTGGGACCACAATTATTTACAATTTACATAGATGATTTGGAGTTGGGGACTAAGTGTGGTGTGTCAAAATTTGCAGATGACACTAAGATGAGTGGTAGAGTAAAGTGTGCAGAAGACACTGAAAGTCTGCAGAGGGATATAGATAGTCCAAGTGAGTGGGCAAAGGTCTGGCAGATGGAGTACAATGTTGATAAGTGTGAGGTCATCCATTTTGGTAGGAATAACAGCAAAATGGACTATGTTTTAAATGGTAAAAAATTGCAGCACGCTGCTGTGCAGAGGGACTTGGGTGTCCTTGTGCATGAATCGCTAAAAGTAGGATTGCAGGTGCAGCAGGTAATTAAAAAGGCAAATGGAATTTTGTCTGTCATTGCTAGAGGGATGGAGTTTAAAAACAGGGAGGCTATGTTGCAGCTGTATAGAGTCCTGGTGAGGCCACACCTGGAGTACTGTGTGCAGTTTTGGTCTCCTTACTTGAGGAGGGATGTACTAGCACTGGAGGGGGTGCAGAGGAGATTCACTCGGTTGATTCCAGAGTGGAGAGGGTTGGATTATGAGGAGAGACTGAGTAGGCTGGGATTATACTCATTGGAATTCAGAAGAATGAGGGGAGATCTTATAGAAACATATAAGATTATGAAGGGAATTGATAAGGTGGAGGCAGGGAGGTTGTTTCCACTAGCAGGTGAAACTAGGACTCGGGGTCATAGCCTCAAAATAAAGGGAAGCAGATGTAGGACTGAGGTCAGGAGGAACTTCTTCACCCAAAGGGTTCTGAATCTGTGGAATTCCCTGCCCAGTGAAGCGGTTGAAGCTACCTCGCTGAATGTTTTTAAGGCAAGGATGGATAAATTTTTGAACAGTAAAGGAATTAAGGGTTATGGTGAGTGGGTGGGTAGGTGGAGCTGAGTCTCACAAAGATCAGCCATGATCTTATTAAATGGTGGGGCAGGCTCGAGGGGCCAGATGGCCTCCTCCTGCTCCTAGTTCTTATGTTCTTATGTTCTTATGAATTACTGTTGTGTGGCTACGACTACAATGCTGTTCGGGCATTAGTTCCAGGATTTTCATCCAACGGTAGGGCAGGAATGTTGATATATTTGCAAATTGGGATGGTATGTGTACTGAAGAGAAACTTGCACATGGTTGTTCCCATGTATCTGTTGTTCCTGTTCTTTTAGGAAGCAGACATTTTGGCTATAGAAAGTGCTGTCTAAGGATCTTTGGTAAGTTTTGAATTGCTTCTCATAGAGGGTACATGCTGTTGCCACTGTGCATTGAAGGCGGATGGATTGAAAGTAGTATATGAGGTGCCTGTCAAGTGAACAGCTTTGTCATTAAGTCATAGAGTCATACAGCATGGAAACAGGCCTGTCAGCCCAACTCGTCTATGCCGAGCAGTTTTCCAAAACTGTACTAGTCCCTTTTGCCTGCAATTGGCCCATATCTCTTTAAACCCTTCTTATCCATCTACTTGTCCAAATGCCTTTTAAATGCTGTGTTGTACCCGTCTCTACCACTTCCTCTGGCAGCTCATTACATGTTTCTTACAAAATTCTTCCTAATTAGTTCAATTGGAAATACACATCTCTTTCTCAGTTTCCCACCCCACCCACATCACAGACTTTGACTGGCAGCATTGTCACAGTAGACGTACATATATATAAATAAGAATCTGGCATACATCAGTGATACTTTATTATAAATGTATAACGAGTGAAAACAAACCCAATTCAACAGCTTTTCAAAATATACTGACATCACGTTCACTTGAAGACCCTGAATGATGTCAAGCTTCTTGAGTGTTGTTGGAGCTGCACTCAACCAGGCAATTGGAGATTATTCCATCATACTCCTGACTTGTGAATGGTAGGTAGTGGACAGGTTTTGAGCAGACACAAGGTTTCAGTCTCTGACATGCTCTTATAGCAGTAGTTGAATGTATCTGTACCAGTTCCCTCAGATCTTAGCAATTAAACCTGACCAACTGTAGTTATACTCATTACTATCACGCAGTAAACCCTCTTGTTATCTAATAAACGTGTCTCCTCGGTAGATATTCTATGGTGGTGCATCCTCTGCCACTAATCATTAAGTTCTCAAGACAAAACAAAGACAAAGGAGGATTTGGTGATAGTGAACTACCTCAAACAACCCTTGCACAGTGCCACATATTCTAATTGTGAGTTTTAAAACCTTGCAAATTGTAGATCCAAATAATTACATCTGAAGCATTAATTCACCTCCAAGTAAATGTGGCTTTTTAGTCAAAATGCTGCATCTCAAAGAAAGCTGATATTGTTGTCTTGTTTGTTTTGTTTCTCTGACACTTGATAATTCATCTGTTAATCTGAATAGCAGCAAATAAATGGTCAGTCCGCTCCCTGTATCCCAATTGGTATCATGATCCAACTGGTCTCTTATCATCTGTTTACCTCACATAAGCGTAAGATTATTAAGGACAAGGAAAGCAATTTTCCCTTTCTTGATTTATTTATTGAAAGAAATCCTCGTGTCCCCATTTGGCCTGAAATGACTATTCTTCCCACTGTTGTCATTTAACTTGACAAACCACCAGGAAATTCAGGTATAGTTTATGATCATTTATTCATGTATACGCAAGGAGAGTCAATCTTCAACATTCTGAGATAGAACTCAGGCAAACTCACCAGTTTACATCTCTTGTATGCCTTAAGTAACATATTCAATTTTTAAAGTTAACAAAATGTCATGTCTTATTCTTGTCCATCCAAGGTCTTGCCTTATCACGCTGCTTGTACAGTTTGACTATGTCTTTGTTTCTGTTATTGACTCCCTGGCCTGGCTCTTTTCCATCCTTTCTAGTGTGCACCTGCCAGTCTATTGTTCTACTTCCATTTATTTTAGTAAAAGACTTCTAGCTGAAGCTGTATTTAACCCTTTCAGCTTTAACTCTTTCATTTTATTCTGCCTCCGCAGAGCAGTCTGCAACAAATTATGCCTTCCAAACCATTTTATTTGTCAAAATGGAACAGATTTATGGACAAGTGTTCTGACCACAGCTTTATGCAACAGGAGAATGAATCACAAAGTTCTGGTTTATGGAAAGCCATATAAAATGGTCTTGCATCCGCAATAATGGTCAGAAAAAACAACCATATTAATCAGTTAGCACAAGAGTTCTTTTTTCCAGACTTACATGTTCTGATTTTATTTATATTCAACTGATTTTGATCTATGTCAGTAAAGTATTGACGTTATTGTTAACATCAAAATTTTTGTCATTATTTTTCTCTTGTTTGTATCTGTGGCTCAGCTATCCTGTAAATATTTGCATTTTATACTGGGTGTCTTGATAGGCTGAGAGCATCTTAAACAAACTTCATTTTTAGTTTGGAGTATCTTCTTAATCAAAAATTAAAACTGCCAGATGTAAATATATTGAAAAGAAACCCCAAATGCACTTGTCCTGATCCTTCAGAAGCCATTTCTTCAGCATTTGTTGCTTATCCATAATTGGCCTTGAAATGATGATAGTGAACTTTGGTGACTGCTTCAATCCATATGGTGTAGATACATACGCTGTATTATGCTATAGTACTGTAAGGGACAGAAATCCAGCATTTTGACCCAGCAACAGTGAAACAATAGCATTATAATACTGAGTGTGGCTTGGAAGGGAACTGTGGTGGTGTTCACATGTATCTGCTGCCTCTTGTCCTTCCAGGTAGCAGAGATCACAGGTTTGTAAAGTGCTATCAAAAGAGCATTGGTGAGTTATTGCAGTGCTACACATGTAGTTAATAGTACACATTACCGCCACTGCATCATCAATAGTAGAGAGAGTGAATGTTCAAGGTAGTGGTGATGCCATTCAAGAGAGACTGAATATTGAAGGTGTTACTGATCAAAAGAACTGATTTGTTCTTAATGGTAGAGAGCTTCATGTGTTTTCTGTGAGTTGCATTCATCCAGGCTTTGGAGAACATTTCATCATACTCTGTGATTTATGCTTCGTGGACAGTGTCTGATCTGCTTTTGTAGCCATATTATTGATATGGTTGGACCAGCTCAGTTTCTGGTCAATGGTAACCCCCAGGACTGTGGATACTGGTGAATTCTGTGATGGTGATGATATTGAATGTTAAAGAGAGATGGTTAAATTCTCTCTGTTGGAGATTATGTTTATTAGGAATGTTAATAGGAAAGGTTCTGTTGAATAATTTATTTTATATTAAAGGTGTAGGTTCCCCAAAGGCTATGCTTCATTTTGTGAGTTGTCTCACAATTACCTCTATATAATATTTAAGATTATGTAATTAGAGGTATTGAATGGCTTCGGCACAGCAGAAAGTCCCATACCTCCCCTTTTTCCCATAGCCTAGCAATTTATTTTCTTTTTACATCATAATATAATGCCTTATTGAGGGGCTTAATTGAATCTTTCTTTAGCACATCACCACACTCTCAGGCAGTGCATTCTAGATTCTGACCATTTGCTGCACATAAAAGATTTTCCTCATATGACCTTTCGTTCTTTTACCAATTTTTAAATAGATGCCTTCTAGTATGTGATTCTGTAGCCAATGAGCACAATATCTATCTCTATCCAGAAACTATTGAAGAACTCATTCAAATCTCCTCTCACTCAGAAAGAACCCTTTTTTTTATTTTCCTGTATTTTTAATTGTGAACTGAATGTGAAAAGGCCTGTTTTTAAAACCCAGGTTTGTTTAAAGAATTGCTGCACATTTTAAAAACAATCATTGTAAGTGCTGTTTACACAGCTGTTTCTTCAAGAAGTGCAGGAAGTCTCATTGCAGACAAGTTGAAGCCAACAGAGGTGTTTGGATAGAAATTCAGGTGGCAACAAGTAACTGATTCGTCTGGTGAATGGTGACCCATTGTCAATGATAAAGGCCTCTGCCTACTAACAACCACGTGCTCGCCTCCTAAGTAGCTGAATAACTTGAGAGTGTGAATGATTAGACAGAAGCACTTGGACCTCTGGTAAGGAAGGAGCTGTTCTGCTCTCTGCAATAAAAAAAACCCTAAACCTGAAGAAAGCCAATTTATTTGCCTTCATCAGTTGCTGTAAGCTGTGGCTCATAAACAATATGTTAAAGGCTTTATAAGTGTGAACCAATCACTTAGTGCCTCCTGCAAGTAAGTGAAAATACCGAGAGAAGGGAGATCAAGAAACAGCAGAATTTGATAAGCCAAAAGCGAACCCTCCAGATGGGGCCCCTTGAATTTCCTTTCTGGTTGTTCCATCCATCCATGACATTGAATGTTTTTATTCCCTATATATGTGTAAGGGGAGTTTTATAAAGTGTTTAGAGTTTTAACCAGTAGAGTTATATGTGGGTGGTTCATAATTGTTTACCTGTAGCTGGACTATTTATTTATATTAATTATAATTTTTTCTTAACTACAGAAACTTGGCCCATGCTAAGTCTAAATGACAATGAATAAAGGAATTTGGTGCACATTGATAAAATCTTTAACTTTTGTGATGACTCTGTGAATAGCAGGGCTTGATTTCCAGCACACTGCCCCAGTGAGGCATAACAATCATAACCTGTCTAAGGTGAACAGCCCAACATCTTCAATTTATCCTCATTACTGAAGTCCCTATAACTGCAAAACTCTGGGGATAAATTTTACCAACCTGTTAGAGATCCACAGATCAATCAGAAAGTCATAAGAAAACCCCAGTATGCCCTTCTCCACAAGCCAACTCCACATTATGTTTGTATCTTCACTGTGCAGTTCCCCTGACAGGCTGGAGCCATCAGTCAGGCAAGGAGTCAGTCAGCAAAGTATCATGTTTGTCTATGCTTTTTATGGCATGAAAGTTCATCAGGATGCAGGCGATGGGGTAGATCAGTTAGCAGGGGATCTTGATCCAGAGACGTGGAGTCAATTGGGGAATTGAGCACAATGGAGGAAAAGAGGAGGGGTCAGTCTGGTTGGGGTTCATTGAGGATCTAATCGGAGGGAAGCAGAAGAAGTGTTAGTGGTGGGAATCGCACCCGTGGGAGTTGAATTGATATGTTGGTGGGGAAATCAAGATCCAAGGAGTGGAATTCAAACCCTGGGAGTATTTGGATGGGACAGGGAAGTTAATAGATAACCATAGCTTATGACTCAAGTGATGCCTTTGGTAGGATATTCAGAAGCTTGAGGATGTGTGGTTCAAGGGCCTGCTGGTTGAGGGGAAAGTTAAAGGCCTTGTGGTGGAATCAGAGGAGGAAGGTCATTGTGTGAGTGTCCCTCTCAGATGTTCTGTCAGTATGCATCTGGAGACAGCATGAAGGAACATATGTAACTTCTAAACCCACCAAGTCCTCACTTTGATGAAACACTGTGTTCCCACTTTCTGGCAAAGGATAAAATGTGGATTTGGATTTTGAAACAATTTCTCATTCTTTAATCACCCACTTGACTCATGGTTAAAATTTTCCCGTTTCTCTTCACAAAGACATCAACTCCAAGCTTGCTGGCAGCATTTCCAACAACATTGCTATTGATGAATTAAATTCTCCCTCATCACTCCAATCTGTTTAAATATCACAACAAACATTCTTTTATTTTCACAACGTCTTTTAAAATCTCCACTCTGTATGCTTCACTAAGACCTTTGGTCTTGAAGGAACTTCCTCACTGGATCATTGCCCTCAAATTTGCAGTGATCCTGCATTGAATCTTTAATCTCTCCTACTCCCAGTTTACCTTCCCTCTCCTTAGAAATTTGTGTGTATCATATTGTGAAAAAAGATGATTCTTCTTACCTTTTAGAATATCACACTATTGCCCTTTAATAGTATGGAAATTACTTCTAGCTCTTAAATTCTCCATTACCTTGAAAGCTTTGGCCCAATCGAGGAGCCTTGGTATTGTTTTTAACATAGTTTTTCCATTAATGAGTTTACAGTGCTGAACCCCTCCAGTTAAACACTTGATGAATGATCCATCATTGATTTGGACATCTCATGCTGTTATTTTTTTTAAGAAGCTGCTGTCATATTTTATTTCTCAACAAATCTATGTTTGTGGCTATCAAGTTTCCAGTTAAAATGCAGTTTTTGCCCTGTGGTTGATGGCTCAGCTTCAAGCTCTTTTCTTTCTTCATATTAATTCACCATTCAATGCTGTTCCTTTTTTTAAGTAATTCCACATATATTTTCAATTTTCTTTATATTGTTCACCTCAGAGCTCACAAACACCATTCTCCTTGCAGTACTAAACTAAAATGGCAGGGTGGTGGGAACCTATGCAAGGAGTCACAGGAAGGGGAATCAAGGGAAAAAACAGAGAACAGAAGGGGAAGACTTGAACAAAACGGCAATTTAGAAAAGAGATAGGTAGAAAAATCAAGGGCCATGATCAAACAGGGACACTGTGAAGGCAATGGGACAAGTAATGTTAAAAGGACAAGCCTAAAGGCATTCACAATAAAGCAGATGAATTAATCGTGCAAATAGATGAAAAAGAATATGATATTTAAGGTTTTAGAGTAGATCTGTAGCTCGGGTTGTGGGTGTTGAGGTTGGTTGGCTCGCCAAGCTGGTTTGTTGTTTTGCAGACATTTTGTTACTCTGCTGGGTAACATCCTCAGTGCAGCCTCTGATGAAGCGTCGGTGTGTTTTCCCACCTGGTTTTTAAACTCTGGGGTCTGTTGAGATGGATTGCCTCACTTCCAGTTTTCCTTCGTAGTGGAATGTATATCGGGTCGATTTCAATGTGTATATTAATAGCATGCTTCATGGAGTGCCATGCTTCCAGGAATTCTCATGCTTGTCTCTGCCTAGCCTGTCCTAGGATCTTGGTGTTGTCCCAGTCGAAGTTGTGGTTCTCCTTGTCCATGTGGATTGAGATGAGTGAGTATTGGCTGTGTCTTTTTGTAGCCAGTTGGTGTTTATGTACTCTTGTTGTTCGTTTTCTTCCTGTTTGTCCGATGTAGTGTTTCTCTCATTCTCTGCAGGGGATTTTGTAGATGACATTGGTCCTGTCCATGGCGGGGAGTGGATCTTTGTTTCGGGTGAGCACTTGTCGTAGGGTTGATGTGGCTTGTGTGCCACTCTGATGCCCAGAGTTTGTAGGAGTCTTGTGGTGAGTTCTGACGTGTTCCTGATGTAGGGTAGTGTGATGAGTGTGTTGGGGCGTGTAGAATCTTTCTGATGCTGTTCGTGTAGGCATCTGCTCACCCAGTTCTTTGGATATCCATTATCCTTGAACACTTGGAAGAGGTATTCCTCCTCCTCTTGGCATAGTTCCATGTTGCTGCAGTGTGTTGTTGTCCTTTTAAATAGTGTTCCCCTGCAGAGACTGCGAGAAACGCTACATCGGACAAACAGGAAGGAAACTAACAACAAGAGTATATGAACACCAACTGGCTACAAAAAGACACGACCAATACTCACTCATCTCAATCCACATGGACAAGGAGAACCACGACTTCGACTGGGACAACACCAAGATCCTGGGACAGGCTAGGCAGAGACCAGTACAAGAATTCCTGGAAGCATGGCACTCTACGAAGCATGCAATTAGTAAACACATTGAACTCGACCCCATATATATTCCACTACGAAGGAAAACCGGAAATGAGGCAATCCATCTCAACTGACCCCAGAGTTTAAAAACCAGGTGGGAAAACACACCGATGCTTCATCAGAGGCTGCACTGAGGATGTTACCCAGCACGGTAATGAAACGTCTGCAAAACAACAAACCAGCTCGGCAAGCCAACCAACCTCATCAAGAGTATGATATTGTTGGTATTACAGGGACATGGCTGCAGGATGACCAGAGATGGGAACTGAGTATCTGGGGTGTTCAGTATTTAGGAAGGAATATTATGGGCTAGACCAAATTCCCTTCAAATACAACAAGGAGGTAGCCTAGACTCTACCTTTTTTCTTATTTGAAGGTAAGTGTAAGGTGCTTTGTTTCAGAGGTAATTCGATTGTACACTATTTGGCTTTAAGCAAAACACACTTCATTCTTATCTTACAGCTAAATTACAAACAAAAGAAAGAAGAATTGGAATAACTTAACTCTATTGGAAAACTTAACAGAATAATAGATTATTTAACTACTAAACAGCAACTGTCCCAATATAGTAAGATCCCATAAACACACCCTTGGCAAAGGCAAATTCAGTAAAATAGATGGTCTCACATGCAATGTTTCTCCAATACAGGAAGAAAGAACATCAAGACAAAATTCTGGAAGAGAGAAATCTAACATTTAGCTGGAATAAAGAGAAATACAGCTTCCACAGCCACCTTCAAAACCCCAGCAACTACTGAAAGCTAAATTAAAACCCTGGTTCTATCAGAGCCTGACTCCACTCATTCATGCTGCTTCTATTGTTTCAACTTAAAAAAAAAACTCGAAGGTATCACAAGCTGTTTATTTTATTGGCTTGGAATGGATCACTCAGTACGTCTGTCTCAACCTTTCTTCGTTAAAAAAAAAAGGACAAAATACACCTCTTAAAGCCATAGTATTATCACAAGGGATAGACAAAAAGGAAAGGCCATGCAGTTGCATTGTTTGTTAAAGAAGAAATTAAAACAATAGTGAGGCAGGATATTAGCTCTGGAGAAGTAGAATTTGTGTGGGTCGAGCTGAGACACACTTAGAGGCAAAAAACATTAGTTGGGTTGTATATAGACCCATAAGCTGTAGGGGTGATGTTGGGAATGGCATTAAACAGGAAATTAGAGACAATGCAATAAAGGAACATCTGTAATTATGAGTGACTTTAATCTGCATATAGATTGGGCAAATCAAATCAGTAAGAATATCGTAGAGGAGGAATTTCTAGAGTATCCACTGAATGGGTTTCTAGATGAGCACATTGAGGAACCAACTAGATAAGCCATGTTAGTCAGGGTAATTTTGTAATGAGAATGGCATAATTGATAGTTTAGTTGAGTGAGCGCCCTTGGGAGAAGAGTGACCACAATATTTCAGAATTTCTCATCATGGTAGAGTGATGTGGTTGATTCTAAGGCTATGGTCCCAATTCTAAATAGAGGAAAGTATAATTGTATGAGGCACAAGTTGGCTTTGATAGATTGGGGAACGTTACTTAAAGAGATGATAGTGAAAAGGCAATGGAAAACGTTCAAAGAGCACATTGGTGAACAATTGTTAATTGTCTAGTGCAAAATAAAATGGGAAAGGTGACTAAACCAAAACTGCAACTGGTTCTAAAATGGTCAAAGATGAGACCTGGTGAATAAAACTAAAAATTGTATCTGAATGCACATGGTTTGGCTAGAGATGAAAAACGATAAAAGCTAGAATTGTAAATAGTGCAGTGCTCTGAAATACAGACGAATCTGTGTACCCTTGTGCATAAATTACAAAAGACTATTTGTAGATACACCAAATAATTACATAAAGTAACAGAATGTTATCATTTATTGCAAGGGACATTAAATACAATAATAGAGAGATTATGCTTCAGTTATATAGGGCACTGGTGAGACGACATCTGGAGTAATGTGAATAGTATTCGTCACCTTATTTAAGGAAGGATGTAAATGCATTACAAACAGTTCAGAGAAGTTTTACTAGATTAATACCAGAAACAGGGACTTGTGTTATGAGGAAAGATTGAACAGGCTAGACTTGTATCTGCTGGCATTTAGAAGGGAAAGAAATATTAAACCCCGAATTGCCTAAACAGGTTAAATGTGGAAGCTATTGCCTCTTTTGGGAGAATCTAGAACTAAAGGTCACTGTTCAAAAAAAATGGGTCTGTCCACTTGAAACTGAATGATATTTTTTTCTCACAGAAGGTCATAATTCTTTGGAACCTTTTTCTTGAAATGTGGTGGAAGCAATTGGCGGAAATTTCCACCTATTGAACGATGTGGGCAATGCTGAGACATTTTGGAAAACATCGCAAGAATCGAAAATTAGATTCTCAATGTCAAGAAAAGATGTACAATATTCCATACAATGTTTTAAATTTTTTTTAACAGCTAGCTGAGAATTTCACTAGTGAATAGTGAGGGGTCTATTTGCATGCAATAATATTTCATTGCTATCTAATCTCACCTCATTTATATGTAAGTTGCTATTTTCCCAGGTAACAGTGAGAATAGAATACTACAATTCCCAGCATTTAAATCTGAATAGGTACCTGATAGCTACAACTTGCCTCCATTCTCCATCCACAGAGGTTGGCACTAGATCAACATCAGTCTCATCACATCCCCGTGACACATCTCAAAACTAATTTCTAACACAGTTCACCACTTCAATACTGCACTTTGGAGTTCACTGATACCTTACGTTGCAATACTGTTGCTAGGTAGCTTTGTGCACGGGGACATGTTGCCTGTCTTAACCAGATCAGGTGTGGTGTAATCACATATCTGAATTCCTGTACCTGATAATGTGTCTAATCAAAATTTTCATCCAAAGGTACAGGCAATATCTCAGGTAAAATATTTTATTAAAGGTTATGAATGACAACATCTCTTGCCCAGTATACCATTCTTATCAGGTTCAGCTGTGCATTCATTTATTTGTTCCAACATAATTTTTAAAGATCTATTTGTAGCTTCTGTTTGTGCCTTTCTTCACAGCAGTAGCTCTGATATAGAACAATAAAGGAGTCTGAGGCTGAGGAAACTGCTGTGGGGTTTGCAACAGTTCTCAGCGAGTTAAAAGAATTCTTTATTCTTATGCAAAACCTATTACTTTTTCTTCTCTAGCTCTGAATGTAAACAAAACATATTTCTCAGAATTAAATCCTGAGTTAACATTCAAGGAAATGAAAAACAAGGTGCCAAGTATAACGGCTAAAAGCGCACTCATTCCACTGCTTTATAATTAATTCAGCACACACACCACTGTTCTAAACACAGATGCTGCACATCCTATGATTCACTGCTTTCCAGAACAGACAATGTCAGCCCTCTGGTATTTGAGATTTTGGATAATTCTAAGATTTATAATTATAAACTGCAGAAACGCTTTTAGTTTCTTTATTCTATTTATTCTTTATACGTGTTCACTGGGTTAGGTCCCTCCCTCCATGCTATCTTCCTCAGCAGGAAGGGTGGGATCATCCAGTCTGCATCGATATTTCCTCAAAAGGCATAATGCTGTTTCTTGGCTGACTTACTAGGAAGTTTACTTGAGCATTTTGGGAGGGGATCCCCTACCCTACTTAGTTTTAGGCTCTACTGTATTAACTCAGTTTAAATTTAAAAATAATTTCCTCCATTGCAAATATCAGCAAAAGCTGGATTATGTTTTTAAAGAGAAAGCGTTATGTTATTACTTCTCAAGGGAACAACTTAAAGCTGTAACTCCTTATGTCTGGATAAAATTACTAAAACTGCATGGGAGAAGTGCTTCCATGTATGCATCTTAATTACACCTGCAAAGATCATTTGTACAGTCTTATACTTTTGTCAAAATTGAAAATCTTCTTGCTATTCCCTTAGAAAAACATAGATTTATTATGTGCATAATATCAGGCAATGATTCAGCATTTTGATAAAACAAAGATACTATTTCCCATGAAAAATATTAAAATAATGCAATTGTTTTACTTTATCCAATAAGTATAAACACATGAATTTAAGCAATGCTTCAGCAAATCTTCTCTTAAACAAAGAATTCCATTATTGCACTACCATTAATGGCTGTCTAGAGTACCACCTTTTCACTATGCGTAGTTATTGAGAGCTGCTTCTGTCAGCGTTTCACCAAGAGGGAGATTTTTTAACACCAAGACTCAGAGTGATGGTTTGTACTTAGTAATTGGCAGCAATATCACTGGTATAGAGAAAAACAGCTGAGACATAAACAGTGAATGTGATCGGGGCAGATTTGTATTTGTATAATGATTGTTTTGAATTTGTAATTATTCTCACTCTTTCGCCTCATAAAATCTCACTCCTGGCAATGGGACAATTACAGAAAACGGTTAAAAATTTGACACAAAAATAGGCAGTTTTACCAGAAAAGGCTAAGACTTGGCAGGCCTACAGAGTTTAGAAATCAAATCAGTGACAGTTGCTTCCTTTGCAATCTAAAGGGAAGCAGAGTGAACTGTTGCTGTATGTGTGAATCCTGATGATTCTCGCAAATTTACAAATAGCACCTATTTTCTAATCCAAAATCATGACTATTTATCGATACCTCAGGCAAGACCGCACAAACAAAAACTGATCAGGCAAATTTTAAAGGATATTTCAAGTAATCTGGAGCATGCCACTGAAAATTCAGTTAATACTAAAGTCTGTTTATTCTTTTTACCAGATTTCTGGAATAGTTGCCCTTCTAATTTTTTTATAATGACATATTGATGTTTATTAAATGCGCTAACTTATTCAGAATATGCCAACTGGATTTTTTTAAAGTCTTAATTAGGCATTATTTTGTCTATGTAGCTTTGGATAGTTTTACAATCTCTAATCTTGCAAATTCCTACTGTATGTAAATATGTAACAAAATGATTTTGCAAGAATAGTTTTCAATTTGGAGGCAACATTTAGGCATCTTATGGAACAGGATAATTTCATCATCATACATTGTTATATGTGATTAACAGGGTCTACAGATTTGGACTATATTCAACTAATGCTTAACTTCTCAGGACTGATAATTAGGTGAACATTTATCCCCTTTCTTAATTGTTTTTATAGGAATTTAAAATAAATTACAAAATGGAATTTCAAAATTTGTATTTTACAGTTATTAATGTCACTTATATGTCGTGATGAAATGTTATGATAAATATTTTCAATTCCCATTTTTAATATACAGTTTGATGCCCATTCAGGTGCCATGCACATTAAACCCCTTTGGAAGATCAGGCAGATGATCTGCTACCGTACGTTTGCCAGTGCCACTTTGGCCCCTAAGGATGTTAGAGTAACCTGGGGTGATAGGTTCATTTTCTGTTTCTTCCCACAGGGAAGCTGCAGCTGTGGCTGTGGGTGTGGAGTTCGATCAGTACCACAGACAAAATCAGGAACTGACTACAGGAAAAATTATGAAGTATGAAATAGAAAATCAAGGTGAATGTTCACAAAGATCACACAAGGGCCCTTAAGACATTTTCATTCAGCATGAAAATGTTATAAAAATGGAAGGGAACTACAGCCTAAAGCAAAAGTGTAAAAAGAATAAAATGCGTTAACTTCAATGTGTACTACTGGCATAATGGCAAAGACATGAGGGAGGAGCTGGCCAGAGATGATTAGAAAGGGAGCATGGCAGGGAAGATGGCGGAACAACAATGGCAGGAGTTTCTTGGGGGAATTTGAGAAGCACAGTAGAAATTCATCCCAAGGAAGAAGAAACATGCTAAGGGGAGGATGTGGTAACCATGGCTGACAAGGGAAGTCAGGGACAGCATAAAAGAAAAAGAAAACCATACAACGTGGTGAAGATTAATGGGAAACCAAAGGACTGGGAAGCCTTTGAAAACTAGCAGGGAATAACTAAAAAAGCAATAAGGATGGGGTGGAAGATGAAATATGAGGCTAAGCTAGCTAGTAATATAAAAGAAGATTGCAATTTTTTTTAGATATATAGAAGATAAAAATGAGGCAAGAGTGGACATGGGACTGCTGGTACATGAGGCTGGAGAAGTAGTAATGGGGAACAAAGAAATGGAGAAGGAACTTAATAGGTACTTTTCATCAGTCTTCCCAAAACTAATTGCATAGGACTTCAAGGAGAGTTGGGGTAGAGGTGAGTAGTCATCACCAGAGAGAAGGTGCTGGGGAAGCAGGAAGGTCTGAAGGTGAATAAATCATCTGGACTGAATGGAAAAAAAACCCCAGGGTTCTGAAGAAGTTGGCTGAGGGAATTGTGGAGGCATTAGTGGTGATATTTAAGGAATCACTGAAGCCAGGGAGGATCCCAGAGGCCTGGAAAATGGTATATATAACACACCTGTTTAAGAAGGAAGTGAGGCAGAACATGGGAAACTATAGGCCAGCTAGTCTGATCTTGGTCATTGGTAAGATTCTAGAGTCTGTTATTAACTATTGGAAGTACATGATAAAATAGGGCGGAGTCAGCACGGCTTCGTCACGGGGAGGTCATGCCTGACAAATCTTTGAGGAGGAAGAGAGCAAGTTAGTCTAAGGAGAGCCAGTGGATATGATCTATTTGGATTTCCAGAAGACCTTTGACAAGGTGCTGCACAGGAGACTGCTAATAAGATAAGAGCCCATAATGTTAGGTACAAGATATCAGCCTGGATAGAGAATTCGCTGACAGGCAGAAGGCAGAGAGTCAGGATGGCAGCTGGTGACTACTGGTGTTCTGCAGGGGTCAGTGTTTGGACCACAACTATCACATTATACATTAACAATCTAGCTGAAGGAACAGGGGGCATTGTTGCTAAGTTTGCAGATGACACAACGATGGGTGGAGCCACAGGGAGTGTTGACGCAGAGAGGCTGCAGAAGGACTTGGACAGACGAGGAGAGTGGGCAAAGAAGCAGCAGATGGAATACAATGTGGGGAAGTGTGATGTTATACACTTTGGTAGGAAAAATAGAAGCATAGACTTTTTTTTTAAATAGGGAAAGGCTTCGGAAATCTGAAGCACAAAGGGACTTAGGATTCCTTGTTCAGGATTCTCTTAAGGTTAACATACAGTTTCAGTTAAGAAGGCACATGCAATGACAGCATTCATTTCAAGAGGATTAGAATATAAGAGCAGAGATGTACTGCTGAGGCTGTATAAGGCTTTGGTCAGACTGCATTTGGAATATTGTGGAATATAGTTTTGGGCCCCATTTCTAAGGAAGAATCTGCTGACCTTAAAGAGGGTCCGGAGGAGGTTTCCAAGAATGATCCCAGGGATGAAGGGATTGTCATATGAAAAATAATTTTGGATTCTAGGTCTGTAGTCGATGGAGTTTACATGGATGAGGGAAGATTTCATTGAGACTTGCAGAATACTGAAAGGCCTCGATACAGTGGACGAGTAGGAAAGGTTTCCACAAGTAGCAGAGACTAGGACCCAAGGGCACAACTTCAGAGTAGAGGGACAACCCTTTAGAACTGAGGAGACAAGGACTTTCTTCAGCCAGAGGGTGGTAAATACCGCCATAGAGTCACACAGCACAGAAACAGACCATTCGGTCCAACCAGTCCGTGCCAACCATAATTTCAAATTAAACCAGTCCTACCTGCCTGTGCTTGGCCCATATCTCTCCAAACATTTCTTATTCACGCACTTATTTAAATGTCTTTTAAACATTGTAACTGTATCCGCATCCACCACTTCCTCTGGAAGTTCATTCCATATACAAACCAGTCTCTCTGTGTAAAAAAAAAATCATCTTTTTAAAATCTTTCTCCTCTCACCTTAAAAATATGTCCCCTAGTTTTGAATTCCCCATCCTAGGGAAAAGCCATTCACTTTATCTATACCCTTCACGATTTTATAAACCTCGATAAGGTAACCTCTCAACCTCCTACATTCCGGTGAAAAAAAGTCCCAGCCTATCAAGTCTCTCCTTATAAGTCTAACCCTCTATTCCCAGCACCATCCTGGTAAATCTCTTCTAAACTCTCTCCAGCTTAACAATATCCTTCCTATAACAGGGCGACCAGAACTGACCATCATTGCCACAGAGGGCTGTGGAAGCCAAGTCATTGACTATTTTTAAGACAGAGAAAAATACGTTCTTGATTACTTAGAGGATAAAAATTTATGGGGAGGGTAGTGATTGGAACCAGGGCCATTCAGATCTCATTGACTATGGGATCCTTGATTGAGGTTGTTAACCTGGGCCAATCAGGGGGCTCTGGCTGACAAATGTAAACAGGAGATTCAGAAGGCCTCCTCAGTCTGGGGACTGACTTGGAGCTGGCTGGTCAGAGCCAATTTACTGTGCACATGTAAACAAAGGGTGACTTGGTGACTGGATATTGGCCTCTGTGCAGTTATTTCAGCAGGGATGAGAGAAAACAGTACGTGCCTGAAGAAGATTTGCTCTGGCATCCAACCCTTAAGTTTGCAGAAAACCATGGCCAGACTGCGAACGTACACCAGGGAACTGTTACAGATGAAGGGTATGACTTTAGTTCTGGTCTCCAATAAGAAGCAGTTGGTGCAGTTCCCACTGATTGTAGTAAAAGGTTCAGGCCCAAGCCTATTGAGGTGGAATTGGTTCAGAAAGACTCAACTGGATTGGCTCAACATTTTTTTTTGATTAGAAAATGGCTGCCTCAGTAAAGTACTAGTGAAATACACAGAATTTTTATCAGGAAAGGCTAGGAACTATCAAAGGAGCTGAGGCCATTTTACATGTTGACCAGGAAGTAATTCAGTGATTTTGCAAGGCCCACCCAGTGCCCTTTGCCTTACAGGTAAAAGTAGAGGCAGAAATTGCCATTTGTTCTTCAAAAATATTAAGAATCTTGGTTTTAAAAAGGGGCAAAGTAAAAACCAGTAAATGGACAAAAGCAACAAATGAAAATCTAACTAAAAGTGTTATATACATTATAAACAGTATCCAGGAGATCCATGTAAGAAACAACAGGTGGACATTTTATTATTAGACTGTCTGACACAGATGAGCAACTTTAAAATGGCCTTTATTCATTTGCTATTTAGGATTAGTGATTTTCCCCCTCTCCTTTACATTAGATACAGGAGCTTAATAAGGTGTAAATGTGGAGACTGATCTTTGCATTTGCTAAAATCACCTGTCTTAATCTAATATCACATTCAGAGACTGATTTGTTTGTGACACCAAATCATTACTATCCAAGAGAAATTGCTGACTGTCTGAAGATGAAGCTATGTTTGCACCACTTTATTTACATCAATAAATGGCGTTGCTGGAAAATGCCTTATAGTTGATGCAAGAATAATTGGAGGGGGTGAGGGAGGTGTGTGGTGTGGAGTGTCAGTTAGTTCGGTTGGCTAGAAGGCTATCATTTGGTTCAGAATGACACCAACAGCATAGACCTCATTATGCATTCCAGCTGAGGTAAACTTGGGGCCTATATCCCAGCCCTGCTCCATTGGAAAACTGTGGCAAAGCCACGATTCAGTGATATGCAATTAATCAAAAATTGCTAAAATAAAGTTAATACAAACCAGAATATTTCTCATATGTACTTAGTTACCAAACACATACCACCTTTTGGTACCAAAGCACTGGAGCCTTTCTCTTTGATCTAAGCTTGTCATTCTGGCATATATTTGTCTTAGGTAATGAAATTTCGAGGTTTTTGTCTAGCAGTTGTGACCTGATATCATCAGAGTAATTGCTGAGAATTTCGACTCACACAGGTGAGTGATATGTCAGACATTCCCCATACACTCTTCCCTCCATAACATGCACCATGTGGTTTGCAGTGTGAATGTACGTATGGATCATATCTCAAAGACAGTGTCTGTTATCCAAATTGATTTATGAACAAGAAATGAAATTGGTCACATCTGGATTCTGACCTAGCCAGATGAAGACAGTGGCTAATGTACAATGGCCTGACAGTTCTGTAGAGCACAACTAATGATTGGAGACACAGACGTCTTGCAAAGTTGCACCCTGTAGCTTTAATGAATTTGATTAGTTATTTCTGAAGCAATAAAGATGAAAAAACAAAGTAGGATGTTCTAACTGAAATAATTTTATATCAATTTAGCAAGTATGAAATTAATTCAGTGCTTTCGGCCTTATAAATGAGGCAAAGGTTTCTGCAAAAAGTTAATGCAAAACAATGCATTTGCATTGAGAAACAGCCTGCAATTTAATTTTCTTCTTGTTCTGAAAATTTAAACTGAGATTCATAAATTCTAAATGTTTCTCTTGATTTTCGATGTTTAAAACCTGACTTTCCTGCTTGCCAAGAGACAGCTAAATTAGGTGCAAGTTTTCACATGACTTTAAGAAATATATTTACAGAATATATTAGATCAGCCATGATCATATTAAATAGCAGAACAGGCTTTAGGGGCTGAAAAGAATACTCCTGCTCCTAGCTTGTATGTGAAGAACGGCTCAACGGTGTAGGTACAACCACCAAGCTAAATGCTTTCACATACAAAATGTTGCATGACCTGGAGTGGAACTTGCTGATGCTGGTGTTCCCACATATCTGCTGTCATTATCCTTCCAGGAAGTAGAGGTCTCAGATTTCGAAGGTGTTGTCAAAGGAACTTTGCTAAGTTACTGCAATCAGTCTTGCAGATGATACCACTGCTGTCACCATGCATCAATAGTGAAAGGAGTGAATGTTTAAGGTGGTGAATGGAGAATGAATCAAATGGGCTGCTTTGTCTTGAACAGTGTCAAGTCTCTTGTTGCCATTGGAACTGCGCTCATCCAGGCAAGTGGGCAGTATTTCATCACATTCCTGACTTAGGCCTTGTAGACAGTGGACAGGATTAAAGGTTTCTAACCATTTTTAATAAGGTAGAAGCCTGTGGGTGTGATTGGAGAGTACGTATCACTCAAGGTAATTTGGAAATTCACAAAAATAAATTATCTATTCTCTTAAAAACATGTTCAATGTTGATTACAAAGCAATGCTCATTACTATTTACAATTTAAATTAGTTAAGATATGTGCCTCTAAGGAACGGCATAAAGCAATGCAAAACATTCTACTTAAATACAGAAATTTGTTTCACGTATAATATAAAGATTTTTAATGTAATGCAAATTATGACTCTATCGCAATGGTTTAGTATGTTATGAAGTAGTCATGCATACTTTTCGTGAACTATTAGTGGAACATTTAGTGGGCTGAATGGCCTACTTCTGTTCCTATGTTTCTATGTATACAACACAAAGTAATACTCCAACAAGTTGCCGTAAATAAGAAGTAACTGGAAACAAAATCATGACCTTTCAAGAGTTTCAGAAGATCAATCTGTATCTGAGCTTTGAAACTATAACTTAACTAAAACACACAATCAAAAGACAATAACATTGGTGCTATATGCATTGTCAATGATGCAATGCAAAGGTTAAGCCATTTAGACTTGCTAATATTGACTGGATTTTTGGGCAGTTCTACTTTCAGTATTATTTCTGGCAGTGAAATGTACGAAATGTAGTGAATTAGCAGGAAAACCAATGATGTTTTACATATATTCATAGACTAAGGCTTTGCTGTGGCACACTGGAGCGCAAAGGCACAGTGAGAAAAGCAGGTAGGATTGATGCCCCAATCCACCGAGCTTCCAATCTTCATCATGGTTCTGTGAATACATTCTGAAAAAAAGAACCCTGGTGGACTTCTCCATAAAAGGGATAAGGATTTTTTTTTTGCCAGCCCTTCAGATGTACTAAGCTAAGGCAGCTGGGAGTGAGCTAATGATTGGCACTGGTAGATGCTTGTGAGGATATAAATTTCCCTAAATGTCAGATGTGTTTGGCCCAGTGAAACTAAAATACATTATGAGACAAATTCTACACTTGTCACGTTATTAACAGATAGGTTTAAAAATCAAAAAGAAAGAGCTTGTGTAGCCTCTTTCAACACCTCAGGATAAACCAAAGCATTTTACAGCCAACCAAGTACTTTTGAAGTATCATCACTGTTATGACGTAGGAAATCTTTAACATGAATTTATAGAGGCAAAACAAAGAAATTTAACCTTAAAATTTGAAAACTACCTTGAAGCATAAAACCCATAATTGCATTTGCAAGCCGATTTGAAGATCAGGCACTCACAGTAAACAGAGATGCACACAGGGCAGGAACTTGTGGCCCAGCTACCTTTGCTTTTCTGTCCATTCACTTGCCTTTTTTCAAAAAAATCAACTGATAATTTTCTGGAGTAGCCATGTTATCTTTATACATTATACACCTGGGTTCAATTTCACTTCTGTATGGAATTTCTACATTCTCCCTGTGTGTTTGTGGGTTTCCTCCGGATGCTTTGGTTTTCTCCCACAGTCCAAAGATGTGCAGGTTAGGTGGATTGGCCATGCTAAATTGGCCATGGTGTCCAGGGATGTGCAGGCTAGGTGCATTAGCCACGGGGAATGCAGAGTTTTGGGAATAGGTAGTGGGGGTGGATCTGGGTGGGATGCTCTTCAGAGGGTCAGTGCGGACTCAGTAGGCCAAATGGCCTGCTTCCACACTGTAGGGATTCTCCGATCACACAACAAATCGCGTTACTTTCTCCATCTTAAGCATTAATAATTTCGCTCATGTTAAAGTAACCTTCACGGATTCTGACCCTTGTGAGGAATACCTGGAATATGATAATTTTTTGAAGAAGGCTTTTGAAGATGAAATGAAGTGGAGGGACAAAGGCATTTAGGGATGGACGCTAAGGGAGAAGATTTTGCTATCCAAGATTAGGCAAAGTAAGGATCATGGTGCAAAGGAAGTTGTAAGGCTGCAGGAAATTCCGAGGTACAGTAGGGTCACAACTTGAAGATATTCAAAGACAAAGACTTTTAACTCAATTCACTAGGAACTATCAACAGTCAGCAAATATCATCAGTGAGGATGGGGTGATGGTCGAGTGGAAGAACAGTATGTAGCAGTACTTAGGGCAATTTGGGGATTATACATACTGGATGATGGGAGGCTTCTGAAATGGATGTTGAAGAAAATAAATCTCTTGGTGAAGAAAATGTCGGGAAAGTGAGACTGAGGTAGGGGAGTGAGTTATATTGTAGAGGAGTTTTGTTTGTTCTGGAGATATAGGCATACTGACAAGATTGCATTTATTACTCGTTATTTTGTTGTCTTGGGAAGGTAGTTTAGGACTTCTCTGTGAATTCTGACAATTGTTCTGCTAATGGTGTTTTCACATTAGTGTAAGAAATTCCAGAACTTCTGGGAACACCAGAACATTAAGACTAGAAATACACATCCACGGCTTTGATAGAAAGTGGGGTTTGAAACGTAGCTCTGTCAAACAAAATGTTGAACTTTTCACAGCCCAATTCAATTTGTGATTCGTTGGATACAGGATAGGCATTGGAAAAAGTGAAACATTTATAAAGGTTTTTAAAACATGCTTTTATTCTTCCAATGTTTTGTTGATTTATCAAACAGTTTAATGTCTAGAAGACAATCTGACAGCATAATGTTATTGTCAGATGAAATGATTGAAATGTATTATTTGTACACAGACAGAAGCAAGTCCCATGCCTGTGAATAGAATTACTGAGAAGTGTAATGTAAATGCATAAAAAGTGGAGGCTAAGGATGGATCCTTGGGGGACTTCAGAGAAAACTATATTGAGGCAAGAAGAGAAGCCATTTCTGAAGACTTGCTAGCCTGATTGGGACAGAAAGAAGTGGAAACATGCAAGAGCAGTACTATGGAATTGAAAAAAAAAGGAAATGTGGTGGAGGAGGATGGAATGGCCTACCACATCAAGCACCACTGCAGGTTTGAGAACAAGGAAGGAAAATGCATCAAGATCACAGTCACAGAAGATGCCATTAGTAACTTTGACCAGAATGTCACATTACTGTGAGCAGGCCAAAAGCCAGACTGAAAGTGTTTAGACTGGAGACTTGTGGAGCTCGAAAGAAATGACAGAGTTGAGAACCCAGGAAGGAAAGAAAGCTAGAATTGAAACAGTGATGGATTTGGAGTTTTATTTCATGGGCATTACAGACAATAATTTGGAAATTGCTACTAGTGCTGTCTTTCTTGGAGGCTCCTTTCACAGCACCTTCCAAACCCGCAACTTGTTCTACCTAGAAGGACAAGAGCAGAAGATGCATAGGACCATTACACGTCCATGCTAGCAGGTTCTCCTCAAAGCCACACACCATCCTGATTTTAAAATGTATCACTGTTCCTTCACAGTCACTGGTTCAAAATCCTAATATGGCCTCCCTAACAGCACTGTGAGTATACCTATTCGTCATGGACTGCAATTTTAAAAGCACTTAGGGATAGTTAGGAAATATTGGCAAAGACAGCAACATACACACCCAGGAATGAAAATGAATAAAATTAACTAATTAGACATTAAAAAGGTATCAACTTTTTAAAATATAGTCATTCATGAGATGTGGGCACTGATACCTAGGCCAACATTTTTTTATCATTTCTAATTGCCCTGGAAAATGTTGTGGTGAACTGTTTTCTTGAACTGCCTCAATCCTTTGGTGCAGGTATACCCAGAGTACTTTTTGGAAGGGAATTCCGGGATTTTGACTCAGCGACGATGAAGGAATGGCGATATATTTTCAAACCAGAATGGTATGTGGCTTCAAAGGGAACTTGCAACGATATATCTGCTCTCTATGTCCTTCGAGGTGGTAGGTGTCATTGGTTTGGAAGATGCAGTTAAAGGAGGCTTCATGATTTCCTGCAGTGTATATTGTTGATGATTAAAAACCACTGCCACTGTACATCAGTGATGATTGGGATATTAATCAAACAATCAACTTTGTCCTGCTGTCAACCTTCTTGAGTGTTGTTAGAGATGCACACATTCAGACCAGTGCAGTTTTCTATCATTCTCCTGAAGGTATAGACAGGGTGGATAGCAAGAAGCTTTTTCCCAGAGTGGGGGACTCAATTACTAGGGGTCACGATTTCAAGGTGAGAGGGGAAAAGTTTAAGGGAGATATGCGTGGAAAGTTCTTTACGCAGAGGGTGGTGGGTGCCTGGAACGCGTTGCCAGCGGAGGTAGTAGAGGCGGGCATGTTAGCGTCATTTAAGATGTATCTAGACAGATACATGAATGGGGAGGGAGCAGGGGAATACAGATCCTTGGAAAATAGGTGACAGGTTTAGATAGAGGATCTGGATCAGTGCAGGCTTGGAGGGCCGAAGGGCCGGTTCCTGTGTTGTAATTTTCTTTGTTCTATGTTCTTTGTTCTTTGACTTTTGTTTTGTAGATGGTGAATAAGCTTTAGTTAGGGAATGAATTATTCTCAGTAAAATTCCCAGCCTTTGATCTGCCCCTTTAGTCACAGTATTTATATGGCTGCTGCACTTAGGTTCCTGATCAATAGTTACCAAAATGTTTAACAAGAGGGCATTGGCAGTGGTAGTGCTTTTGAACATCAAGGGGAGATGGTTATATTCTCTCTTATTGGCGATGGTCATTGTCTGGCACTTACGTGGTGCACATGTTACTTGTCAGTACGAATCCAAACTCAGATGTCTTTGGGGTCTTGCTGCATATCACATGGATCACATATCAAATGGTGCTGATCAGTGTGCAATTATCAGCGAACATTACCATTTCTGACCCAATACTGGAAGAAACAATGGAGGCTGTTAAAGATCATTGGTCCAAAGACACTACATTGATGAACTCCTGCAGATATGACCTGGGACTAAGATGATTGACTTCCCATAACTACAACTACCTTTCTTTTTGCTAAGTATGGCTCTATTTGATCAACTGAACTTTTTGAGAGGAATATTACCAGCCAAGAATATATAATGTGCCTTGTCTGCAAGCTCAGACAATCATAACTCTCGTGTAACACCTGAACCCTCTCTTGTTTGGTAACTTTGGCTGTCTAATCTCAATTTCACAATGTTTACTTACACAAGGCTAAATGTTTCAAATGGTTTGTTACTTCAGTGATTGATGTTTGGCATTTTGTTGTCCTGTATAGAGAACAAATTTTATTTTACATATTGGAAACTTATCAATGAATGTCTTTTTTGTTCACACATTTAACTTTTGCTGTAGGTTTCATTGCCTCTATACAGTGTATAGTGGGTGCATGGGCACAGAAATGCCATACCGTGGCATGAGGTGAGTTGGGAGGGAGGACATACCTTGCAATGGGGGAGGGTGCTTTAGAGGTAATGGTGGTTGGGAGGAAGGTCATACTTTGGCATAGAGGGCATAAGGGGTCAAGGGGTTTGTTTGAGAGAGCATATCTTGGGCTTGGATTATGAGGACGACTTTTTAACTTACCTTTCAAAAGACTATTGTTCATGGCATCTTCATTGTACCATGAACCATAACCCTTTGAAAACCATGCCTGACTTTATGAAAATTGCAGAGGAGTAAGTCCAGACCTGTCTCTGCGATGGACCCAACTTGAACTAGTTCACCCCTTAAAAGGAACTTCATAAAATTGGAAAATCCAGGAATTGGTTTGGGAATCTTGGAATCAGGACCCGCTTGTAATTTTTAAACGGCTCCTGAGATGTCCGGACTTGGTAAAATTCAAAGCCTAGGTTGCAATATGAGGACAATTTAACTATATGAAAGCAAAATAATACAGAAACTGCAAATCCAAAATAAAAACTAATAACGCTGTGAATACTCAGCAGACCTGTGGTGAGACAAGCAAAGTTAACATTTCAGGTCTTTAACTTTTCATTAAATTTAACAAGATAATATGTTTTGAGAAGTGAAAGGAGGCAGAGTGGGATAAAAGGACAAAAGGAAAGACTTGTGATAAGACAGGGGGCAGGAAAAATAATTTAAAGATGTTTACTTGTAGCCTAAAAGAACAGAATGCCAACACAACCATGAGACTATTAACGTAAACTAATGGCTCTGAGAAAGCCACAACATCCTGTGTTCATTCTACCAACTTTAATAAGCACTGTTGCACCCACAAACTCTGTTGAATATGTTGATAGTGAGTAAGGGGAGATAATACTGAGTGAATTGGACTTGCAGAGAAATTGTGCAGATGAGTAGGAAGCACATTAAACAAAGACGGCCATCAAAGTTCCTTCTCTAATTCCAATGCCTGTAGATTCTGACCAAACTTATAAAAGAATATTGCTTTCTATTCTGCATTATTTATAGGCCACATTGGAACCTTTGTTAGATAACCACAAGACTTAAGGATCAGTATGAGTAATTTCATGATTTGGATCAGTGCAATTTCAGATAAACAGTTGCCTGCCCTGCGTTTTATCATTGAGCAGATTCAGATATTTGGGAATCTACGTTCAATACAATATCACCTGAGTACTGCAACAGAGGCTAGTTAGTAATTGAGGTTCCTTAAAAACTGAAATTTCCAAGTATTTACTGTGTAGCGTGAGGTTTCATTTAACAGATATTACAGTTGGAATTAACTCTTCAAAATTCCAGCGTGATTCAAATCAAAAAGAATCTCCTATACATCTTCAATATTCTGGAATTGAGAGGAACAGGATTGAGAAGTGAAGGATTGAGACATTCACAAAGGTAGATACCACTATGAGGTTTTCTCCCATGTAAATTATTAAGTATTCAGAGGAGTGTATACCAAGGCTAGAAAAGGCAGTGATGAAACTGATGTTTGTCAAAGTAATGTCAGGCCTCTTCCAGCATCTTGTAATAAAATGCATCTTCAATATAGGGAAGTGCTGTAAGGCATTTCACACAGCTGTAATGAGACAAAAACAACTATCAAAGATAGGGTTGGAAATATAATGTTGTTCCTTCACTGTTGCTTGGTCAAAATCTGGGACTTCACTGCCTAACAACACTGTGGGTAACGATGTACCAAATAAACTTCTGTGGTTCAAGAATGATGCTCAACACCACCGAGGGATAAGCAATAAATGCTAACCCAGCCAATGACACCTACATCTCCTGAATGAATAATACCAAACAAAAGAAAGTTGTCAGCAAAATGTTATCAAAATGTTAGGTTTAAAGGATGATCAAGGCAGGGGAGGGAGGCAGAAAAAAAATTGCAAAAGGGCACAGAATGGAGAAAGTTGAGGCATGGCCAAGTGTGGCAGTTTTAAAGAAGGATCAGATGCACATGGAGCAATTCCAACATATTGGAATCAGCACAGTTGTAAGAAAAAAGGCACAGAGGATGTTTAGTAGACAGTTGTATTCTATGAAAACACTTCTAGCACCTCAGATTTTCCAAATGTTTGAAGTGTGAGAGAAACAGGAGGGAACTCCAGAGCCTGGAGGCCTTGGCAGCTTAAAGTGCTGTTACAGTGGAAAAGGATTTAAAATCAGGGATCTGCAAGAGGCAGAATTGCATCAGGTCAAACATAGACGGGAAAATCTAGTGTTTACCATATTTTGCATCTGTTCCCACTCCACACCACTCAGCTGAAAAATCAGTATTTCTCCATGTTGAATATCAACAGGAAGAAATACCGAAGGTGGCAAGGGAACAGAGAATTTATACTCGTTAGGAAATGTTAATGTCCATCACCAAGACTGGCCCAGTAGTATCACAACTGACTGAACTGTCTGAACTAGCTTGACTGAGCATGTGACCCATGGTGGGGGAACCAACAAGAGGGAAACGCTTACTTGACCTAAACCTCACCAATTTACCTGTTACAGATGCATCTGTCTGGGACAGTATTGGTAGAAGGAAGTACTCACACTGTCTTTATGTAGAAAAAATCCTGGTTTCACATTTATGGCATATTAACCTGTTAATATATGAATTAGGAACAGGAGTAATCCATTTGGCCCCTTAGGTCCGCTCCACCGTTCAGTAAGATCATGACACATTCCTGCCTAGTCCCCTTTCACTCCCTGCAGCTGCCTCTGCCTTAAAAATATTCAAAAACTCTGCTTTCACCACCTTTTGAGGAAGAGAGTTTGAAACACCTATGACCCTCTGTGAGAAAAAAAAAAATCTCCTCACCTTTGAGTTCAATAGCCACCATTTATTTTCAAGTTGTCACCTCTGGTTCTAGACTCACCCACAAGTGGAAACATCCTTTTCACATCCACTCTATCACGAATGATCAAGATTTTATATGTTTCTGAAGTTGTCTCTTACTCTTCTAAGCACCAGCAGATAAAGCCTGTCCTGTCTAATCTTTCATCATAAGGCAACCCACCCGTTCCAGATATTAGTTCAGTAAACTTTCTCTGAACTGCTCCTAATGCATTTACATTCTTCCTTAAATAAGGTAACCAAAACTGTACACAGTACTCCAGTCTCACCAATGCCCTACATAACAGAAGCATAACCTCCCTACTTTTGCATTCAACTCCAGTTGCTTTAAACAAGAACATTTTATGAGCTTTCCAAATTACTTGTTATACTTCCATACAAACCTTTTGTGGTTCATGCACAAGGACATCCAGATCGCTCTGCATGTCAGACCTCTGCAAAGTCTCACTATTTAGCTAATATGTTTCTTTTTCTTATTCTTCCTGCGAAGATGGACAATTTCACATTTTCTCATTTTAGATTCTATTTGCCAGATCTTTGCTCACTGATTCAATCTATGTTCCTTTGTGGCCTCCTTATATCTTCTCCACCACGTATTTTCCTATCTCTCTTTGTGTCATCAGCAATTTCAGTGATGATACCTTCCATCCCTTTATCCAAATCATTTATATAAAACATAAATATTTGAGACATGAACTCTGATCTATCTAGCACATCGTTTGTTACATCCTGCTAACCAGAAAAAAAAGACTCCTTTACGAACACACCCTATATACTGGTAACAAACAAATTTTCTTTTCTATGCTAAAATGTTACCCTTTCACCATGAGCTTTAATTTTCTGCAATAACTTCCTCATCAATTGCCTTCTGGACCTGTTTATTGATAGCACATGTTACTTCTTTAAGTAACTCCAATAAATTAGGCAAATGTGATTCTCCTTTCACAAAACTTTGTTGACTTTGTACGATTACATTGAACTTTTCTCAGTGCCCCACTATAACATCTTTAATAATCGCTTCTACTGTTTTCCCTATGACAGATGTTAAGTTAACTGGCCTGTACATTTTGCTTTTTGTCTCCTTCCTTTTTTGAATAAAGGACCTACATTTGCTATTTTCTAATCTAATGGAACCTTTCCCAAATGTAGGAAATTTTGAAATATTGGAACCAAAGAAATAAACTACCTTACTAGCCACTTCTTTTAAGAACCTAGGATGAAGTTCAACAGGCTTGTTAGTCTAGAGCACCAATAACTGACTATTTCCCTGATTGTAATTTTTGTGAGTACTTCCCTCCCTTCCGTTTCCTGAATTACAGCTATTTCTGGAATGTTTTACATCTCCTTTACAGCAAAGACTGATGCAGTATACCTGTTCAATTCATCCGCCATCCTTTTAATTTACAGCATAAGAATGTACAATACAGGAGCAGGAGTAGGCCATTCAGATTGAGTCTGCTCTGCCATTCAGTGTGATCACAGCTAATCTGATCTACATTTTCCTGCCTTTTCCCTATAATACTTGACTCTTTTACTAATGAAAATCTATCTCAGCCTTGAATATACTTAATGACACAGCCAAGACAGCGCTCTGCAGTAAAGTATTCCACTGGTTCACGACCCTCTGAGACAAGAAATTCCTCCGTTTCTCTGTCTTAAATGTGTGATCCCCTTATTCTAAGATTGTGCCCTCTAGTCCTAGACTTCCCATAAGGAGAGTAAATGCTAGTAAATGGAACTAGATCAATTTGGGATATCCTAGTTGGTGCGGACGAGTTGGATTGAAGTCTGTTTTTGTGCTGTGTAACTCTATGTACTGAATGTGCTCACATTTTTACAAGCAATGATCTGGGTGCTATAACACATGAAAAGTGCTCCAGCAATTTCTTGGTGGATATACAGCAGGATGAATTATTGGATAGATGCTGTGCTGCCGGCTGACATTGGGTCATTTACTCTCACAGCAATATTTAGGCCGATAACTCAAACATTTAAAGTTAGTAACTAGTTAAAGGTGCCATTATTTGAATACATTTTCATAGTATAAATCAAATATGCAGCAGTGTACGAATGCCTGATGCTGCACAATGATGGGAAAGGTCAGTGCCCTGAAGTCATTCAGAATGGGCCTGATAGAGGAGCAGAATAATACTGGTAGGATGGTGGGAAAATCAACAGCTGAGTTACTTTGCCCGTTTTATCGTGTATCTCCCAACAGAAATTTTCTCATCACTGGTATGGGCAAAGATTTCCTGGTCCCTTCTCGTGAAAAATGTTAAGGTTGGATGGTGGTAACAGGCTTAAAAAAAACTGTTAACAAGTTGAGGGCCCCTTTAAACATTGTGATCAGAGTCATTCTTGTTTTTTTTAAATAAATCCGACGTTCATAATTTATGCAATTTGCTTCTTGCATTCAGAAACTTCCTTGTCCATATATTTCGCAAACTTGCTCGCTCTTTAATAAAAAAAAACTCACAGCATTTAAAAATCATCTTTCGGAAGGGAAGGGTAAGGTAGCGAATGGAACGCGTTCAAACAGCTCTCCGGCTGGCTTCATTCTTTTTAATTACGCCGAAATATAAATGCTCATTACACTTAATAATATTTCACATTACATGTACAAGAAACACGGATGCACCAGATCTTTAAATGTGCCTCTGGCTTCCAACTTTGTTGTGGCAAGCCACTGCTGTCAGACAGTGTGGGAGGAAGAAGCATTAACTTCAACAGCTGTTTCTTGACCCCGGCTGTCAGTCTTCCCAAGAATAAATTTTTGGAGTGTCCCATTACAACCCTGTAGGGGATTATATAATATAGAAATGCCTGCTTGCTCGCAGAAGAGCGCCTGCAAAGCCGCCCTGACGGACAGCCAGGTAAAAATCATGGCAGGAGGCTGCGTTTGCAAAAGGCAGAGCCAGGCTAGAGCAGTTCTGCACGCAGCATGGCTCGATGTTTACAAAGTGCGTTTCCCCTGTTGGGCGAATGCAGTTCGAGGGAGTCCTGCACAGACTACAGTAATTCCCCTGCAAGGGCGACTTGAAACCGGCTGCGCTGAATAGCATTTACTCTTCCCGTTGCCTCCCACCGCTGCAGCGATACATACCCCGGAAGTTTAGCCCTTCATTGCTCGTGAAACTTTCTCCACACTGCCTGTTTTTTAATATATCTTTGGGTATGTGCTGCATCTTCTGTATGTCACTCCATCACCTACTCTTTATATATATATATATGCATGCATGTATGTATCTATATATATATATAAAGCAACATTGATTTTGTGCATTTTTAGAGGAGGGGTGGGGAAATCATACCGAGCGAACAATGAGATGCGAACTGATCTTACAAACTGCTCCCATGCCCCATTTTTTAAAAATAAAATCACCGTGAGTTAGAGGCTGTAATCATTCCACATTATCAATATTAGGGGAAAAACACAGACAATCATGTTGGAGATGCTTTCAGTTAGACAAAGGGAGGGGCATGTATTCAGTGTAGTTGTAAATAATTAGCCTACCAGAGATTCTTACTGCTGGGTGGTTCTATCTGAAAGCCGCTTAAATCAAGTATATATTGCAGGACATGTACTTGGGTGATGTTAAATTATTTTAGGTTAATTACTGTAGGTTACAGTTACAATGCCTTTCATGGCTGAAAGTCATGAACGAAATGACTTGGTTTTGCCCCATCTCTCATCTCTGTATGTCTCCTTGTTTTAGAGTGAGCACTAGGTATTTATCACTAAGGATTATAGTGCCCTGGACCTTTTCTGGAATGTAATATGGCTTAACTATTCTTGATAAACAGTGCTTTTGTACAGAATTTAGACTTAAGATCAACTTCCTAAGTTTTAATTTAACAATAAATTTTCAAGAGGTGATCTCCTGTAAAATAATTATTCTCCCATCCCTGTTCCACTACCCTCCCCCTGAAAAAAATACTTCCATGTGTTGTCATTTTGTACATCTTCACTTATTTGTGAAATGAGGTGTTGCAGACCTGGCCTTGTAATCTTTTTATCTTCCAATATGTAGGTAGCTAAACAAATGCATTTTTCATGCTTTTTTGGGAGAAGAGACATTTATTGCTGGAAAATGACAAGAAATGCTAATGTTGATGCAAATATTTGACATATAAACATTAGTGTTGTTTGAAGGGCCATGTACTCTGTCTTCCAGATACCTGTAGTGTATGCTGTGTGAAAGTTAGAAAAACAGTTGGGGTAACTGTTTTACAAAAACTTAAGGTACTTTTTAAAAATGGAGTTACTTGCTCAGACTAATCAGAGGGTTAGAAATAAATGTATTTAGATTGTAAGTGTAGAGGTTGTGTTTGCTCTTTATGTATGTTTCTGCTCATCCCGCAAAAGTGCAAGGCTCCTATAGTTAGAATGAGAGGTTGTCCTGATCATAGACTTTTCATAACAGTTGGTCTTATCGTTTGTGCTTGTTTAACAAGACATGTGCTTGCATCTGAAGTGAAGAAATGAGCCATGGCTGAGCTTTTCTTCACAATTGATAACAGAAGTTCCAAATGCAGAAGTGTACATCCTACGATCCCATTATGATTGGTCCATTTTCAGGTTGACCCGGTCTTACAATGTGAGCGTATTTCAGTGCCACTTGGGGAAACTAAATATTGAGTGTGAATCAAATGTTTTCTTTTTTCTCTGCTTCACAAAGTAGTTTGCTTCTGATAGGATTTAAAGGAGTAAACTAGTTGTTTGGGCATTATCCTCTCATGCATTGTTCAGGTGGGCCTCAGAGATTTGATCACTTAGCTTGAGTATCTTGCTTAGATTTTCCCTACCTCCAAACTACATAGAATATTACAGACTGAGAAAGAGGCAAGTAATGGGGAATTGTCTGGAGAAAAAAATTCCAGTACCTCTAAATCATATGGACTCAACAGTCAAGAACCATGGGGCAGCATGGTGGCTCAGTGGTTAGCACTGCTGTCTCACAGCACCAGGGACCTAGGTTCAGTTCTCACCCTTGGGCAACTGCCTGTGTGGAGTTTGCACCTTCTCCCCATGTCTGTGTGGGTTTCCTCTGGGTGCTCCAGTTTCCTCCCACAGTCCAAAAATGTGCAGGCTAGGTAGATTGGCCATGCTAAATTGCCCATAGTGTTCAGGGATGTGTAGATTAGGTGGATTTATAGAGGGATGGGTAAGGGTGGAATGCTGTTTGGGTCAGTGTGGACTTGTTGGGCTGAAGAGCCTATTTCCACACTGTAGGGATTCTACAATAAAAATAAATTGTATTTGCCATCCATTGGAGAAACATTTTGAGAATGTAATTTATAATCTGCTCTGCTGGGCGAATTTGTTTGCCCTGCTCAAACTGCAAAGCCTTGTGATTAGTGGGAGATCATTAATTTGAGTGCCATTGAAGTTTTATTCCACATAGGCCTATTGTGGCTGCCAGTGTTCAAGGTCAAATTTGGTAATCGTGTACTTTGTTGAAGCTTTCTGGTGGAGGTGAATTTTATGGTGTATGGTAAAATTTCTGAATTTCAGGTTTGCAACCATTTTAGTCAATGTTTTTGCTACATGTAGTTTTGTTCTCTTTGTAGGAATACATTTCTATTTGGGAATATTGTTGTGTGAGCACTTGCAACATTGGGCATTTATTGAAGCAGGCTGTCTACATGTATGAGGTGAGTCAGTCAATTGTAGTAATATGCCTTTCATATCCTTAGAATAATGCAAAGTACCTCATAACCAATGATTTGCTCTTTTGAAATACAGTCGCTGTTCATGTAGGCAAATGCAGCCAGCAATAAAGCCCCACAAATGGCAATGAGTGTGACTGGTTGAGGTTGGCTGAGGAATGAAAATTGCCTAAGATACTGGGAGAATTCCTGAATCTTATTTAAATATTAATAAGGGAACTTTCACAGCTAACCGAATGAGTGCAAGTGCAATAATTTAAAGTCTTAACCAAATTCTGGTATTTTTTAAGAGAAATTTAACACTTTGTTTTGATATCCTAGAACAGAGTTTGAACCCGTGAATTTCTGACATGTGATATCAATAGAGTGAAGCTGAAATTCATACATCAAATTAAAGCAAAATACTGTGGGTGCTGGAAATCTGAAATGTAAACAGAAAGTGCTGGCGAAACTCAGAAGATCTGGCAGTATATGTGGAGAGAGAAACACAGCTAACACTTTGAGTCCAGCATGACCTATCTGCCACGGCAGCACTCTTTATGAGCCATTTGCCCTGTCAATCCTTATCTTGTTGATAGAACATGCCTCTTAAAAAGAAAATATGTGCAGCTGCTGTAGTATCACCAATGCATTCCTGAGTTTTAAGCAAGTCAATCTACCTATGTCTAGAATTAAAGTGTAAGCAAGTGGTACTGGCAATTGCAAAAGCTGTTTAGCTCTGTCAGTGATTGTACAGAGATGGTAGAGGAATCTCTCCTCTGGAGAGTTTGGCAGCTTAGCACCATAGTAATCACATTGGTAAAGTGGGTGGTGTGATTCTCATGAGAGACAGTGCTGTGACATAGGTGATATATATGTCTCTCATTTGCTTAAGAGCTAAAGTTCTACAAATGTGTATCTGTAACTTGTGAAATCTAAAATAAGGGCTTCAGAGTTCAACTGTATGCTGCAATTGTCAAAGAGGTCAATTTCTGTATCCAGCTGTATGATGTAGGTGTCTGTTTAGTTTCTTGTAAAAGGAAACCAAGGATATTTGTAAGATCTCTGACAGTATTGTGTCAATTAGCATGATGTTTTTCCGGTTTTGGTTGTATGAACTTTTTTTTTTAACCATTGGAGGCTATTCAAACAGAAAATACTGCCCTGCATGGAACAAGCAATATATTTGCAGCTTTGCAAGTGTGTATTCCTCAATCTTCCTCTTGAAAACTGAATTAAGAAGGAACAAACCGTCATGTTTATAAAATTATATGGTTCTTTATGAAAGGTTCACTATCTCCGTTTTAATGCAGTTCCACATCAAAGTCAAAGGAGTGAAGGTTTTTCCCCAATTTTCCTGTTTCTTAAATGTTATATTATGCTGCCTGCAGTCTTCACTACCTCTAGCAGATTGATTTGTCTTTTCCATGTTCTCAGTTTTTTGAAGAAATTTTGTTGATTTATTAATTGTTTTCCTGGTGTAAGTTTTAATTTATTTTCTATTTCGGATCATACTCATTTCTGTGAGCAGACCTTCCTCAACCACCACTTCTTGACTTTTTTATTAGATACAGTTGAAATCTGGTCCTGCAGCAACGGCACGTATGCAATCATGTTGTGTCTGCATTTTTACTTAACTGCATTGCTATCAAAGCAAAGCAAAAATTTCCATTTACTATTGGCAATCTGAAAAACAATGCCATTTCTAGTTTTTGCTAAACATCAGGGTGTTTATCCTTGAACATCCAATTTTTAGTTTCACATCTGTCTTACTGCTGCTCGTTTTTGTCCTGCTTCAGATTTCTACTGTGCTTAGTTTCCTGTCTGCGATGCAGTTTTTTTTTGAAACAAGGTCTACAAATCTCCAGTGAGCAACAATATAATTGATTTATGTGGCTTGGTCTCTTACTGTGATTGGTCATCAGTAAGCTTGTCTCAAATGGTCTGGTCTAGAAGCCAAGGTCCTCCAAATATCAAACAAAACAATGTGTATTATAATAATATAAAATGTTTTGATTTTTTTTCTCATAACTATGAAACATGTTCAACAAATTGGGTACAGTATCAACTAGGCTGGGATGTGGAAAGAGAGGTCTTGTTGGATCAGCCCTATGATTGAAGGGGTGTATCAGGGTATGCGGAATGGGAGGCATATTATTTGGAAAGGAGAATGAACAGAGAGTTTATACTTTTTTCATGTTTTTAAAAATGCATTTATTATGTAATTTATTTGAAAGAGAATAAATAGTTGAGTGGTAGACAAACACTTGGTTATATAGATTTTTAATCTGGGGAATCTGTTGATGCTGAGATTGTGAAAGATTCATAAAGGTGATTGATAAACTGCTTCAGTGATGTCTATTTAAATGCTAACTAATAATACTATGTGTGCCATTCAGACACTGTATACCCTGTGGTGCCCACTGGTCATGGAAGTACCTGAGTTTCTCAGTCAATGCATGTTTTGTGTTGATGGCCAGCTTGGTACAAGCAAGTCAATGATGAAATAGGCAGCCACTGGCAATCATTTTCAGCAAGTGAGAGAAATTAGCTATGTAGCAAATACTAGCTTGTAGAATTTGGAGCCAGGTTCTCTTCCCCTTTCTTTCCCACCACCCCCACCACTGTTCTGCCCTCACACTCTACTCCGTTACTGCTCTGTTTCTCCCCTTCCTGCCCTCGCCCATATCTGCAACATTCTCTCACTTGATCTCTCTCTTTCTCAACTGCACCCCCTCCCTTTTCCACTGTTTCTCTGCTTTCATTTTCACTTTCCCTTTCTCTCCCTGCAAGCCGTAGAAAATTGCAGATAACCACTTGAAGATGTGAAGCATTTTTAAAGTTGAGTGATAAGTATTTGGGATTTGTAGGATCTAATTTCTTTTCCTACAACACCTTGACAGTTCAGTCATACTTTTGAAAGTTAAGGTGACAACTTCTAAGCCACATAGAAAATTGGGATTAAGTACTTTGTTATTTCACATTTGATTTACATATGTTGTAGAACATTATGCTGAACTTGTATGAGAGACTGGTTTGGTCTCATATGAGTGTTGTATTCTGTTCTGGGTGTCATATTTTAAGAAGGACATGAAGGCATTAAAGAAGGTGCAGATTTGTAGTATTGTTATCGTACAGAAGGAG
Organism: Rhincodon typus; assembly: GCF_021869965.1. Classification (NCBI taxonomy): domain Eukaryota; kingdom Metazoa; phylum Chordata; class Chondrichthyes; order Orectolobiformes; family Rhincodontidae; genus Rhincodon; species Rhincodon typus. The sequence continues at coordinate 92,623,820 of NC_063334.1, forward strand.
GACATTCAGCCCATTGTGTCTGCACTGGCAAGAAAAAAAGTCGTCAGAATTATTCCAGGGATGAGGAGATTCAGTTAGAGGGTCTGGAACTGTTTTCCTTTGAGAAGGCCAAGAGGAGATTTAATGGGGGTGTTCAAAAACACAGAGTCTGGACAGAATAGGTAGGGAAAAATTGTTCTCACTCATGAAAAGGGTGAGAACAAAAGGGCACAGATTTAAGGTAATTGGCAAAATAAAAGAGCAATGGTGAAATGAAGAAAATCTTCACAAACAGAGTGTCTGAGATCTGGAATGCATTGGCAGAGATTGTGGTGGAGCCAGGTTAAATCAAAGCAATCTAAAAGGAATTGGACCTTCTCTAATACCTTAACTTCCTTTTTAAAATCTGACATCTAGGACAGGATACAGCACTCCAATTGAGACCAAACCAGTCTGTTATTCAAGTTCAACATAATGCACTTAATCCTAGTTTTCTATGTGGTTTAGATGTTGTTGCCTTAACTTTAAAAGGAAAAGAACAAAGGAGGCAAGGCTGGGATGGTACTAAGTGAATTGATCATTCAGCAATCCAGTGCAGGTACAATGGGCTGAATGGCCTCCTTCTATGCTGTAACTCCTTTGGTTTTTTTTATCAGGTACTTGGGTGACCACCTTGTTGCTCATTTTCACCAGTGGAGTTGTTGATGAGGGCACTGTTGCTTTATGGAATCATAGAATGATACAACAAAGAAGTAGGACATTTGACCCATGGTGCTGTGCAGGCTTGTTTATTCAAGGTACTCAATCAATTCCACTCCCCTTGGTCTTTGTCCAGAGCCCTGTAAATTGTTTCACCTCAAGTTGTTGTCTAACGCTGTTTTAAATGTTCTAACTGAATTCCTTCCACCATCCTTTAAGGCAGTGCACTGGAGATTATTACAATCCTGTGTTTAAACAAAAAGTTCCCTCTTGTAGCCTCTTGTTCTTCTGCCAATCACCTCAAATCTGTGATGTGGCTTTTCACAGTGAAACGACTTCACTGAATGCCACAGGTGGCCTGGAAGATTTTTCACAGGCTTTTGAAGGTGACTTTGTTTATCAAATATTAAACTTCTCCAGAATCCAGTGGTTGCACTCCCAAATTATCAACAATTCAGTTTTGAATATGACCTTCTGGCTTAATTGCTTCAGGCTTCTATTTTTTCCCCTTTGTGGAACCCTTAACTGTAAGAGTAGCAAACCATTGCTCTAGATTCTCTGACGAACAGGATGAGCTGATATAGAAACTATGTGAAAGTGCCCAAATTGTCTGATCATCAGTTCCAAAAGATATTTGGCCCATAAATAGGGGGAGTTATTCATTGCTGTCAAGCTATCAGGATGCCTTTTACTGTTTAAGGAATTTACATGCTTTTATGTGGGACGAAGGCAATGCTTGATACTGGTTATAGAGAACCTTTTTATCTCTATTTTTGTTATTGCCTATGAGCAATGGTACTTGCTAACCTCCATTCCATTTTTGTAGGAATTGGGGCCACTTGCAGAACAAAGTTTTACAGTAGGCATTTGGGAAATGAACTGATGGATTTCTGAATGCATTTTGAGTAAAGGTGCTGGTGTGTTTCAATGACCGATTCGCTGCTGAAAGCTGTACAATAAGTGAATATCATGTTGTGTTAGTTCCCTTAGACCTTACATTGGTTGCAGTTACCGTGAATGATCACAGACCTGATATACTGTTTTCTCTCTCCATGAATGCTGCCAAGCTAATATTTCCAGCATTTTCTGTATTTGTTGAGCACCTTTAAAATCTTAAAGTGTTCAAGGAGTCACAGGAGCATTTTTTGAAAAAAAACTTCTGGAGAAGGTAGCCAAAAACTTGATCAAACAGGTAAGCCGTAAGGAGCATCTTAAAGGAAGAAAGAGAGATGGAGACATTTAGAGGAGGAATTCCAAGAGTTTAGGGTCTAGGCAGCTGAAGGCAGTGGAGGAGCGATTAAAATCGGTGATGCTCATGAGACGGTGATTCGATAAATACAGGTACTTCTGATGCATCTGGGGTTGTAGGAAATTACAGAAATAAGCAGGGACAAGGTCATGATTTGAGACTTTTAAAACAGAGATATTTCTTAGCCAGGAACCAGTATAGGTCAGTGAACACAGGTTTGAAGGGTAAACAGCAATTGACGGCAGTTTTGGGTGACCTCAAGTTTACAGAGGGTAGAATGTGGGATGCTGGCCAGTTGTGCATTGCAGACAGCTTGATTCAGCCTCAGACAGTTGCCAGGGAGTGCAATGGAGTCTGTAGTTAGGGAAAGGAATTCATAGTTGGACAATGGCTTCGGTCTTCCTAATATTTAATTATAGGGAATTTTTGCTTATCCAGTACTGGATGTCTGACAAGTACATGGTAAATGTTGACACTGCACTATATATTATTCAAATCCTATGTTTGGGAGTTTAAATGTTGTAGAGCTTGATGTGTATTTTCATTATAATGTCCATGTACAGCATAAGGAGATTCATTTTTGTGATTGTGAATCAATGACTTATTTTAAATCTCTTTGATTTTTATTTCTATCGATATGTCTGAGGATATGCTGCCAAATTGCTGCCCCCACTTTTGCACAGCTCAAATTATCTGATGTTCTACGTGGTTGAAAGATATTGCCAGAAATGAATCCTCTCCATCATTCCTCCACCCACTCTCACTATTCACAAAATGCTTCTAGCTGCAACTGTTTTCTAATTCAGAAATTTCTTCTTGAAAGCTTTATGAAGAATGCAACTTCCCATATTTGAGGAATGCATTGGCTTTTGCTGTTTCAGGAGTATACTTCAATACCTAACTGAAATAGGTGCTTGATTTCACAAAGTTTCTCTAACTTTAACACCATCTGATTTCTATATCTTTCCGAAAAGGGTGTTTTCTTCTTTAATTATACAATCAGGAAAGAAAGGACTTCTGCAGAATGATACCTGTTCATCCACATCTGACGGCTGCAAATTATTTTGTGGCATAATTGCATAATGCACTTCGGGAGAATTTTCAACTCAACATCTTAGCTTAATAGTACATTACATTGTAATAATTGATAAACTTTTACCTTTACTTCTTAATATTTAATTGAAGGAAATTTCTCATCCAATGCTGGATGTTAGATGGGCAGTCTGGTAATTTAGTAACAATGGAGGAAGCGAGACTGATGGTGGTGAGGTGAAGCTGGGTGTTGTCAGTGTACATATAAAAGCCATTATTGTGGCTTTAGATGATGTCATCAAGGGCAGCATGTAGTTGAGAAATAGGAGAAGGGTCAAGGAATAATCCTTTGGGAACACCGGAGTTAACAGGATCAGGAATAGAAGTCATTACAAGTGATATTCTTGCTAAATATGGAAGAATGGAATCTAGTGAGTGCATTGCCTGTCAGCTGGATGACAGTGGAGAAGGTTTGGAGGAGGATGGTGTGGTCAGCAATGTAAAAGACTGCACACTGATTGGGTAGAAGACTTGAAATCATTGGATTTGGTCCTCACACCAAACTCCTTCCAGGTTACAATATCCACCACTTTCCCAGGCAACACTATGAGACCACATGAGTTAGTGCAACCTTGATGTCATATCTGACTCTGAGATGAAAGCTTCTGACCTCGTATTTTGCTCATGCTAAGACTGCATATTTTCACCTGTGCAACATCAACTGACCTCGCACATTTGCAGCTAAAGCCCTCATTTGGATTTTTATGACCTCTAGGCTTAACTTGGTTGTGTCCCAGATTTTGTCTTCTGTAAACTAGAGATGCTCCAAAACTCTGCTTTTATTCCCAGCATGTCCTGTTCCCCTATCAGCTTTATCCTTGCTTACCTACATTAGCTGCCTATTTTAGCATTTTAATTTTAAAATTCTCATCCTTGGTTTCAAATCACCTCATAGCTGTGCCCTTCCCTATCTCTAATCTCTTCTGGTCCTCCATGATTTTTAAGTTCCTCTAATTCCAGCCTTTGACTTTTAATTGCTCCATTCTTGATGGTTGTGCCTTTGATTGTCTGAGCCCTAAAATTTGGAAATACCCTCACAACACTTCTGCCTCTTTACTACACTTTCTCCATTTAAGACACATACTAAAATTCTAACCTTGCATTTAATTATCTGAGCAAATATCTCTTTATGTGGCTTAATGTCATAGTTCATTTTATAATGTTCTATTCAGTACCTTGGGATATTTTATTATGTTAAGGGTACAATATAAATAGAAGTTGCTGCCCAACCTTGCAAAAACTTTCATGTTCTGCTTCAGGGTTGAAGTATATATGACCACAGAGTATATTAATTGCATCTGTTTAATAGTACTGGTATATTCATTTTGAATTTTAATAGTTAGCTTGTCACATCGAAGGTAGTTCCTAACTCCAAACTTGAGTGTAGCGCAATAAAGATGCGTTTTGTTGACACTTAACAGGGCATTCACAAGGATACCATTGTAAAGGAGAACAACATTTTTACACTGTCTGACTACAACATGCTAACTCGTTAGAAAATGGGCTCTGATTGGTAAAGATGTTCCCATGGAAAATGCATTAATTGAATTATGACTGACAGTTAACTGTCAAGCATTGTTTAAATTTAAACCAGGCAGATTTACTCTGAATGGGGTGCCAGTGGCACAGAGTTGGTATCCATGCCTCTGACTCAGAAGACCCAGGTTCACGTTCCACCTATACTGGAAATGTCTCAACATATGGCATTGCTAGTCAGGGCTAGTATAGCAGCTACTGAAAGGCAGTTCGAGAATGATATGTCTACAGAGTCAGTTTGGGTTGAGGTCCAGAACAAGAAAGGAGCAGTCACTTTGTTGGGGGTTTTTTACAGACCCCTTAATAGTTGCAGAGAAGTGGAGAAGCGGATTGGGAGGCAGATACTGGTAAGGTGCAGAAGTCACAGGGTTGTAGTCATGGTGACTTTCCAAATATTGATTGGAAACATTTTAGTTGTAATAGTTTAGATGGAGCGGATTTTGTCCAGTGCATTCAGGAAGGATTCCTGACACAGTATGTAGATAGACCAACACGAGGAGAGGCCACTTTGGATTTGGTGCTTGGCAAGGAACCGGGCCAAGTGTTAGACCTGTTGGTAGGAGAGCATTTTGGCGGTAGCGATCGTAACTCTGTTACTTTTACAATAGTCATGGAAAAGGATAGGTACATACAGCAGGGTAAGGTTTATAATTGGGGGAAGGGTAATTACAATTCTGTTAGGCAAGAACTGGGTTACATAAATTGGGAACGGATGCTGTCAGGGAAGAGCACTATTGAAATGTGGAGATGGTTTAAGGAATGCATACTGCGTGTGCTCTATATGTTTGTCCCTAGCAGGCAGGGAAGATGCGGTCGAGTGAGGGAGCCTTGGTTCTCAAGAGAGGTCGAATGTCTGGTTAAGAGGAAAAAGGATGCTTGTGTAAGGTTTAGGAAACAAGGAACGGAAAAGGCTCTCGAGGGATACAAGTTATCCAGGAAGGAGCTGAAGAAAGAGCTTAGGAGAGCTATAAGGGGGCATGAGAAAACCTTGGCAGATAGGATCAAGGAAAACTCCAAGGCTTTTCACACGTACGTGAGGAATAAGAGAATGACCAGAGAGGGCCTGATGGGATTTATCCAAGGATTCTATGGGAAGTGAGGGAAGAGATCGCAGGGTCTTTGGCAATGATCTTTTCATCCTCACTGTCCATGGGTATAGTGCCAGAAGATTAGACAGAGGCAAATGTCATTCCCTTGTTCAAAAAAGGGAATAGGGATAACGCTGGAAATTACAGGCCAGTTAGTCTTACATCAGTGGTGGGCAAATTATTGGAAAGGGCTCTGAAGATAGGATTTATGATCACTTGGAAAGGCACAGTTTGATTCATGATAGTCAGCATGGATTTGTGAGGGGTAGATCATGTCTCACAAACCTTATTGAATTCTTTGAAGAGGTGACCAAACATGTGGATGAAGGTAGAGCAGTGGATGTGGTATACGTGGATTTAAGTAAGGCGTTAGATAAGGTTCCCCATGGTAGGCTCATGCAGAAAGTAAGGAGGCATGGGATAGGGGGAAATGTGGCAGATTGGATTCAGAATTGGCTGACCCTTAGAAGACAAAGGGTGGTAGTGGACGGAAAATATTCAATATGGTGCTCAGTTACAAGTGGTGTACCACAAGGATCTGTCCTGGGTCCACTTCTATTTGTGATTTTTGTAAATGATTTGGATGAAGGAGTGGAAGGGTGGATTAGCAAGTTCGCGGACGATACAAAGGTGGGTCACATTGTGGACAGTGCGGAGGGCTGTTCTAGGTTACAAAGGGACATTGATAGGATGCAGAGCTGGGCTGAGAAGTGGCAGGTGGAGTTTAACCCTGAAAAGTGTGAAGTGATTCATTTTGGAAGGACAAACTTGAAAGCAGAATACAGGGTTAATGGAAAGATTCTTGGCAGTGTGGAGGAGCAGAGGGATGTTGGGGTTCATGTTCACAGCTCCCGGAAAGCTGCCACCCAGGTGGATAGAGTTGTTAAGAAGACATATGGTTACTTAGCTCTTATTAATAGAGGGATTGAGTTTAAGAGCCATGAAGTTATGCTCCAGCTATACAAAAGCCTGGTTCGGCCACATCTGGAGTATTGTGTCCACTTCTGGTTGCCTCTTTACAGGAAAGATGTGGAGGTGTTGGAAAAGGTGCAGAGGAGATTTACCAGGATGTTGCCTGGAATGGAGGGAAGGTCTTACGAGGAAAGGTTGAGAGAGCTAGGGCTTTTCTCTTTAGAACGATGAAGGATGAGAGGTGACTTGATGGAGGTGTACAAAATGATCAGAGGTATAGGTAGAGTAGACAGCCAGAGACTTTTTCCTAGGGTGGAGGTAGCTATTACGAGGGGGCATAGTTTTAAAGTGAGTGGAGGTAGATATAGGGGAGACATCAGAGGTAGGTTCTTTACTCAGAGAGTGGTCGGGGCGTGGAACGCATTGCCGGAGAG
>NC_063334.1:92631308-92648368 GCF_021869965.1 Rhincodon typus
TGTGGAGTTTACGCATTCTCCCTGTGTCTGCGTGGGTTTCCTCTGGGTGCTCCAGTTTCCTCCCATGTCCAAAGATGTTCAGGCTAGGTGGATTGGCCATGGTAAATTCAGGGTTACGGAGATAGGGGGAGGTGTGGATCTGGTTGGGATGCTCTTCAAAAGGTCGGTGCAGATGGGCCAAACGGCCTCCATCTTGAAATTTGACATTTGCTACTTTATTGATTAGACTGCACACTATATACTTGCTATATGACACAAGCAAATGCACAGAACCGATACATAGTACAAGGTTTTTCTAGGTGTAAAATACAATAAATTATTCGAATCAACCATCAAGAGAGAGTTTATGATTGTTTGTGGAAGGACCACAAACCTACATTTTAATAGATGTAAAGAAATATAACTGTTATATTTTAACATTATTATGCAAGTAGCACAATTGTTTTCTATCCAAGATAGAAATCCTTTAACATTTTAATGTTAAATCTTTAATCTTCTCTCATTTAAATAGTGCATCACAAAGAAAATATCTATCAGTTATATTTGAAAAAAAAACATAATCTCAAGAATCCAAAAGGGAATATTCTGTGGTTAATTGATTACAACAAAGTAGCATCTGAGTTACATGAATCAATGAAATTCTTAGAAATTTATAGCACAGGAGATTACTTAGTTCATCAAGTCCACACAGGTGGACAAGTCACCTTTAACCTACTTCTGCTTTCCATCTCTTGGTCTGCAGACTTATGGTCACAACTCTTCAAAGTCATAGCAAGCAGATATTAAAATCTCAGATTAAGTCTGCTTCCACCACCCTTTCAGGCAGTGAGCTCCAGATCCTCACCACTTTCTCAATGAAAGGATTTCCCTTTTAAATTCCCTCTAAATCTCCTACTCCCAACCCTGCATCTATGGACCCCTAGTTATGGAGCCTTCCGATCCACTCCCTTAGCCTCTTCTGTTCCAAAGATAGCTCCAGGTTATTCAATCTTTATCCCATCCAAAATTCTCAAGTTATCCAAAATATAACCTTGTAAGTATCCTCCTTAGTGCAAACTCATTTTTCCTTTTATGAAGGAACCAGAGCTGCACGCAGTCCTCAGCTGTGGCCAAACCAATGTTTTATACAGTTCCAGCATAATCTCCAAATTCTTAAATGCATTCAATAATGAAGACAACCATCCCATATTCCTTCCTGACCACCTAATCTATTTAGCCACTTTTAAGCCTTTAAAGGTCTGCGGACTCGGGTGAGATCAGCATGAGGATTTGTAAACAAGAAAAAAACAAATTTACCAAAAAAATCACCACCGAAGAAATTACCAAACATTGTTTAATTTTAACTCCTTTAACTCCTCCCACTTCCTACAAACCAAAGGGGTGGCTACAAGCACCCATGTGGGTCTGAGCTATGCCTGCCTCTTCACAGGATACGTGGAACAGTCCCTCTTCCGCTGTTACGCCGGCACCATCCCCCAACTCTTACTCCGCTACATCGATGCTTCGTGCTCCCATGAGGAGCTTGAACAGTTCATCAACTTTACTAACACCTTTCACCCCAACCTCAAATTCACCTGGACCATCTCCAAAACCTCCCTCCCCTTCCTGCACCTCTCCATCTCCATCTCCATCTCCAGTAACCGTCTCAGCACTGACACCCTCTATTTCAAACTCACCGACTCCTACAGCTACCTTGACCACACCTCCTCTCACCCACCCTCCTGCAAGAATGTGATCTCTTACTACCAATTCCTCCACCTCTGCCACATCTGCTCCTAAGATTGAGCATTTCACTTCCGGATATCCCAGATGTACTCCTACTTCAAGGACCGCAACATCCCCTTTCTGTTGATCGAAAATGCCCTCAACTGCATCTCTTGCATTTCCCACACTCCCTCCCCCAACAAAAATAAAGACAGAGACTCCTGGTCCTCACATATCACCCCAACAACCTCCGCTTCCAGTGCATCATCCTCTGCCATTTCTGCCACCTACAATCCAACCCAAAAACCAAAGAGATATTTCCCTCCCCACCCCTATCTGCCTTTCATAGGGACTGCTCTCTCCGTGACTCCCTCGTCTGCTTCACATGCCCCACTAGCCCCACCACACCCGGCACCATTCCTTGCAACTGCAGGAGGTGCTACATCTGCTCTTACACCTCCCCTCTCACCTCCATTCGAGGTACAAAGCAAACTTTCCATATCTGACAGGGGTTCACCCGTACATCCTCCAACCTGGTCTACTGTATCCGTTGCTCCCAATGTGGCCTCCTCTCCGTCGGTGAGACCAAGTGTAGACTCGGTGACAGATTTGCAGAGCACCTGCGCTCTGTACGCTATAATCAACAGCACCTTCCGGTTGCTAACCATTCTAACTCCCCCTCCCACTCCCTGGTTGACATGTCACTCCTGGGCCTCCTCCAGCGCCACAATTGCACCACACACAAACTGGAGGAACAATACCTCATATTCCACCTCAGGAGCCTATAGCCAGATAGCCTGAACATAGAATTCACCAGTTTTAAAATCTCCCTACCCCTGGCCTTATCCCATGTCCAATCCTCCATCTCATCCCTGTCTCCTTGACCTGACACAACCTTTCTATTTCCTTCCCTACCTATCTGCCCCACCCTCTCCACTGACCAATCCCCACTAACTTCTAAGTGCATCCACCTATCGCCATCCCACCTACCTTCCCCCAGCACCAGCCCTCCTCTATTTATTTTCCAGCTCCCTTCACCCCCTCCAGTCCTGATGAAGGGTCTAGACCCAAAATGTCGATTCTCCTGCTCCTCTGATGTTGATTGACCTGCTGTGTTCCTCCAGCTCCACACTGTATTGACTCTGACTCCAGCATCGGCAGTTCTTGCTATCTCAGGGTTTAATTTTTAGCCTCTGTCCTTCCTAACAGCCCTTATCACCATCACTTCCACACCATATATCCCCCCATCCCTCCTCTCTCCCGCTGCAGGTGATTGCACCATGCCAATTGCTTCCTGGCTCCTATCTTCGATGTTTCTATTATCTTCACTGAACACTGATGAAGTCGTTCCTGATTTTGGTCTTCGTCATCATAAACACAACCATCTCCACATTCTCATCTCACTAATATTGGATTGCTGTTTCTCCTTTCTCAGGTTTGTGCAGTATATAGCAAAACTGGTCTCACAACTATCTTACAGGTTTTTCAGACATTTCAGTTCAGATTCCCTGAACATTTTAAAGACATTACAAATTTTACTTACTGTTCGTACTTCTGGATCAAAGGACATCATAAGGTGTACTTCGAGGTTGATTTTCTGCCCTATACTTGTACAGTCATAGAGCCAAACAGTTATACAGCACAGAAACAGACACTTCGGTCGAACTTGTCCATGCCGACCAGATGTCTAAAACTGGTCTAGTCCCACTTGCCAGCATTTGGTTCGTATCTCTCTAAACCCTTCCTGTATATTACCTATCCATATGCCTTTTAAGTGCTGTAATTGTACCTGCTTCCTCTGGCGGCTCATTTTGTAGACGCACCGCCCTCTGCGTGAAAAAGTTACCCCTTCAGGTGCCTTTTAAATCTTTCCCCTCTCATCTTAAACCTCTACTTTTGGACTCCCTTATTGTTCTTCAAACTCATTTCTCCAGTATCTTTTTCACTTCTTTGCAGGAGGCACAGGCAGTTGGTACTCTGCAAAATCTCCTAATCATTGGTTAAAAGCCTCAGATTCCCATTTATTGTGCATCCCCTTGCCTTGTTTAGCTTTCCCGAAATGCATCACATTATGATAAAGCTCTAACTCAATTCCTACCTGATTAGCCGATTGCTATCTTTCGACATTACACAGCACTCTTCATTATCAACTACATGGCCAATTAAGTATTGTCTGTAAACATCTTAATTAGATCCACAACATAGTAACTAAAAAGAACGTGAAAGTAGCTACATTTCAGTGATGAATAATTATCAGATTCTAGAGAACTGAACGGTGGGAACAATTCAATAACCAAATTTTCATGTTTGCTGGTTATCGTTTTAAAGAACTGTAACTAATATTATTGTGTGACTACTGGCTGAAATGTGTGACACATGTAAGTGTAGAACAGTGTGTCACAAATGTTGTCTTTAAACAAAATTCATTTTCATACAAGTCCATAATACTTGCAGTCCTTTAAAACAAGAACTGAGTGGTTCTGGTGGAACTCAAAACTGAGTGCCAGTGAGCAGGTTATTGTTGAGCAAGTGCTGTTTGATAGCACTGTTGATGAGATCTTTCATCACTTTACTGGTGATCGAGAGTAAACTGATGGGCGTTAATTGGCCGGATTGAATTTGTCCTGCACTTTATGTACAGGACATACCCGAACAATTTTATACATTTTTGGGTAGACGCCAGTGTTGCAGCTGTATTGGAACAGCTTGTCTAGAAGTGTGGCAAGTTCTGGTGCACATGCCTCCAGTACTATTGTCAGAATATTGTCAGGGCCCATAGCCTTTGGAGTATCCAGTGCAAATTGGCTGAAGTCTGGCATCTGTGATGCTGGGGACTTCTGGAGGAGGCAGACATGGGTCAGCCACTTGGTACATCTGACTGAAGGTTGTTATGAATGCTTCAGCTTTATCTTTTGCATCTATGTTCTGGACTCTCCCATTATTTAAGATGGGAATGTTATTTAGCTTCCTCTTCCAGTGAGCTGTTTAATTGTCCACCACCATTCATGACTAAAATAAATAATTACAAACAAAAAAATATAGTTACAAAGTTGATAGGACTCAAGAGGCTAGAGAAAGTGAGCATCACAGATGGTTGGCTCGCAATGACTGAATAGACAAGAGATGGAGCAAGGACAGTCCCTTCCAAGTGGCCAGCTTCTTTTACTTTTTGTTTCCTTCATTTTTTAGAAACTTACGTAGCTTTGTAAGTTATTTTTGGCCTCCCTATTAAGCTACAATTGCTCCCTTCCACTGTTTATCCATGTTGATATATCTTCCAGGATACAGATGTTTCAGGTGGAATAGAGGGGGATGTAAAAGAGCTGGGGGAGTTGCACTACTTGTTAAGGAAAATATCACAGCTGTACTGCAGGAGGACACCTCGGATGGCTCATACAGTGAGGCAATATGGGTACAGCTCAGGAACAGGAAGGATGCACTCACAATGTTTGGGGCTTACTATAGGCATCCCAACAGCCAGCGGGAGATAGAAGAACAGATATGTCGGCAGATTTTGGCAAGATGTAAAAGTAACAGGGCTGTTTTAACTTCCCATATACTGGCTGGGACTCACTTAGTGCTTGGGGTGCAGATGGGGCAGAGTTTGTAAGGAGCATCCAGGAGAGCTTCTTGAAACAGTATGTAGATAATCCAAATAGGATAGGGGCAGGACTGGACCTAGTACTGGGGAATAAGCCTGGCCAGGTGGTCGATGTCTCAGTAGGGGAGCAGCTCAGGAACAGTGATCACAGTTCAGTAAGCTTTAAGGTACTGATGGATAAAGATACATATAGTTGTCAGGTGAAGGTGCTAAATTGAGGGAAGGCTAATTACAACAATATTAGGCAGGAACTGAAGAATGTAGATTGGAGGCAGATGTTTGAGGACAAATCAGCATAAGGTATGTGAGAGGCTTTCAAGTGTAAGTTCCTGGGAATTGAGGACCAGCACGTTCCTGTAAGGATGAAGGATAAGTATGGCAAGTTTAGGGAACCTTGGATAATGAGAGATATTGTGAGCCTAGTCAAAAAGAAAAAGGAAGAATATGTCAAGGGTAGGAGGCTGGGAACACACAAAGTCAGGGTGGAATAAAAGGAAAGTGGAAAGGAACTTAAGCAAGGAGTCAGGAGGGCTAAAAGGGGTCATGAAAAGTCATTGACCAACAGGATTAAGGAAAATCTTAAGGCTTTTTATTCAAATATAAAGAGCAAGAAGGTAGCTAGGGAGAGGGTTGGCCCACCCAAGGACAGGGAAGGTAATTTATGTGTGGAGCCAGAGGAAATGGGCAAGGTATTAAATGAGTACTTTGTGTCAGTATTCACCGTAGAGAAGGAGTTAGTGGATGATGAGTCTGCGGAAGGGTGTGCAGATAGTTTGGGTCATGTTGAAATCAAAAGGAAGGATGTATTGGGGTCCTGAAAAACATTAACGTAGACAAGTCCCCAGGGCTGATGGGATATACCCCAGAATACCGAGAGAGGCAAGGGAGGAAATTACTGGGGCCTGAAGAGAAATCTTTTTAACCTCACTGGCTACAGGGGAGGTTCCAGAGGATTGGTGAATAGCCAATGTTGTTCCTTTGTTTAAGAAGGGTGGTAAGGATAATCCAGCTAATTACAGGCCAGTGAGCCTTACATCAGCGGTAGGGAAATTATTGGAGAGGATTCTCTTCCACTTGGAAATAAGTTGGCATATTAGCGAGAGGCAACATGCTTTTGTGAAGGGGAGATCGCATCTCACTAACTTGGTTGAGATTTTTGAGGAATTGATGAAGATGATCGATGAGGGTAGGGCAGCGGATGTTGTCTACGTGGACTTCATTAAGGCCTTTGACAAGGTCCCTCATGGCAGACTGATACAGAAGGTAAAGTTGCACAGGGTCAGAGATGAGCTTGCAAGATGGATAAAAAACTGGCTCGGTCGTAGAAGACAGAGGGTAGCATTGAAAGGGTACATTTCTAAATGGAGGGCTGTGACTAGTGGCGTTCCTCAGGGATCAGTGTTGGGATCTTTGCTATTTGTAGCAAATGTTTGCTATTTGTAATATATACAAATGATTTGGAGGAAAATTTGACTGGTTTGATCAGTAAGTTTGCTGTTGATACAAAGGTTGGTAGAATTGCAAATAACGATGAGGACCATCAGATGGTACAGCTGGATATAGATCGGTTGGTGACTTGGGCAGAGAGATGGCGGATCGAGTTTAATCTGGAAAAATATGAGGTAATGCATTTCGGAAGGTCTAATCCAGATGGAAAATATACAGTAAAAGGCAGACCCTGAAGAGTACTGATAGGTAGAGGGATCTGGGTGTACAGGTACACAGGGCACTGAAAGTGGCAACGCAGGTGGAGAAGGTAGTCAACAAGGCATACAGCATGCTTGCCTTACTGGCTGGGGCACTGAGTTTAAAAACTGGTAGGTAATGTTGCAGCTATACAGAACCTTAGTTAGGCCGCATTTGGAATATTGTGTTCAATTCTGGTCGCCACACTACCAGAAGGATGTGGTGGCTTTGGAGTGGGTACAGAAAAGATTTACCAGGATGTTGCCAGGTATGGAGGGCATTAGCTATGAGGAGAGGTTGAAGAAACTTGGGTTGTTCTCACTGGAGCAATGGAGGTTGAGGGGTGACCTGATAGAGGTCACAAGATTATGAAGGGCATGGACAGAGTGGACAGTCAGAAGCTTTTTCCCAGTGTGGAAGAGTCAGTTACTAAGGGGCATAGGTTAAGGTGCAAGGGGCAAGGTTTAAAGGTGATGTATGAGGCAAGTTTTTTACACAGAGGGTGGTGGGTGCCTGGAACATGCTGCTAGGGGAGGTAGTGGAAGCAGATACAATAGTTATTTTGAAAGGGCGTCTTGACAAACACATGAATAGGATGGTAATAGAGGGACACGGTCTCAGGAAGGGTAGGGGGTTTTAGTTGTGACAGGCAGCATGTTGATGCAGGTTTAGAGGGCCAAACGGCCTGTTCCTGTGCTGTAATTTTCTTTGTTCTTTGCTCTTTTTTCCAAACCCTTTAAAATTGTCTTTCAACATAAATGGCTTTTTCTTCCTTTTTTGTCAACTTTCACTACTCATTAGCAATATTTTCTTTATTGATGTTATGCATAACTATGTCATTATTAATTGTGGAATCCAGTTGTGCAATAGTCACAAAGAGACTGGGGGTTAGGTTTTCGTGGAGGGACAGGAAGCCTAGCTGGGGCATTTCCCGACTGCCAGACCTGCGTCCTTTGAAAAGGTCCCCATCAGCAACATTTTGGCTCCATGGAGGCAGGGGCAGAATGAGACAGACCTGCTATCTCTACAGGCAGATGTGAGATGACAACAGAGGCAGATGGATGACAGGGTGGAAGGTTGTGAAGACCACATTCATTTACCTGGACATGGGCCAAGTTCCAATGATGAATGCCAGCCCCTCAACCCTTCACTCCTTCACCTCCTATCCACTCTACATACACACTCAATGTCTCCTCATAGGCCCAAACTGCATGCCCACTCCAAACTCCATCATATCCCATGTATCTACTGTAGCCATTCACCTAAATTGGTTAGACCTCAGTAGCCATGTTTGAAATGGGGATGACTACAAAAAGTATTAAAATCGGTCAATCTCAATTCATACTGAAGAAAACTAATTCATAAAACCTATTCAAAACGATACATACTTTTGAGTGATTAATCGGTCATAAAAATGAAATTGATTTCACTAATCACATCGAAGACAAATAATTACTTAATTACATCTTAAAACTATCAAAATGTGAAAATAGTTTTCTGATTCAATGAGTGGTTTTGAACTTTAGCCAAGAATTCATATTGGACTCAGCTGTAAAAACGAACTATTACCAATACAAACAACAGAATCTGTTGAAACTGGTAGAAAAAATGCCTTTTTATCTCGAAGCTACACCAGGTGTCCTGTCAAACAAATAATCCAGGAGAAAGGGCAGAATTTAACATCCTCTCCCATTGTCAGGGAATTAAATTGGTGCAGAATGGGGAGGCTGCTACTTGCTGCATCAGGCCAGATTAAGTTTGGAGTGGGAAGGCTAATGGATAGTCTTTCCAACCCGAAATCAATTGAGGTCTGTAAGTGACAATTAATCTCTACTTATGGGCTTCATTCTGCAATTCTATTCAGGGAGCAGCAGGTGTGGCATTCTCCACGCAGACAGTTTGATGAGAAAGCCTATCATATTAGGATATCTAATAGCAAAATGTCGTCCCTACTACCTGCAGCCTAAGCTCACCTCCACCATCCTGACAGCAGTTGATATACCACCCCAGGCGGAAGTGAAGAACGGTCTGGATGAAATTTACACCACTATAAATGCACTTGAGATGAAATTCCCCGAGGCCTTATTCATGGTAGCTGGCGACTTCAACCAGACCAACCCAAACAGGGTGCTACCAAAATACCATCAACACGTCTCTGGGGGCCAAACATCCTTGACCATTGCAACACAACCATCAAAGATGCCTACCACTCCATACCCCATCCGCACTTTGGAAAATCAGATCACAACGCTGTGTTCCTCTGCCCGGCTTACATGAGAACCCAGTACAGAAAGTGGTGAAGTGCTGGTCTCAGACAGCAAAAGACCTTCTGCCGGAATTCTTGGAACTGGTGGACTGGTCCATATTCTTGAATTCAGAGGCCAATCTATGCGACCACTGTCATGGATTTCATCAGCAAATGTGTGGAAGACTGTGTGTCAAAGAAGTCAATGCGTATGTTGCCCAACCTGAAACCATGGGTGAACCAGGAAATCCATTGCCTACTGAAGACCAGGTGTGTGACGTTCCAGTCAAACGACACAGACCTTTACAGGAAATCTAGATACAACCTCCTCAAGGCCATTTGAGATACTGGACTAAGTTAGAGACCCAAACTAACCACACGGTCACCTGTGGCAAGGCCTACACGACATAACAGGATACAAAATGAAGCAGAACAGAATAGCCTCCCTGATGCACTCCATGGTTTTTATGCTCAGTTTGAGCAGAATGCCAGTGGAACACTGTCACCTGGCCCGACAGCCCTGGATGCACACGTTCCCTCAGTCGCTGCTGCAGACGTCAGATCAGCCTTCCTGAGAGTGAACCCAAGGAAAGCAACTGGCCAGATGGACTCCCCAGCCATGGACTCAGACCCTGTGTGGACCAGCTGGCGGAAATATTTGCTGACATCTGTAATGTCTTCTTGCTACAATCTGAAGTCCTCACATGCTTCAAGAAGATTACCATCATCTCAGTACCAAAGAAAACACATACAACATGCCTCAACCTCCATAGTAATGAAGCGCTTCAAGAGGCAAGTCATGGCTCACATCAACTCTAGCCACCCAGCCTGCCTCATTGCCTTGCAATTTGCAGACTGGCGTAACAGATCCACGGCAGACACTATCTCCTTAGTCCTATACTCATCCCTGGAATATCTAGATAATAAGGAAACCTACATCATGCTTCTACTTATTGACTACAGCTCCACCTTCAACAGTATAATTCCAACCAAACTAACCTCTAAACTCTGTGACCGAGGTCTCTGCTCTGTCCTCTGCAAGTAGATCCTAACCCACAGACCACAGTCAGTGAAGATAGACAACAGCACCTCTGCCATGATAATCCTTAACACTAGTGCCCCGCAATGATGCACACTCAACCCTTTACTGCACTTACTGTACACTCATGACTATGCGGCCAAATTTCATCCAAACTCTATCTACAAAATTGCTGACAACACCACCGTTGTAAACCGGATATCAAACAGCGATGAGACAGAATACAGGAAGGAAACAGAATGCTTAGTGTCATGGTGCAAAGATAACAACCTCTCCCCCCGTGTCAGCAAAACTAAAATGCTGATCATTGACTTCGGAAAGAAAGGAGGAGAACACGCCTTTATTCACATCAATGGAGCTGAGTTGGAGAGGGTCAAGAGCGTCATATTCCGAGGAGTGACGATAACCAACAATCTGTAATGGACCACCTACATTGATGCAACAGTCAAGAAGCCACAACAAAGCCTTGTCTTCCTCAGGAGGCTAAGGAAATTCAGCATGTCCATAAGGACTGTCACCAACCTTTACAGATGCACCATAGAAAGCATTCTATCTGGATGCATCACGGCTTGGTACAGCCAACTGCTCTCCCCAGGATTGCGGGGCACCAGTGTTAAGGATTATCATGGCAGAGGTGCTGTTGTCTATCTTCACTGACTGTGGTCTATGGGTTAGGATCTACTTGCAGAGGACAGAGCAGAGACCTCGGTCACAGAGTTTAGAGGTTAGTTTGGTTGGAATTATACTGTTGAAGGTTGTGAACACAGTCCAGACCATCACAAAAGCCAACCTCCCATTTACTGACTCCATCTACACCTCTCATTGCTGCAGAAAAACAGCTGACATCATCAAAGACCCCTCCCAACCCGGTTATAATCTCTTCCAAACTCTTCTGTCGGGCAGAAGGTACAGAAGCTTAAATGCACGTACCAACATATTCAAGAAAAGCTTCTTTCCCACAATTAGATTGCTGATTGGACCTCTCAAATTTCAAATCTAATGTTGATCTTGCTTTTGCACACCTCGCGTGAAGCCGTAACTTTGTATTTCTCACTCTGTTCAATCACCCTATGATCTGTATGTTCTTGTATGCTATGATCTGCCTGTACTGAACACAAAACAAAACTTTTCACTGTACTTAGGTACATGTGACAAATATAAATTAAATCATGTTTATTTGTTGCAGTAGCAATAAACTATTGAAATTAAAAGAATAAGCTTTTGTTTGTATTTCAAAGTCTGTCATGCAGACACAATGGGCCAAATGGCCTCCTTCTGCACTATTACAATTTTGAGATTCTGAATGTGAAGTGATTGGAACCAGCTGGATCCATTGACTACAAAATCCTTATTTGGGTTGTTAGCCTGGGCTAATCAGGAAAGCCCTGGCTGGCCAATAGAACCAGGAGACTTAGAATCCCATCAGTTCTGGGGACTGACTCTGAGCTGGCTGGCCACAGCCACTGTACTCTGCTCACATAAATAAAGGGTGACTTGGTGATGGGATACTGGCCAGCAGCAGATGGCTGTGTTTCTTTTTGTTTCCCTACTTGGGATTGTAACCTCCTCTGAGAAGCCACAAAGCAAGTCTAACTCGTGGAAGAAGCCCAACTCCACATGGTCTGCTGAGGGAGGATTCAAAAGCCCAGCTCTCAGTGCAGCTGGCTATTGCGGGAGTGATGCATGCAGGCTGACTGCATTACCCATACCAACTAAAAATGCCATGGATGGGAAGGGAAGTGGCAATCATGGAATCAATTCCTATGTACTCTTTTTAAACGGCACCAAAGTTGTCCCTGAAAAATCCAGGGCAAAATGTTCATTTCTTTCTAAGATTATTAAAAAATTGGACAAAACCACTAACGGCACAAAATTTAACCCAGCCGATTAGCTTCACCCAACTATCTCCTCTAAAGTGCAGAAAAATTTAGTTATTCATGTTCTATTATTCTGGTATACTGAAATTTTCTTAATTAACATTATTCAAAATCTTTGTGAATAGGAATCCATCTGTTCATCAAGAGCTGGCAGTCAATATTAGTTGTCAATTGTTTCTTGCTTTTATTATTAATTTCTGTTTTTTCTGCTACTTTGCCCACTGGGATTGACAGCAACGTGATAGATTCATGCTTGCCAGTAATGTCATGCTTTCAGAAGTTTAAGTGGTTATCTGTAAAAAGTCACCTGTTCCCTCTTAACACATTCTCTACAATACCAAAGTCAATATTTTTGTGAGATGCACACAACCCAACACCTCATGTTGCATTTCCAGCAATCCTTACAATTTAAACTTCTGTTTCACCATTCAAGTACATTGTTCCAGCAAATAAGATCCTAGGTTTACAATGTTTAAATAAGTACCAGCCCTTTCCATGCATCAAAATACCTAAACTGTTTTTGAACCATACATAACTGTTATATTAACCAGTAAGAAGATTAGAATTGACTTTTCATTGCATTCTGAAATGGCCTGGTATGCAAACAGTTGTATCAAACGTCTAGAGAAAAATCAAAAGAGAATTAAACCTGATGGACCGCACAACATCGAACTGAGCCTCAAAAATGACAAAAGCACACATTTGTCCATTCAATCTTACAAAGTTCTCTCTGCTAATATCTGAGGAGAGTTGTCCTACATATCAGACAAGCAACAGCCTGACATAGTCATAATGATTAAATCATACCTAACAGGCAGTGTCCTACATACAACCAGCTGTAAGTAAGAGAATCTCTAGGTGTCAATTAGCCATTAGGAAAAATAATTTAGAAAGCTGAAATAGATTCACAGACGGAATTGTGCTTAATTCAAGCCAGGCAGCAGTCATGATGTAGAAGCAAGGAATATTTGAAGAATCATAGTGAATCCTAGTATTTGGCTTTGATGATTTTTATCCATGTAGATGATCTATATTCAGTCTGATTCTTCAAGCATTGCGAGTCCTATTGTTTGGCATTGCCTGTCAACTCAGAAGCAGACAGAAGTCTAATTCTTTTTTCTCTCCAGGAGAGAAATATCTGTCGTGCACATAAATTTGAAGTCAGCAGGCTTGGCGGCCTATAAAGATTCATGATTAGGAGCCTTTTGGGTTTTGCTTAAGGACATTTGTATAATTACTTTTAATTATGCGGTTCATACATAGTTGCTTTGGAACAGAGTAACAAGTTGAGAAACCACAAGATTATGATTAAACACCTGTACTTAGAGAAAAAGGAAATGTGGTAGGCTGCAGATTCTCAGCTTACACAGCAAAAACTCCACATATAAACTCAATTCCACAATGCCAGGGTGCACACAGGGACAAGAGTTTAGTTTTAACTTCATCAACTTTCTTTTGTTTTAAGAAAAGCAAATGCATTGTTATCAGTTAAAATTAGGGTCTGCAATCTTGACAAAACAGACTGTTTTAGGTTCATTTTGGATTAGTAAATTCAATGCTCTATTACTTAAAATTTTCAAATGATAATAAAGGGCAGAATCTTATCTCAAAAATATTCCTGAGAGAAAACTAAAAGTAACTAGAATATTGAATGTTAAAGGAACATAGATACTGATCCTGCTTCTGAAATTAAGACTAAAAATCAAGCCTGGTCAGTTTTGTTTCGTACTTCATACAGTCAGCATTGCACAATATTAAAATGTCTTCTCAAAGAGACATTACGATTCTCCTATTTTTGCACATATCTAGAGATTTCTGAAAAGAAAAAGTATTCTAATTCATTTATACTGGAAGATTAATAAATGAAAATTGATAGGAGGCAAAACACTACGCTTGCCTTCTTTAATATATGAAAAAAATAGACACATTCATGGGAAGGAGTCGGTTATACAGCTACATCTTAGCACTGGTCTGTTGGCAACATCACAATTTGATGCTGCAGGCACCAAAGAGTTGGATGAAAGGAGAAACACTGGAGGTATTTTTTGCAAGAAGGAAAAATGGATTTGTAAATTTTTCTGCTGAATTGGACAATTTGAGTGTTTTATTTTTCCTTGCACTGGATTACAACTGGAGTCTAAATTCAGAATTTACAACATTGTTCAGGAAATATTTCAAGACAGTTTAAAGATCCTATCTGCTATAAACAGAATAACATACAAGATTTTTTAAAAAGCTACACAAATATATTGACAAAAGAATGTACCATTGGACAAGATAATGAATTTGTGAGCATGAAGACAAAACAAGGGAATGATGGCAAAGAACATTTTATTTTAAAAAAAGAGACTGCTGCTTCAATTCCTGCTATTAAATTACTCAAGAGAAAAGCAGCCTCAGACCCAGAAAGAGTATTTCAAATATTCACAGCTTAACAAAAATCTGCATAACTCTGAAATGCTTTAGGATACTGAAAAAGGCATCAACAGTATGATGGTGCACAATATTCCAGTTATTAGATTAACAAGCTGAATATTTAAACAGACCTCCTAGAACTGAATTAAATTAAGGTGTAATTAAAAGCAACCATGCAAGGAAAATTGACAAGTAGCAATGGTTTTCCAGTTGAACTGTATCCAAAATTTTTTAGACATATTGTAGATACAATTTCAAAAACGCACACCATTAAATATTAGCAGAAAAGAAGTACTGGATTATACCATGCTTGTTTGAGTATGCATACAATGAATAAAGCACAAACATATAATACAACAGCTGTCACATCATGTCCCCACTTGCTGCCAATTATAAAAATCTTAGCAACAAGAGAAAAAGCAGAAGCATTTTAAAAATGTTCCACTACCTACAATAGCACTAAAAATAATCGATACTTAAAGCTTAAAATTAGACTATGAAACAACAATACATGTCTTGACACAGAATAAATTTATGACAAGATGGAATGATCTTTATTATTGTCTATTTGTGGCTAGATTTATAAGCTACCTCACTACTACTTCAGCCAGAGATAATGGTGGAGGAAGAACAGGGATATCTTTAGCAGCCCTAGTTTTACATGTTCATTGTGGTAAAACCACTTACCGAGAAATGAACAGGGCAAGGGTCAAGTGATCATGGATATGGAATCAACAACAGGCTCTGTATGCAATGGAGCATTTTCAAATTAAAATCATAACATGCTTCTCAGAAGGTTTTATCTTGCAGTATACAGTACAATAACAATATTAGATTTTTTTTTCTTGTCGTCTTTACATGTATGAAAGCAAGAAAGAACTTGTATGCAGATGACTGCTTTTATTTCTTCAGTATGTTCCAAGTCACTTCACAAGCAATGAATAACATCTAAATTGTCACCACTGCTGCTATCTAGATAAACATAGCAGCCAATTTGAGTATGGAACGTCTGCAAACAGCAATGAGATAACTGACTAGTGTGTCTGTATTATTTTGCAGAGTGTCGGTCGAAAAAAATTGCTAACCACGACAATATGAGAGTTACGCTCCTCGGTTTCATATTGTGGTACAGGGTTACTTTGCATCTACCCAGGCAGATAGGCATGACCTTGTTTCAAGGCATCATCCAAGACATGGTCTCACCAACAACACAAACAAAGCCTCAGTAATGCAATCAGTAACAATCCTTCAAAGGCATTTAAATCTGCAATCTTTAGACCCAGAAATATGAGGTTAACTTTTCTCAGACCCATGATGTCGGGGTTTAGAGACAGACGACTGGGAGAAAATAGGGGTCAGCCAAATCAGGAGAGCCTTTTGAAGCATTCCTGCAACTGGAGGGACAGACTGCTAATTAATAATGTTTATAGCTCAAATAGGCGCAATACTGTGGCCTTACTGGCATTTGGCCAACTATGGATCATATCTATGTGAGAAAGACCATATCTTTTTGGAGGAGTCTCCTCACCCAGTTGAGTGGTTCTCCCTTTATTCGCCTTGACCATTTAGATCACAGGTACATTTTGCAAAAATACACATTTTCATTTTCATTTGTAAAAATACGAGACATTTCAGCTTGAAGATTTAAGTGTAACAAAATTAAACTTGTTTCCATATAGCAAGTTCCGCTCTTCAGTACCTAAATACAATTCCAATATTTTTGACATTCAGATCACAGTTATTTATTGATTGATGCGCAGACCAGTGAGAGAACCTCATATGCAAATATCCTCGCAGTTCTGGACCTATTAAAGCCACACCCACCTCTCCCAGTTTGACTGTCCAGGCTCCATAGCTGCCAGACCTGGTCTTGGACCAGGTGCAGAGTTCCAACCTACTGTGTTTAACAGGATAGCGAACACAATGGCAGCCAAATAAGACACTATCTCCAGGAACAAGCTCTGCTGGTCTTGCTGCTGACAAGTGTAAACTTGTGACCCAAACCCACAGGATAATTCGATTGAAAAGTTTTATCAATGAACTACGCTAGGACTTGACAGAAAATAGCAATTTCCGAACATTAATACAAGGTCTGGTTACAGCATGCAGCTTTAAAATGAGTACCTTCCTTGAATTATTCCAACACTTTCTAAAAAAAAACATATTTACACAAATCATGGCTTTGGCTGAAGCAGGATGACATTTGATTCAGAGATAGCAAGAACTGCAGATGTTGGAGTCAGTCAATACAGTGTGGAGGTGGAGGAACACAGCAGGTCAGGCAGCATCAGAGGGGCAGAAAAGTCAACGTTTCAGGTTTACAGCGACCTAATGATGCTGCCTGACCTGCTGTGTTCCTCTACCTCCACACTGTATTGGCATTTGAGACAACAAGGTGCAGGGCTGGATGAACACAGCAGGCCAAGCAGCATCATAGGAGCAGACAGGCTGACGTTTCGGGCCTAGACCCTTCATCAGAAAAGGGGGAGGGGA
>NC_063334.1:92663368-92668242 GCF_021869965.1 Rhincodon typus
GTTCCTGGTCGATTTATAGGACCACCCCATGCGCAACAACAGGGATAGCTCCAGCAAAGTTGCTGATGGGGAGAAAACTCTGCATTAGGTTAAACCTGTTATTTCCAGATCCAGGAGAGAGTTATAATGGCAGCAGGAACGTCAATGCCAGCCAAATGCTGACATTTGGTGGCACAGTCCTAAACGAACATGTGGATCACCTGAAAGCTGTTACCTTGTAAACAGGGCAGGAACAAAACAAAACAAAGCATTTCTGAAGAAGGGTCTAGGCCCAAAACATCAGCTTTCCTGCTCCTCTGATGCTGCTTGGCCTGCTGTGTTCATCCAGCTCTACACCTTGTCTGATTCTCCAGCATCTGCAGTTCCTACTATCTCAGGAACAAAACATACCTGGCCCCTCAGAACAGCCAGAAGGCTTACCTGAAGCCGCAGGTGCTCCCCCTCCATCTAGTATCGAGGAAACCTCAGTCTGAAATAGATGCAGCCTCAATACCATTACTATCGAAAGAAAAGGAAATTCTCCTGAGGTGCTCTGAATGCAAGAGACGGGCCACAGTCAGGTGCACGCCACCTGTGTCCATGTCCACGTCAGAAACTGGGCCTGGGGCAAAAACTTTGCAAGAAAAGCAACAAGCGAAAGACCAGGCCTACATCCCCAGACTTGAGGGGGCAGGGGTGTAGTGATCAGGACCAGGTGGACGTCATTGACTACGAGGTTCTTGATTTTGAGGTTGTCAACCTGGCCATAGGTAAGCCTTGGCTGACCAATATAACCAGGAGATTAGAATCTCTTCAGCTGATCACCGACTCTTAGCTGGCTGGCCACAGGCAGTGTACTGTGCACCAGTAAATAAATGCTGACTTGTGACAGGAACTGGCCTCTGTGCAGTTATTTCAGTTTCCTTTATTTTTGGAAATTAGAAAAATCACAGCTTTTAGCTGAGGCTATCTAGGATATGATCTTAAATGTAAAGTATAAACATCTGCTGGCTTGATCACAATGGTAGAGTGAGGGATATGTTGGACCATGAAGTTATAGACAATAATTGAATATAATTCTGCTGCTGATGGTGCACGCTGCCTCATGAAAGCCCAGCTTTGAGTTATTACATTTGTTTGAAGTCTATTCCATTTAAGGTTTGTGGTGCCAGACAACCCGATTTGAAGAGTATCCTTAATGTGATGGTCACTTTTACTAATACTGTCATGAATGATGTTTCAGAGAGATGGGTTGGTGAGAATGAGGTCAAGTAGATCTTTTCTGAAGGGTCTAGGCCCGAAGCGTCAGCCTTCCTGCTCCTCTGATGCTGCCTGGCCTGCTGTGTTCATCCACCTCTACACCTTGTTATCTTGGATCTTTCCCTTGTTTTTTTTTTTTCCCCCTCACTATCTGCCAAAGACCTAGTGTAGCAGCTATGTCCTTTAAGATTCAGCCAACTGAGTCAGTAGCACTAGTATCAAGACTCTGTCAGTGAAGATATTAAAGTGCCCATTGCCCTACATGTGTGCGCATGCATGCGTGCATATACACATGCATAAATATATTTCTTACTATACTTGTTGAAGCAAAAATAAATAAATCCCAATGCAATAGAAATCATAAAATCCCTACAATGTGGAAGCAGGCCATTTGGCCCATCAAGTCCACACCTGACCCTCCGAAGAGAATCCCAGTGCGACCTACATGCCCTACCCTACCCCTGTAACCCTGCATTTCCCATGGCTAATCCAGCTAGCCTGGACACCATAGGCAATTTAAAATGCCAGGTTTCCTTCCTTAAGTCCTTAAAAATAGTTACGGTAGAAAAGGTGTATTGAAACAGCCATAACCTAATTGTTTGAAATGTATATCCCTTGTGAAAAAGATCAAGGAAATGTCTCAAATTAAAAGAACAGTCCTCTACCTCATACGTTTTAAATCTTTCCAAGGCACTGCATTGTCACAATAAGAGTTTGCTGTTGCCTGTCTGATGTAGGGATTACACATGATGCATTAATGGATCCTCTACAACCCACATATATTCTATGGCATGGAAAGATTTCATTTTTTTAAATATATTTTTTCAAGAGAAACAAAGTCTACTGAATTGTATTTAGATGCAAAGCATATCATTCCAACTTAGCTTTGTTCGGGCTTTCAAAGGTGAAATTGTTTGCTCAAACAGTTTATTCAATACAAGAACAAATACTAGCAGCACTTACGACAATATAGGTGACAATTACACAAGTCAAAATATCAGGAGCTGGCAAGAAGACAATTCTGTACAAACCAGACCTAACACTGAAGCAAGCCATTTCTTGTCAAGCTAATAAGAAACAATGTCTAACAAAGTGAAGCAACCCAGAGGTAAAGTAGCTTTTCCTACCAATTGGAAAAGAAATCCAACCTTAATATTGTTAGTCAAAATGGCAATTAAGACCTGTTTCCCATCAGCGAGTGGGTCAGTAACTAGAGGACATGGATTTAAAATCACTTCCAAAATTGCCTGAAGGCAGGTGAGTTTATATCATATGATTGTATTCTATACAAAGGAATTATAGACACTTGATTACATAAATCTGAAATGATTAGCAATACTAATAATTCTCTGCTGTGGGCATAAGTAAACTATGACCTAAACAAGATCCAATATGTAGTTAACTAGTCATCTGATGCACATGGTTCTGACTTCTTGAAGAAAGGGGTGCCTTACACCTTTCTTTGAATGTGCTAGACAATGTTGCTTATATGCGAAGACTGATGTGTGCTGAAGAACATTCAAAGATTCACAATCAATGAAACCAAGCTATCTAAATTAATAGTAACAAGTGAAGTTCTCAGTCTAGTAAGTTAATAAGAGCACCCCACAGGATAAATCTTTGTTTATCTAACAGGGTGTTATGAAACACAATATAAATGAAGGGAAGGATAAATATAAATTGGCATCTAAGCAATAAGTACATTCACATTCATCTTCGCCTCAGAAGGGTACTCACAAGCAGCAGGTCTTATTTTCCCCATTAGCACTGTGTAACTATGGAGTGGACATAACTGCTAACATACTTTTATACACATTAAAATGATCTAGGCAGTATTGAAACATAGAATTATTGTTATTTTGGGAAGGAGGAGCTGGGATTATGGAGGCACTGCAGGAAACTTTCCTTTAGAAACAAAACAAAATTACTAATTCAATGACATTTGAATCAATTTCTTAAATGGAATATTTGATCACAGCAGCAGAGTTCTCAATAATTATGGAGTAATTCAAGCTGCAATCCCTGGAGTGCACACATCTACAGTTAAACAGAGAAATCTGGATATTGCAACTCAACTTTTTCCTTAACCTCTGTTAGCTTTGTTTCATTGCTGTCTTACTGAAAAAGTGTGGAGTCTAATTCCTCTCAAATATAATGAATGTTTTTGTGTCTTTCATCAGACTCTTTTTGATGTTCATCTTTCTTTACCCTTTTAATTTCACTTTCTCTGCATGGTTCTATAATTGATTAAATATATTATGTTTCTCTTCCTAGTTTAGGATTCTTCAATTTTACCATTGAAGAGCTTAACCATTCTCGCCATATTCACAAATACTGATAAGTCCTTGGAAAGTATGCCACATTGCAGAATAGAAACATAGAAAATAGGAGCAGGAGAGGGTCATTTAGCCTCTCAAGCCTGCTCCACTATTAAATATGATCACGGTTGATCATTTAACTCAGTACTCTGTTCCCATTTTCTCTCCCTATCCTTTGATGCCTTTAGCCCCAAGAGATCTAATGCCCACTTGAAAACATTCAACATTTTGGACACAGCCAATTTCTGTGGCAAAGAATTCCACAGGCTACCGTTTTCTGGATGAAAAAAAAACTTTTCATCTCACTCCTGAATGGCCTATCCACACTCTTAAAATATGACCCCAGTTCGGGACCATTAAAAACACAGATTCTAATTGGACTTGACAAGAAATAAGAGGTTTCTATGAGAAACCTCTCATTGTTCTAAATTTCAATGAATAAAGCCCAAACCAATCCAGTCTCTCTTATGTCAGTCCTGCCATCCCAAGAATCAGCCTGGCAAATCTTTATTGCACTCCCTCCATAGCCAGAACATCTTTCCTCGGATAAGGAGGCCAAAACTACAAACAATATTCCAGGTGTGGTCTCTTAAAGATCCTGATCAATTGCAGCAAGATATTCCAGATCCTGTAGACTGATAGTACAGCACGGAAACAGACCCTTCAGTCCAACTCGTCTGCACTGACCAGATATTCCAAACCGATCTAGTCCCATTTGCCAGCAATTGGCCCATACTCCTCTAAACCCTTCCTATTCATGTACCCACCCAAATGACTTTTAAATGTTGTGATTATACCTGCCTCCGCCACCTCCTCTAGCAGCTCATTCTACACACATACACCTTCTGTGTGAAAAAGTCGCCCCTCAGGTCCCTTTTTAAATTTTTCCCCTCTCACCTTAAACCTATGCTGTCTAGTTTTGGACTCCCCTACCCTGGAGAAAATACCTTACCTATTCACCCTCATGATTTTATAAACCACTGTAAGGTCATCCCTCAGCCTCTGATGCTCCAGGGAAAATAGCCCTGGCCTATTCAGCTTTTCCCCATAGCTCAAACTCTCCAACCCCAGAAACATCCTTGTAAAGCTTTATTGAACCCTTTCCAGTTTAACAAAATCTTTCCTATATCAGGGAGACCAGAACTGAACACCATATTCTAAAAGTGGCCAAACTAATGTCCTGTACAGCTGCTACATGACCCTCCCAACACCTGTAGTCATTGCACTGACCAATGAAGCCAAGCATGCTAAACGCCTTCTTCACCACCCTGTCTAATTGCGACACCACTTTCAAGGAACTATGCACCTGCAACCCTC
>NC_063334.1:92668742-92677518 GCF_021869965.1 Rhincodon typus
CAGGCATTCACCCGAGGTTAAAATCATACCCGGGGCTCTGGCACTGTGAGGCAGTAGTGCTAACCACTGAGCCACTGTTACACCCAAAACTTCTGTTGCAATAAGCAGTGGATAACCAAAGATTTGAGTTGTTTTAGATATCATCATTGTGTTTTGTGATGCCATCTGACTTTTGAGTTGCCTTGCACCTTTGAAATTTACTTCAACTGGTGTTATTCCAGATGTGGATTTATACTTTGTTTTAGAGAAATGGAGATATGATGGTGGAATAGTTAATTTTTATGGCTGAATTGAATAATTTGCTTTGAAATTGAATGGATAACTGGACTTTATTTCACTGTGCATAACAAAGGAGCAACATATACACACTGTGAAGAAATACTTTAATAATCATTCATTATGGACCAGACCGGACCCTCTCACAATATTTTAAGAAGGTAGCCTAGACCCTAACATTTTCTTATTTTAAAGGCAAATGTGGAGAACCTTGTTCCAGATGCAATGCAACTGGTCAAACTACTCTAAGTTAAGCAAAAACACAATTTATTTAAATACTATAGTTAAAATATAAACAAAAGAATTAACAATTTAGGCTAACTTAACTCTATTGGAAAACTTAACGGAATAGTACATACAGTAACTACTACTAATTAAGTGTTCCAGTATAGTAACGTCACATATACACCCCCCTTGGCAAAAAGGCAAATTCAGATACAGATTCCCACATGCAATTCTCAATCCAGGAGGAAAAAAAACATCAAGTAAAAATTCAGAGATAGTAACAGCCAGGAGACATTTACTGAAGCTTCCAATTCTGTTGAGACCCCAATAGCTTCTGGTGCTACTGAAAAACCAAAACTCAGAAACCCTGATCTGTGAGAGCTGACCACACCCATTCAGGCTGTTTTTGAAAAAAAAACCCAAGACCTCCCAAGCTGTTTACTCAAGTGGTGTTAACTAGCCAGCTTGATACCTTTTGTTCAATCTCTCTCTGAAAAGAAACCAGGACTGGAGATGATACTCTGTTTGAGGTCAGGATTTTGTACAAACTTTCTTGCTTTTGTTCTCTATTCCTCCATTTGCAGAGCCCAGGATACCATATGTTTATTAATCATTTTCTCAACCTGCCTTACCACTTTTCAATAATTTATGCACATTTATCTCCGGGTTGCTATGCTCCTGCACCCATTTTTAGAATTGTACCTTCTGTTTTATGGTGTGTTTCCTCATTTTTCCAACTAAATGAATCATTTGAAGCTTCCCTGCATTAAATGTCATCGTCCACTTGCCTGTCTATACCAACAGTTTATCTCTGTCCTCTTGCAGTTTATCCTAATCTTCCTCACAGTGCACAATGTGAACATAGGAATCAGGAGCAGGCTGTTCAAATTCTTGAGCCTGCTTCAGTATTTATTAGTGTCATGGCCGATCCAACTGCAATGTCAAATCCACATTCCTGCCACTCTGTTATAACTTTTCAATGCTTTACTTCCACATATTTTACATCATCCACAAATTTTGAAATTGTGTCTTGTAAATCCTTAACAAATCCATGCTGACTTTATTTAATTGATCCACAGCTTTCCAAATACTGGTGACTTTGCCCTGTGTTTTCATTCCTAAAAGCTTTCCCATGACTGAGGTTAAACTGGTTGACCTGCAGTTAAGGGGCTTATCATTGCAGACCTTTTTGAATTAAGGGTGAAACATTAGCAACTCTTCAGTCCTCTGGCATCACCCACATAACCAAAGAGGATTGGAAAGTTATGGTGTCTGCCATCACCATTTTCATCTTTACATTCCTCAGTATCTTCAGACCTGGTGGTTTCTCAAGTTTCAGTGTAGCCAGCCTATCCTCCTGTTTCATTTTAGCACAATAGGCTGTAGTGATTGTAGCGAGGTCAGCCAGTGGACCTCATGGGATATGAGTTCCTTGATTGAACCAGATTAACATCCCCACCAGGAAGCCCTGGCTGACAGATAAGAAGAGGAGTGTCAGATATCCTGTTCACTCTGAGAGTTAGCTCTGAGGGAGCTGGATCAGTGTCAAGGACCCTCTGTGTGTAAATAAAACGTGACTTGGTGACAGGATACTGGCCTTTGTGGAGTTATTTCATCAGCAACACAACTACTTTGTTGTTGACTAAGACTTTGGCGGCTTAATAAACTGATGCAAAGTGCTCATTGAGTGCCTCTACCAAGCCATCTGGCTTGGTCCCTTTTAGATACCTTTAATTATGCTTTTGTTATTTTTATGGCTTATAGAGACTTTTGGATTATGTCAGCTGCAGTCTCTACTCTCCCTTAACTTCTCTTATTTGATTTTTTTTTCACTTCTTCTCTGAGTCTTCTATTCAGTTTGACACTCAGTCACATTATTAACATGACATTTGTCAAATGTGTCTTTTTTCAGCTTATTACCCTATATTTTTATTTGGAAGAATCTATATTTGTTCATCCTACCTTTCCTGCTCATGTTCTTGAAGTTTTAACTGGATTAAAGAAGAATAAATCCCATGGACCAGATAAGCCACATCTGGTGCATTGAAGGAAGTGGCTTGAGAAATAGTTGGATGCATTGGTGATTATGTTTCAAAATTCGATTGATTCCAAAAAGAGTCCTGCAGTCTGGAAAGCAGCAAATGTAAGCCGGCTGTTTAAGAAGGGAGGGAGTGGGATGGTGAACTACAGACATGTTTGTTTGACACAAATGGTAGGGTAAATTTAGAATCTATTATAAAAGATTTGCTAACTGGTCCCTTGTAGAATAGTAATAGAATTAGACAGAATCAGCAAAGAATAATGAAAGGTAAAACATGTTTGTCAAACCCATTGGATTTTTTTCAGGCTGTTATTGTTCTTAAGATAAACAAGTGTATGTGGTGTATTTGGATTTTTAGAAAGTTTTTAATTCGGCTCCACACTGTTGAGCAGACTAGAAGGGCCAGACGGCCCATTCCTGCTCCTATATTCTCAATTAGTAAACACAATTAGAGCACAAGAGACTGGAGAAAATATGCTAGTATGGATTGATAACTGCTTAACAGACAGACAGTAGAGAGTAGGAATGAATAGATCATTCTCAGGATGGCAGGTGTCATAGAATAGAATCCTGACAGTGTGGAAGCAGGCGATTCAGCCCATTGAGTCCACACTGATCCTCCAAAGAACATCCCACCCCGACCCAATCCCATTCTCTAATCCTGCAACCCTGTATTTCCCACTGCACACTGTGAGCAAGTTAGTGTGGCCAATCCATCTAACCTGCACTTCTTTGGACTGTGGGAGGAAACCCACAGAGACACAAGGAGAATGTGCAAACTCCTCACAGTCACTCAAAGGTGGAATCAAACCCAGGTCCCTGGTGCTGAGAGGCAGCAGTGCTAACCACTGAGCACCGTGCCACCCCTCTAAAAGTAATGTAAGGATCAGGGCTGTTGACAATTTAAGTCAATGATTTAAATACGGTGACCAAGTATAATAGTTCAAAATTTTTGATGACATAAAACTGGGTGGAAATTTAAGTTGAAGGTGGACGAAAGGAGGCTTCAACCTGACTTGGATAAGGGAATAAGCAGATAGAATATAATTTGAATAAATGTGAAATTTACTGCTTTGGTACAAACTGCGGGAAATTTCTTAAATGATGAGAGGCTGGAAATGTTGGTATCCAAAGGGACCTGGGTGTCTTTGTATGTGAGTCGCTAATAACTAGCATTCAGGTGCAACAATCAATAAGGAAGGCAAAAATTACATTGGCACTCATTGCAAGAGGGTTTGAGTACAGAAATAAAGGTGCTCTATTGCAATTCTACAGAGCCCTGGTGAGATTTGGAGTATTCTTGATAATGTTCATCTCCTTGTCTAAGAAAGGATATACAGACCTTAGAGGGGTGATTGCAGGATTATCTTAGGAGGAAAGAGTGAAGAGACTGGGTCTACATTCTGTAGAATTTCAAGGAATGAGAGGTGGTCTCATTGAAAGTTACAAATTTCCTGCAGGGTGTGACAGGACAAATATGGATAGGATGATTTCCTTGGCTGGTGAATCTAGAGCCACAGGACATAATCTTGGGATAATGGGTAGGCTGTCTAAGACTGAGCTGAGGAATATGGTAAACACTGTTCCCTCTAACTTTTTTTCTTCTGCGCGGACCTCTGAGGTCCATGGACGGCAGTGACTTTTGGATGCGGTGATCCACATTGCACGCGAGCTACCATACATGGAACATCAGGGAGGTTCAATTGACCGCACAACTTTGAGGAAACATTGATGGTGAATGTTTGGAATTTTCTACCTCAAAGGACTGTGGCAGCTCAATCATTGAGAATATCCAAGCCAGAAAATAATTGATTTCTGGAGGCTAATGATTCTAAGAGATACAGAACTAAGTGTAGGTAGATCATCAGTGATGATATTATTGAATGGTGGAGAAAGATTGATGGGCTGAATGACCTCCTTTTCCTGTGTTTCTGTGTTCCTATGGTAAATGCAAGAGAAGCAAAAACAACAGGAGGAAGAGCTTTTTCACACAGCAAACAGTTAGTATGTGGAATGAACTACCTGAGAGCGCATTGGTGGCAGATTCAACGGAGGCATTCAAAAGAGAATTAGATGATTATTTGAAAAGGAACAATGTTTAAGTTTACAAGGAGAAGGCAGAGAATGGCTGTAAGTGAGATGCTCATTTGGAGTGTTAAGGCAGACACAATGGCTCGAGTGGCCTCCTTTTGTGCTACAATCATTCTGTGATTCGGTGTTAACTTCTATTTTAAAATTACGCGATTTTGCACTAAGCG
Source organism: Rhincodon typus (assembly GCF_021869965.1). Classification (NCBI taxonomy): domain Eukaryota; kingdom Metazoa; phylum Chordata; class Chondrichthyes; order Orectolobiformes; family Rhincodontidae; genus Rhincodon; species Rhincodon typus. Next base: position 92,673,543 of record NC_063334.1, read on the forward strand.
TGTAACAACTGAAGTCTTAAAAGTGAAGGTATTGTTAGTTTTTTTGAAAAGTTTGCAGAATACCTGGGTGATGCCCCAGGGTGCGCACTCCCACTAAACAAACTGAGAGCATGAGCTGCATGCGATGTAACCCAAGAAGTCACATACTTTGGCAGTAAGAGACAAGAGGATCTAGATTTGATTGTTCATTAATTTTAATGAAAAGTAGATGCATGTAAAACAGAAATGCCTCAACTATATTCACAAGGCTGTGTACAGGGTCCACGTAACAAACTGTTCTTTCATTGAATAAAAATATTTTATAATAAAAAGATTTTGCTGTCTTTATGTCCCTTGAATTGGAAGCTCCAGCCACGTTTTGGGCCCCAGATAGAATGTCCATCCAAACTTTGTGGTTTTCAAGTATTCAAATTAGATTGTACCACAAACTAGTGAACAATTATTGGGTCCAAAACTCTCATTAAACAGTCCCCGATCCCCTCTGTCTGCCCTGACACTGTGGAGAATGTTTTCAGAATATTGTGGTGTGCAGAAATAATTAATTCTTGGGGGGATCTGACAGTTTCTCTAAATTCTAAAGCTTACACCATTTGCTGAGGTTATTCCCTGGTAATTTTCTGTAACGAGCCATCCAGAGTAATTGCATTGGAGTGTCATATTCAATCTGACATTCCATCAGCACTTGCATCATGCAGTCCTGCACTGCTGGCAATATGCCCTGCCTGAAATTCAGCTTTAAATTTTAAAGCAGCTGAGGCACAAAGTGGTCTACACTGGGCTGTTAGGAGCTCTTGTACTGCATGGATCAACATGCTCAGATTTTCAGCATTTGTGGAAGGCAAAGAAGCAGTTGGAAGGCAGTCAGTTTATTTTTTTAATGAGTAGTGGTATACAGAGGGGATCGCAAAGATAAATTATTTAAGCATTTTCCACATTCTGAAACGTGTTCCTGTAAGGTTCTTTTACTCAGTGATTCTGAACTGACATTTGTTGCTCCCATTTGCTGAATTTAAGAAGAAAGTGTTCTCCTCGTTTGTGCAACACTGGCAAGGACTGCATTTATTGCCCAGCTCCAGTTGTGCCAATGTTTGGTATTCTTCTTGAATTGCTGCAGTCCTTGTGGTGCTGATGTTTCTACATCGCAGTTCCTCCACAAAAGCCCAACGTGGTTCTGAGTTCTCAACCTTGATGTTCCTTATCTCCGAATTAATTCTACTTGTTCCCTCCACTTCTTTCAATATTTCTTGTTATTGAGAATTAAACTGTTTTACATTTAGAGGGAAGCGCAGAAAACCTTACTTCTCAGGGACTCTCCAACTCACACAGCAGGATGGCACATGCTACTTTCAATGTAGAAAATATTAGCAGCTGGGGCCTTTTGGCGCCCATTGGACGGATGAAGTTTGGATCAGGAATTCAGTGTGAGAAAATGGGGAAAATCAGAGATCCAAACCATTGACTTGGTTAGAAGAAAGATAAAATTGGTGATACAGATTTATTAACATGTACAAAAACAAAATAAGTGAGAGCCTTTGGTTTTTCAGAGTAAAATCCCAAATCTTTGCAAACAATTAAGGCTTTCTGGCAACTTTGCCTTTACTCAACTGTTTTCGTGCTGTATGACTCGATGACTCTACAACGTGGAGCATCATATTGGCAAAACACGTAACACAACATTCAAACTTTGTATTCTTGGTAATCTATTTTCAATCAATCAGTCAGTTCACCAGAGTTAAAAGTTCTGTCTGTGGGACTGCTGTGTAAAAGTTCACTTCTTACCAGAATACGTTGAGATCCTGCTTTGAAGAGGATCCGCACTTCAAAGCACTACGAAGGCACATTTTTTCTTTAGGTTGGAAAAGAAAGTAGCACGGTATAGATTTCATTTGCTGCAACTGTGCTGATGCCCACAAGGATCATTCTTTCCTTGGTGTAATTCTATAAGCATGCATTCTTGATACAAGGCTATTTTCCCTTGAGCGTTGGAAATCTGATATCAGCATCATCACAAACCCGCACCTGTGCCAGGTCCCTGAGACCTGAAAGAGAGCATACATTATTTTAAAAGCTAACCTTCTGTTTTACATTTTAAAATGGACCTTACTGCACTAAAATGTGACTGCCATCTTTCACATGATGTAAGTTGTCTGCAATGCTGCTAAATTCCAAACAGGCCAGTATTTCAATAAAAGCAAAATGACCATTCTTCTGGAATCCCATGCTCTTGCATTGTATAGATCTTGCAGTCAACAAACACAAAAGAACAGTGGATGATGTGTAACCCCAGCAGTCTCAGAGAGCTGCTGAAACTCATTATACATGAAAAGGTGCTCATGGTTTAACATCACTTTTTTTTAGGATTAGCAATCTAATACAAGATTTTGACGAGGGGCAGAGAAATGCCATGTTAAATTGGAACTGATTCATCCAGGAACAGTGACATGATCAAAACCACCCTCGTCTCTGGATAGGTTAACTGTAATCTCTTGATCCTATTTTTTAAGTCCAATAAAAGTCTTCCCTACTATTAACATCACAATCTGCTAATAATCTACCTGGTGATAGCACAGTCGAATTCCAGTCTTGGCTAAAGCTGCCCCTAGTCTAAACCTCTTTGAAGGCTAATTTCTCAACGAAATCTTGAATTCACCAGAAAAGTGAACTGATTCTATACTCCGACATCCTTTTGCTGCACCAAAACAAAGTTAATGCTTCGGGTCTAGTGACCCTTCTTCAGAACTGAAGTTCTGAACGCTGCTTTCTCACTGCAGATGCTGAGTCTTTCCAGCAATTTCTGTTATGGTTTCCAATATGCCCATGTTGTGCAGTCTTTTCAGCCTGTATCACGTGAAATTATCAATCTGAATGGGAAATTCTGGCATGTATGACTTGTTTTTAGATAACGCTACCAGAGGTGGATGTGAATCTTGAGGGGTTCAAGAGGGATAAAACAATGTTGAAAATATTGGAAGTAATGTAAGAACGAGCAAAATGAAAACTTCCAATGGATTTGTGGATATTTCCTCTTAGTTGGTTATCAATGACCATATTACCTTTGGCACTTGCTTTAAAGTATTCATCTTTGTATACATTAGTCTGCAATTGATAGTTGAGTCAATTAACTTTCATTATTTAAATAAGGGTTGATTGAATTAAGCAATAGCAGATGCATGGGAATGCAGTAAATTGTAATTGAAGACAGACAACTTGATTGGGCCAAGTCCTTCACTGAAATTGTGATCCTCCATTCCATCTTTCTGGATTAATATTTAATTCGTTAATGCAGATTTATTGTGTAATCTTAGAGATTTAAATCAATTCCTTGCTTGAGTCAGCCAGAGTAGAAACAACATGTCAAATATTAATTTTATTCAGGAAGTTGTTGAAGATGCCACAGGTGGTGTTTGCACTCTCAGTTTCAATCCTCCATAAAAGTTGAGCATTTACTACAATTTTTCAAATGCAGCGATATTGCTTGTGAGAAATCTGTAATTCAATTGACGGAAAGTTTTAACGATGGGTTTGGACATTGATTTGGAAATACTAACTGTTTTTGTTACCTTGAATTCCCAGTATTAGCTGTGGCCATGTACTACAATGCAAAATGAGAACTCGATGTTATATCATATGGAGTGGAGGCAGATCATCTTGGCTGAATTTCACTTGGCTACTTGGAACAACTGTAATGCATTTCTGACAATGCCAACTTATACTTTTAGCTGGGCATGGTACTTAGTGAAGGGAAAAATAAGAAAAAGAAGCAAATGCACTCCTTCTCTTCCCAATGGGAAATAGAAAGAGGGAGACTGATTTATTGACTGATTGATTGAAAATAGATTACCAAGCTTGAATGTTGTATTAGAGATAGTAGGAACTGCAGATGCTGGAGAATCCGAGACAACAAGGTGCAGGGCTGGATGAACACAGCAGGCCAAGCAGTATCATAGGAGCAGAAAGGCTGACGTTTCGGGCCTAG
>NC_063334.1:92677918-92718742 GCF_021869965.1 Rhincodon typus
CTAGGCCCGAAACGTCAGCCTTTCTGCTCCTATGATACTGCTTGGCCTGCTGTGTTCATCCAGCCCTGCACCTTGTTGTCTTGAATGTTGTATTACCTGTTTTGTCAATATGATGTTCCATGTTATAGAGTCATACAGCACAGAAACAGTTGAGTAAAGGCAAAGTTGCCAGGCGGTACATGTGCCTAGAAAACACATTTATGATGCACAAGAAGTCTGCAAACAAGAATTTAGTTTACTTTATTACAAAAATAATTTTTATCTATTTATAGTAAGAAACATAATACTGTTTAGTGATCTTCAAAGCAAAAACGTCAAGTTTCAGAATTCAAAGTATTCTCGATAAGATCAATAATGATGCTGTTTAGATATTTCATTTACAAGAAGAAAAAGTCAAGTGATTAGAATTTATCTGTGCTGCAGATGGTTTGATTTAGCTATCATCCATCTTTGTTTAGTATAACAGTTTTGCCCAAAAAAGCCCCTATCATTATGTTTTATTTTTTCTCTCATGCAGTTCCTGGTAAGATTCCTCAGTTCAGTAGGTGCTTGCACAGAGGCTGATGATGGTTTAAATAATAAGACCTGTCTTTTGCACACATTGCACCAATTAAACCTAGAAAAGTTTCACAAAGGAAGTCTGTAATCTAGTCTTGTAGTATCAACTTGTATTACAGCTTGAAGCACTTGAAGAATGTTTATAGCATGAAACATTATATTGTCCTTGTTAAAGCAATATTTTATTGTACCTTTGGGCGAAATCCTAAATGTGATTGGCTAAAAAGCAATCTTATTTTGCAAAATAGTTTCCCCAGTTCTCTGATTTATTTTACCCTTCAGTCATTGACATCAACAGGCAATACAAGCAATGACTGTTCGCCATTGAAGTCACACAATACACACTATTAACCATTTCAGCATTCACTAAATATGGCTGAAAGCTCTCATGGATTTTTTTTATTCAATTTAACTCATGTCTAATACAACAAATGTTAACTGCAATTTTCTGACTATAAATAGTAAGCTATTTCTCTTTTTGATTGTGAAATGGTGTTTTGTGTGCAGTGGCACTGTAATTAGAAGTCTCTGGGCAACATTTACCACACATCTAGTACTGTATGGAGAATTTATGTATTTGAACACTTAGAGATACAGTTGCTTGGGGTTTTATTAATGTTTACTATTAATGGCCACTTTATACATCTGTGGTTGATTTTATTTAGCATACCCACTGAAGCTAATCATAGCTATGTTTTGTTCTAGTCACAGAATAAAGTGCAATCCATTCTTGGTAGATTGCTAAAAGTTATCAACATCTACTTGCATTTGTATAGTGCCTGTAAGGTAGGAAATATCCCAAAGGCATCAGGACCAAAATAAGATAAAAATTGACACTGAAGCTAGGAATATTTCTTGGACTTATTTCTTCATTGGGAAAGATTTTTTTATTTTTTTTATGGTACAACATGTAAGAGAATATAGTTAACCCTTGAAAATACCTCAGACCTGAGTAGTCATAATTGTGTTTCACTTCCTCTCTCCCATGCCCATTCCTACTGAGTTGACGGGTCGGCTGAGAGCTAATGAAACACCTCATATGAATGATTAAAAGGTTCAGTGCCAGTCAACAATGACACTTTGAATAGAATTTCACACAATGAGTAGAAACCAAGCCTGAATTGTGAACTATGTAGTGCAGTGAGTTAACACTTTTACTTCAGGGTGATAGATTTTAGTGCCGTCCAAACTCGTTACAATCGTTACAATGACTTTTGATAAATTGAATCTAAGAAATCTTACTAAATTGGTAACTTAAACTGGGGACTGATTTAATAGTGATTTTCTCTCTTGGGAACATAAGAATATTAATGTCTTAGCATGGGTTTTATGGCAGATCAAACTTTAGACCAGGGTAGCACATGATGTTTCACTGAAGTTAACATCAAGTGTAGTGACGAGCTGTTCTGCGTTTGTCCTATGCTGGAAGTACTTAGTGGTAGAGGTCCACAGGTCTAAAGAAAAAAAAATTTTAAATCTGGAATTAAGAGTCTAATGATGACCATGAAACTACTGTCAATTTTTTGGTACGCAGTTGTGACCTAACCAACATTTTATACAGGTCCAGCATAACCTCCCTGCTCTTAAACTCTATGGCTCAGCTAATAAACACAGGTATCCCATTAGTGCTAAGTATCCCATTCCCTTAATGTGGAAAATGGGTGGGATAAGTATTTGGTTCTCCAATTCTGATATTCTTTACCTTTCATTGCCATAAATACGTTGCCTAGAAAAGAAAACTAGGGATAAATACAAGGTTTTGGAGTTTCGTAGAATCTCTACAGTGTGGAACAGGCCATTTGGCCCAACAAGTCCACACTGCCCCTCTGAAGAGCATCCCACCCAGACCCATTCCCCTAGTCTAACCCACCTAACCTAAACATCCCTGGGCACTTTAGCATGGCCAGTCCACCTATCCTGCACATCTTTAGACTGTGGGAAGAAACCAGAGCACATGAAGGAAACCCACGCAGACACAGGGAAAATGTGCAAACTCCACACAGACAGTCGCCCGAGGATGGGATCGAACCCGGGTCCCTGATGCTGTGAGGCAGCAGTGCTAACCACTGAGCCACCGTGCCACCCTTCTTTCAATTGCTTCCAGTTTGTACCGTTACCAATTTATGTAGCTTGAAAGGTTATAAAATTTTGGGTGTAAGTGAATTGCATACTGACTTTGAATAAGCCTCCTTGATTTCTTTTTGATTTTTTACCCATTGAACTCTCTGTCTAAACAGATCACTGCATATACAAACCACTCATGCTTACAAGTATCCACCAGTTATGCAGTTCAAGTCTGGGGAGAGGCACCAGGCAAAACTGCTGCCAGATTTTCAGCAGCAAATTAGTTTTCTGATCTTGTAATGCTGCTTTTTTATACTTTTTTTCTCCAGAATATGTCAACTGAGATCTTCTCAGAATTTTCAGTTTATTTTTATGGTATAAATCATATTAAAAATTGAGAAGCCTTCCTGAACACAGGTTCCTTAATATGCTATGGCTGGTGTGATTGAATGAATTGAGACTTCAACTTTACAACTTAAAAAGGAATTGTGTTGTTGAACACATGTTGTCCAAGATATTTATCTTGCATTCATCAGGACAATTTGCAAGAATACCAGAACACGAGGAAAGCCAACACAATACAGAATGAGAGAAGAGTGATGAAGAGACTACTCTCATGCAAAATAAATATTGGTTTTCCCCTTAAATTGGAATTCTTGTGAATTATCTTGATGAATGCAGACAATTTGTGTCTTTCTTCAGCAATATTCAAATTCTAAGCCACCAAACTGCTATTCCCAAAAGCATTAATTATTGAACATTGACTGATTAATACCTATTTTTGGCCATTTTATGCTTGGACAGCGGCAAATGTAATATTGGATCTAATTTCCAGTCCTATATGTTTTTTATGGGTTATTAAGAAGCTGAAAATGATTTGATAAACATGGCCTGTTGTATGATCACTCTGACATGACTGGAGAATCAATGCATGTCCATCTTAGAACAAGCAAGGAAAGTAAATATAAGATTGGATGTAGAGTCTGCAACTGTGCTGACCCAAGTGGGTATATTTGGTGGGTAAAAAAATGGGATTGGTTAGCTCACTTGGCTGGATGGCTGATTTGAGATGCAAGGTGATGCCAACAGCCCTGGGCACAATTCCCAAACCGGCTCAGGCTACCATGAAAATCTCTTCTTCTGAATCTCTCCCTTAACCTTAGGTGTGGTGATCTTCAAGTTAAACCATCACCAGCTGTCTCTGTCTCTCTCTCCTCTGTCTCTCTCTCTCCGCTCCCCGCCACCACCCCCCCCCCCAAAACTTTCCATCTCTCTCATCAGAGAGGCAGCCCTGACCAAGGTAACTGTACCTGTACTTTTATTTGAAGCTGTTGGTTCAGGAATTTGATACCTCTTTATAAAGTGTCAGATAAAGAAACAGCCAAAAAATAAATCGTAAAATTCTTTTTGTCCCTAAATTTGAGGCAGGTGTTGAGTTTTGAGAAAGACAAACCCTAAGATTGGAGTGTATTTTATCGTATATTATTTTATCAGTAGGTGGAAAATAGGGCCTGGCCATTTTGCCCTTCCAGCTTGCTCCACCATTCAGTATGTTCATAGCTAATCATCCTACTCAGTACCCAGTTCCCACTTTCTCCCCATAATCTTTGATCCCTTTAGCCCAAAGAACTATATTTAGTGCTTTCTTGAAAACATTCAATGAGGCAATTTGGCTAGGAGTGGACAAGTAATGAGAGCAAAGTAGATTAGCAGAGCCAGCCGACTTGATGGTCATTGCCATGGTAAATAGGAAATTCATGAGCTCACACAAGCTTTTTTTTAAAGAAGTGAATGGATACAGAGAAAGAAAATAATGGAGGTACTTGGTGGTGAAGAAGGAGAGCATGGAGTCATCCTTGGCTTCCATGGTAATCTTGAGTAGTGGGAAATCCTAGCTTAGTACTAAGAGACTTTGTAAAATGTACAATTGTGATGTAATGATGGATGGCAGTATCTGTGGTCTATCAGATATACTCATGTTTGTGCCTTTTGAACTTGGGGGAATAAGGTCAGTGCAATCGGGACAGGAGACGGTGAAGGTTTTGTTTAGGACAATGGGAGTGATCATTGAGATTAGTAGTAATTGGCCATTGCAGAAGCATTTTTGCTCTTTCAGGGGATGTGGCCATCACTATCCACTGAAATGCATATCTGTGTTGTTGCTAGGCCATTTTGAAGGATAGTTGAACGTAGGTCTGGAGTTGCATATAGACCATGAGAATAGTAATTGCCCATAGGACTCTAGGGAACCAGAAGGGTTTTATGAAAATCAATGGTCACCATTAGTGAACCTGGCCTTTTATTTAAGAATGATTAATTTGTGAAATTTAAATTCCACCAACTGTTGTAGTGGGTTTCGAATCTATTTCTCCAGTGTGTAACTTTAGATTCCTGGAATACTGACCCAGGGACATTACCAGTGGGTCATCATCTACCTTCTATGTGCCAAATAGGGAGGAAAAGCCCTTTCAATAATTCCAAGTATTATTTCTTAATATTTGTTAAACGTACCCATAAAATAACTTTTGTTTAAGTAATACCCTCAAACCAAAAAGGAAATTGTCTTCCCATTCTGAGTTTTAAAAAAATGTGTACAACCTTTATTTTCATAGAAAATTGGAACTGCTCTGCTGTTGATCTTTTCAGATAATCAGCAAAAGAATGAAAATTGACAAAAGCTTATTTTGTAAACAGCTACTTGCATCTCTACATTGTATTTAACCAATGTAAAGCCACAATTGTAAAGTCATATAAATCCTTGTCAGTTGGACAACCAATAGGGTTTGGTGAAGGTTAAGAGAGTGGATTAAAGGTTTGAATGAAGAGATGGATTTTGTAAAGATGTAACTATCAAGACAGATATCCTAAGATAGGCAGAGGTGTTGAAATTCAGAGCACAAGGCTATAGTGGCTGGTTGATGATGGAGAAAATAAAGAAATCTCAGCATTTTGGAAAGTGGGTGTGGGAGGCTTAACTTTTGAAGTTTTCTGGTTAGCCATCTTTGCAGCAATTCCTCAAACTCCTTTTCCTGGTGGAATATGTATTGTCAGGTATCTTTACCATCTCAGCCAGGCTGTTCTATTCATCATAATAATGGTGTGATTGATGCTAATGGTGGTGAAAGTGCTACAGAGACTTTGATAGGTGAGATAGACACAGGGATCTAGACTGCTCTTCTTCCTATATCCTCACTCAATGGATTTTTTAAATATTAAAATAAAACTCTTGACTCCAGCCCAACATGCCTGCGCTGCACTAGAAAGGTAATAGAAGGATGGGGATGATTAGCGATGGTGGTGGAGCAGTTTCTAGATTGTTTCTTGGTTTTTTGTGCTCCTGAGGGACATTTGTAATATGGGCCCATTGCAGTTAGGATGTGCAGGTTAGATGGATTGGCCATGCTAAATTGCCCATAGTATCCAGGGATATGTAGGTTAGATGGATTAGCCATGGGAGATGCAGGGTTACAGGGATGGTCTCAGTGGTGTGGGTGTGGGTGGGATTCTGTTTGGAGGATTGATGTGGATTTGATGGGCTAAATGGCCTCCTTCCACACTGTAGGGGTTCTATGATCCTATCCTGAAGATAACCAGAATGCTGTTCATGTGCTGATGTTTAGTATAATTGTGACCCAATGGCTCTGGGTATATATGGAATACGCAGCATGTAATATTTTAGAAGTACTAAAGATTTGTATTAATCCAGAAATATGAAAGCATGGTTTGAACGCTGAGTTGGTTTTGAATTATAGTAGCATTAGTAACAAATATGAAAAAAATGGCTGAAGTAATTGTTTCATTTAAATGTGGTCAAACCAGGATCAAAAATTCTAATTGCAAGATTGATAGAGATTAAGTATTTAACTTGTTTGACAGCGCTATAGGGAACACACACTAACAATGCTTCAACAGATGCAAATTCACAAAATTCAAATATATAATGTCAAAATCAAACATATTCTAAACTGTAAGAGATAGATGGGTCGTGCATTTAACCTGGGTAAGTCAAATGTATTTTGTATAAGCTGTTTTAGGTGATCCAATGCTTCACTCACTTCCTAAATATTTAAAAGAATGATAAGCTTTATTTTGTGAAGCTTTTATTTTTCCTTAACAATTGTTCAGAAAGACTTGTGCAAGTTTGAAGTAAATGCATTGGACTACCCTCTTGCTTTTCCCTTCTCTAAAACGAATAATGGTGACCACTATACTAAGTGATTTGTTAGCTTTGTCAGGAAGACTGACCTTTCAGGTATTTCAGCTTTGGAAAGTTATTCACATGGTGAGACTACTGTGCATTGATTGGCTGTTCTGCATGTTACAGTTTGCAATACTTGTGATAGCAGGCCTACACAATTTCTTCAGAACCATGTCAGGTTGCAGGCTGAAGCATGTAGAACTCAAAAGCTTAGTTCCATGATTGTTTAATAAAAAAAATGCTGGAAAGATCTGTATAAGATTAACATAACTGCTGTCTTTGTGGCTTCCTGTTTTGGATTAAACGTGCCTTCAGGATACACAGTGTGTCTCAGCTCCTCAAAGTGACAATGCTGTTAACTCTTTCTGTGCTGATTTCTGAAACTGACAAAATAACGAGTTCTTTACTGTGACTAACATCACAGTAAATTTGGAAAGAGGGTAAAGAGAAATCAGAGATTTGGATCGTAGTGGCTTTCTTTTTGGTCTGCCTTCATGTTTATAACAATTAGAGATATTAGAATTTTGAACGACAAGCAGCACTCACATGGAAATACAACCCACACGTTTCACAGCATCCTGACCATGTTGCTGATCCTTCGGTGTCACTGGGTCAGAATTCTTAAATTCTCATCCTTTCACGGCCTTGACATGAAAGAATTTAAAAGAAAAGTTATTTATTTGAATTGGCCAAATAAACGAAGTGACATTGTTCACAAATTTTCTACACTTCTTACTCTAAAAGTGGTCACCGTTACCATTCTGCATCCTGAACAAGGGTCAACACTTTTGAATTTCTTGGAAGAGAATAACTAAATGATAGCAAACATTTCAGGAACATTTACTTATCTCCGGTTTTATGAATGAACTGTGAAGAGATAAAATCACATCAGGCAAATGCAGAGTCACGTAAATCAGAAGAAAATGCTGTGGATGCTGGAAAAGTAAAATAAAACAGAGAATACTTAAAATATGTAGCAATTTAAACAGTGCTCCAGAAACCAAGTTAATGTTTCAGGTTGCTTAACTTCTTCCAGTTCTAATGATGAATTAAAATGTGATAGGCAACTTGAAACAGAGATTTGGGTATTAGTAGTGTGATGGAAGGAGGAACAACAAAAGAAGCGCTGTGAAAGAGTGAAAGGCAGGTGGAGGTTAAGTGAGTAAAGGAATGATGAAACACAGGTAATTGGGCGAGAAAAGAAAGGGAAGTTGAATGTAGAAAGGTGTACGGGGAAAAGTAGAGTTGCTACAGACAATTCTTGTCCAAAAAGAAGGAGCACAATGATTATGATCCAAAATTGTCAAGATCAATATTGAGCCCAGAAGGATCAACTCCAGTTTCTCAAGTTTACCTGACATAAAATAAAAAATCAGAGTAGAGGTAGGCCATTTAATAAGGGCCTAATGGGTCTGATTTGTGACCTTAATACCACTTTCCCATCAGCTTCTGACAACCCTCAACACCCGTATAGATTAAAAATCTAACTTGGCCTGGAATCTATTCAGTAACCCAGTCTCCATTGTGGAAGAGAATGCCAAAGTCTAATGACTTTCTGGGAGAATAAATTCCTCCTCATTTCAGTTTTAAATGTGAAACTTCTTACTTTAAAACCATGTATTGAGTTCTGGTTCTCCCACATGAGGAAACATTTTCTCATAGTCTATCGTGACAAGCCCCTCAGAATTTTGTATATTCCAACAAGATCACCTCTCACTCTGTTGAGTATGGACCCAATTGGCTCAATCTTTATTCATCCCTATTCTTCATTTGGAGGAAAGGAGCAGTCAGTGTTTCAGGTATTGCCCTTCCTTGACTGCTCCTTTCCTCCAGATGCTGCCTGGTCTTCTGTGTTCTTCCAGCCTTCTGTTTGTCTACCTTGGATTCCAGCATCTGCAGTTTTTTTTGTCTCTAACCCAATCTTAATTTATTCAAACTAGTTCTCCAGAACTAGGTGTGGGTTTCCCCCATGTCTTTTATAGTTGTAACAAGACTTCCCTGCTTTATATACCAAGAGCAAAGTACTGTGGATGCTAGAAATCTGAAATAGGGACAAGAACTGGAGAAACTCAGGGTCCAGAAGCATTTGTGGAGACAGAAGCAGAATTGATGTTTTGAATAAATCGTCTTCTTCGGTTCCTTGCAATAAAGCCCATTGTTATGTTTGCCTTTCTAGTTACTTGCTATAATCTGCATGTCAACATTTTTGTGAATCATGTGAGGAAACTCATATCTCTTTGTACTGCAGTATTTTGCAGTTTCTGTCCATTTAAATTCTGCTATTCTTCCTGTCAAAGTGAATAACATTTTCCCAAAGTGTATTTCATCTGCCAATTTTTTGCCCAATCACTTAATCTATATCATTTTGCAGACCACAATCAATTTTCTACATACTTCTGTATCATCAAATGTGGCTACAATACAGTCAGTCCCTTAAGCCAAATGAATCGCAAATATATGAGAATCTAGCACTGCTCTTGTGGCACTTAACAGTTGTAGTGACTAGTTAAAGTTTACCAACCTGAAAATGATGCATTTATTCTGACTAGCTGTTTCCTCCCAGTTAGTCTGTCCTCTTACGATGTCATTATGTCACCCACATGTCTTATGCCGTTATCTTGTGTAGTACAGTTGTAATGTAGCTCCTAATTAAATGCCTTTTAGAAACCTAGATACACTACATCTCCTCTGGGAGTCCGAAAATCCAGCCCATAAAAATAAATTTAGGCCTGTCATCAGGAGAACATTCGTGTAAAGAATGATGAACATTTGAGATGTACTTGTGCTTGTGGAGAAAATGGAGGTGGCGATCCTAAAATCATTAAAGAACCAACTACAGGCAGTAGTGAGGAGGGGTCTCTGGATGAATACGTTAAAACAGGCTGAATGTTGTCACCCGTAAGTATCTTGTAATATTTTTATTAAATATTGCTTTTTCTATAGCCACACCTCCTCCCTCTTCAGAAATATAATTGTTTAGCCTTTTCAAGTGCAATGCTGAATTCATGAGGACTGGTTTGCACAAGCAGTTTACGGCACAATAATGTTTGAATATGCGTTTATAAGATGATGAAAGGATTCCCGATATCATCTATGAAAATATTGAAAAAATGCAGGAGTTTTGAGAGTGCTTGCAGAACATATTATCACATTGTTAAGCATTTAGTTTAAAGATGTGGAAGAATTTACCATCTTTTCAAACTAAATTCCAGATGTGAAAGGAACAAAAAGCTTAAAACCTGGTAAATGTTTGGAGTAACCTACTAGATGAAGCAATAGTCAAAGATATTAAAAATATCCCAAATGCAAATGGGTTTTAAAATGGAATGAACAAAACACCCTGGATGAATAAACTTTGAGGCCCTTAAAAAAAGAATTCCATGGTTTTTTTTTCCTTGTGTTCCAAACATCTCCAAGATCAATCACTGGACCATCAATTTCCCAGGGGTTTCTAGACAGAGGTTTAAGTACAATTACCATTGTATGCTTTGTTAGTTCACTATAGAGAATGCTTGAAATTTCTACAAAATTAGTTAAATGTATCTTTGAATGCCTTCAGTGGCATTTAGTAAAATATTAAACCGCAATAAAAACCTTTTCACGTGATGCATTAAGCGAAATGAAGTGTTGCCATCTACTGGGAGAACTAAAAGAAAAACTGAGTTAAAAAAAATCATCAGCTTAATAATGTAAATGTTTGTGTATAAGCAGGAACAGTATATTCATGAAAGAAATGCACTTTTTGAAATGTTATACAAATTTATCCATATATAAAATTATATTGATACATTATGCAATCATTTTGGGTTTGTGGTCTTTCTTTTAACAACCTCTCTAATCAACCATCTCTCTTCCTGGGGCTTATTGCGTCCAGTTTCCTTTCTGATCCTTTTCTGGCTCAGAGAGATTGAGTTGCATTATATGGACTTACTGATAATGCTGTTAAAACGATCTCATGTTTTAACAAACCCATATGGAGCTGAGGTTTACTGATGAAAACAGAAAAAACAAGGTGGAAAGGGCTATGAAAACTGAACAATGTAGGAAAACTGGGTCAAATTTTCTTGAACTTAGTGTGACAGCCTGGAAGGCAGATACGCCCACAAACTGGCAGGAGGACAAGTAGGGATGGAGACCCAATAAGTTTCTGCCGCTTCTGAAACTTCACAGAGGTCAGGTCGCGGAGTGGTGATCACGTTGTGGTCAGATGATCAAGCCAATTGACGTGCATTTCCAAATCTTTGCAGATTGTTTTGCAGGATGCACATGAAGAGTGGAAGTTCAGCACTTTCTCAGCTATACAGAAGCAGGGCCCCAGGCAGGTCCATGTTACCAACAGTGTTACAGTGCAGGAACGGTGAGAGTGAATGATGTCTAGGAGTGAAAAGAAACAGAAATTGCTGGAAAAGCTCAGTAGGTCTGGCAGCATCAGTGAGGAGAAAATCAGAGTTAACATTTTGGGTCTGGTGACTCTTCCTCAGAACTTGAACTCAGACCCAAAACGCTAAATCTTACTTTTTCTTCACGGATGCAGCCAGACCTGCTGAGATATTCCAGTAACTTCTGTTTTTGTTCCTGATTTACAGCGTCCACAGTTCTTTTGGTTTTTAATCCATAGGAGTGACCAGCTTGAGGCTGGTGAAACTTTGTGAATATGTTGGGGAATAAAGGTTGATGAATTTTTCTGAAGGGAATCCTACATATTCAGTGTAAGGGAAATGGATATAAGGCCTTAAGAAATAGGGTGCTATAAGTTATATGCTCTCTAACAGCTGTCATTTTGCCACTGTCACCATTGACCGGACTTTCAGTTACCACTGCTTATGTGCTTGACATTTGCTATCTCCCTTTCAAATATGATGGCTGCTACTCAAATGCCAAGACTAGCCCCTGCTCACTCCACATTATTGGCCACCTCTCCTATCTATCAGCCTGCAGTCCTTTCACCTCTGGCACTATGGGTCAAATCCAGTTCAAACTGTTAGAAGGATCTTTTGTGCACTTTCATGATGTCTTCTCTCCCATTCATATTCAAACTACTCCTGACTTATGGGCATCAACAGCACAAGAACTGCTGGTGACCTTACTGAACCCAGACTCGCATAGCTTTAAAGGACATTATAATGGACTATTGAAGCACAGTAATACTGCAATCAATCTGCAAGAGCAAGGTGTTTTCATTTAGTATTGGGAATATAATGCAGTGACATATGTTTTTTGATGCTGAATTTCCACCATAAGCACAAAAATGCACCTAAGAGTACTGTGTATATTGCGATCTGAGAGTGTTTTGACTTTTACCAAGCAGTGCTTGGTCAGATCCAAAGTTGCATTGCTATTCGCTATTTTGAAAGTTTATTTTAGCATTTCCTAAATAATTTCTTAGTCTCATGGTGTGTGCATTCTATCAACATTAGTATGATAACTCACTGATCTTTGTGCTGCATTTAAGTGAACACTGAACTCATAAATATTTGTTCGACAGTCAACATAATGGGTTTGATTAGGTCATATCATTCAATCTGTAATTTAAGTGGCCTGTGTAATAAGTTTATAAATTAGGTTATTTTTGATCTGTTCATAGCAAAACCTAGTCGTGTACAATGTTTGTCTTCAAACCAGTGATGCTTATTGGCATTCATAGGTACTGCATGGAATTTGATTTCTTTAATAGAGTTTATACTTAACTTTTTAAAAGCTTTTCCATGTTGCTTGAGACAATTTTCAACAATGGTCAGTCAATATATATGTATTGTATGTAGCTATGAATTTGTTGAAGTTTTTCATCTTATACTCTTGAGGACAATTTGCAAGAAATACTAATGTAAAGAGAAGGTAACATTTCTACATTTAACAATGCCATATGTGCCCAACTAGTTGGTATTGCCACAGAATCCATGCTTGGCCCAGCTCTTGCAAACATCTTAGTTGAGTACCATTAGAAAAACATACCTTTGATGTAATGATACCTAACCTGATACTCCTTGCACATTTATAATACATAAATGACATGTTTGCGATATCTGATTCCACAACTGTAATCCTTAAATGCCTTCATAGGCTCCAACCTGCAGTCAAATTCACCCTTGAAATGGAGCAGTCAAATTACCTCCTTGATGTACTAGTTGAGAAATCAGCCAGGAGGTTTATTTCTGCAGTCTGGCACAGACCTGCCTACATTGCTCAGTGTACATTTTGGGATTCCTACAGTTCTCATGCGCAATAAGATTGGGTTACGTTGGCAACCTCATAAAAAGGGCCCAAACCGTTTTTTCACTTTGTAAACTTGATGCTGTAATAGGGTGCGTCAAAGTCATCCTGCAGGGTAATGGCTACCTTAATCCAAACATTTCTCGCTGTGTATCACAATTGATTGGCTGTCATTTTTGGTCTTGAAAAGTGTGCAGTTTACTTCAGTTTACTGTGGGATATGCAAGCTATTTCAAACATTTGAGCAACAGATGAAGTGAGCAGTTTCATGCTGTTGCTATGCTGCAGAGTGGTACCATTCAAAACGAAAGACATCTGCCTACCACACAATAAGTAATGAATTTATGAATGTGAATTTCAGTGTCAGTGTGTACTAGGGATGGAGATCATACCTCCCAAAGACTGGTGGATTTTATCAAATAGCTTATCCCTCCAACTGTTTTCTGCAGGCAAGGTGCTGGTCATACTCAACCAACCTGCTCTTATAAAACTCAAAACATAGTTTCCAACATTAGCTGTGATTCTGTGATTGTTTAGTAAATGTTGCTCAGTTTTGAGAGTGCTGAGAATGACACTTACAGCCAGTTTAGGATGGTCAGTCGGACTCACAGTGTGATGCACTTATGCGTAGTGGAAACTCCATATTTTAATGCACATGACTGTTCTTAGCAGTCCTCTACCACCACCAATTTTGTATCCAATTGGCTAGATCCCTTTGGATGCCATACACTTTGCCTGTTTAAATACAGTGAAACAGGTGATAGCCTTTCTGTTCGAGACAAAAGAACTGCAGATGCTGGAATCCAAGGTAGACAAACAGGAGGCTGGAAGGACACAGCAGGCCAAAATAATATCCGAAGCATTGATGCTCCTTTCCTCCAGATGCTACCTTGCCTGCTGTGTTTTTCCAGCCTCCTGTTTGTGTACCTTGACAACCTTTCAGTGGTTTGTTTCTCAGGGCAATGCCTTGACTAATCAGTCAACTTCCAAGTGTGAGAGACTTCATTTATGAGAATAGGTTGGAGAAGTTGGGACTTTATTTCCTGCAGAGAAGAAGGCTGACAGGAGATATGATTGAGGTTTTCAAAATCATGGGCAGGCTGGATAGAACGAATTAGGTGACGCTGTTCCTACTTGTAAACGTAACAAGAATGAGAGGGCCACAGATTTAAAATGATGTCCAAATGAAGCAAGGGTGATGTGTTTTCATACAATAAAGTTATTAAGAATGCAATGTCTGGAAATATGATAGAGGCAGATTTAATTGGGGCATTCGATTCTTTTTTAGATAGAAATAGTGAGCATGGATATGGGGAAAATGCAGGAGTTTGGAACTCGATAGCAGAATAAGTGATGAGTTGAATCGCCTCCTTCTGTACCATAATAATTCATTGATTTTATGAATTTGCCCGGCTTAAAATTTAAGGTAAGTTTGGCTGTTAACTGTCAGTCGTCATCTAACTGGTAGATCTCCACAACAACACCTCTGCCAATCAGGGTCCACTTGCCAACCAATTCATATTCTTTTTTCATGCTGTACAAACATTTTTTTCCCCTTTTCATTTGTATTTCTTGTAAATTGTCCTGATAAATGCAAGATGAAGATTCAAGAAAATGGTTTTTTTACAGCAATGCTCAAGTTCTGTGCTAACAGGAACATACTTAAATATTGCCTTTCAACCAAGTATTCTTCCTTTCCCATCCTATTTATGAATTTTTAATAATTAAAATTGAATCATCCCTGCCCCAACCTGCTTTCCATATTTATTTAATCTTCATAAAGCTTGGACAGTAATGCAGATATTGGAAGAGTTGTATTCGTTCTCTTTATATTTTCTGTAATGTCAGCCAATCTTCTTGATTGATGTCCATGCAAGTGGTATCAAGGTAGGAATGTAAACTGTTATAGACAATTTCATTGTGAGCCTGTAGCTCAGAGAAACACAAATCGATCTTACTACTTTTCCTTCTTCTTTTCCCAGAGGGAGGAATCTGGTTGGAAGTAAATGCATAGCTATGATCATGTATCTGAAGTCTAAGGAGTTCTAAGCTACACCTCATGCCTTATCACTTGTTGCATTGATGATACTACTTTCTGCAGTATTTTTGTTTCTAGTGATGTATCAGAGCTATCGAATGTGCACGAATTAAATAAAACTGAATAGCTGTAGCTTCACTAACACTAGAATCGTTCTCCAGATTTATTCAAAAACCATTCTGCAAGAGTGAACTACCGATGTCATATTTTTGTTTTTCAGAAAATCATGCAGAACAGGCAAATGCTGCCACTCTAGAAGAGTTTGCAATTAGTGCACCTCACTTATTTTTCTCCATAACTGAAAAAAATTTCCTTTTTAAAGTAGAGATCCAATTCCCTTTTGAATATTAGAATTGAATCCAATGCACATTTTTACAGGCAGTATGATTCATATTGTAACAAATCTAGGACTAAAATATCCTCCTTCCTCTCTCTGGCTTTGTGCCAACAATTTTAAATCCGTGTCCTTCGATTTCTGCCGTTTCTGCATTAGAAATAGTGCCTTTAATATACCATTTATAGTATCTTTTTCTTGTACCATCGTTTAGTTGTCTTTATATTCATTGTTTATCATAGGCAGTATCTACAAAGTGGTGTTTGTGAAACCGGAGCCTGCGCATACTAACGAAGTATAAGAAAGTAGAAGACTTTTTTTTTGGAAGTTGGCCTCTTCCACTAACTAAATTATTTGCGTTGCTATGCATTTATTTTGACAAGTTAATAAGTTATCTTTTAACAGCTCTGACAAAGAAACAGATTTTTTTTGTGAACATTCACATTTCTGATTAAATTGGATGTAAAAACGTCCAAATATTCCAGACCAGACAGAGGGTGAAAAAGGTTTGTTTCTTAACACATGGCATTGATTTTTCTTATACTGAATCCATTCACTTGTCATGCTTTTCTGCTACAAAGCATACTTGCCTAAAATTTATGGTAGTGACTCTTTTTTCCCTTCCTTCTTTTGACATGAAGCTTCCTATGGAGAAACAAAATGAAGTGAATAAAAAAAACTGTGGGTTTAACATTTCCAACAGGAAGAATGGGGTGAGAGGGAACGGGGAGCCTCAAAATTATAGGTTTGTCGTATTTTCCCATGATTAACTTGGCAGTTGTCTCTGCTGCATAAGTGATAATAGCTATACTGCTTTAATGAATAGTAGGAAAAATTGCAGCATTTCGGTAAATATAATTCATTTCATCCTCAGCTTGTAGTTTAACAAAATATTTGTCCCCGTGCATGGAAATAAATGCTATGATGTAAAAGAATGATATGTTGCATATGTTCCAGATTAAAATGTACTGCATACTGCTGTGGTGGTTCCTGCTGTGAATGAAAACATTTGTGCCTACATTTTGTGTGTTAATCAGTTTAACATGTTAAAAGTGTATTTATTTGGGTGGCCACATGGTTCTCACCATTTTCAACAATTCCAGTTGATGTGTATTGTTCAGCTGAATTGCTGATGGGAGCAGCCTGATGGAAAAAAGAAAAATCAAAGTTGCTGTAGCTTGACAAAAGCATACCTGCTGTCATCCAATTCAAGCAACATTAGCTTCTAATATGACCAAGTTCTTGAACTTAACTAGCTATTTGTCATGTAGTCATGAGACTGTATAAAGTGGGAGAAGGTGAAAACAGCAAATTATATATAGATTGATCTTGATCTACTGTATGATTCTCTCAATCTCCATCCATTGTATCTTTGGTTTGGGGGTGGTTGGTGGTGGGGTGTGCATGGATTGTTTTGTTGATCTCTTCTGAAAATTCCAGGTGAACATTTAATTCTACAAGCATTTAGGCAAAACTCCTGTGAACCAAACTTGATGGACAGCTTTACCATTAATGTTGGGGAGGAGCTTGGGAACAGTCATTCAAATTTGGCATCAGCTCCTTCATCAAGCTGTGTCATGCTTTGCTTTGTGTCCCAATGTCTTAAAGATGAGGAAGAGTGGTGGCAGGAAAGGGAAGGAAGCCAATCCTACAACCTGCATTGCGCAACCTCGTGTGACATCCAGTCCCATGTGCTCCAAGATTTCTGGGTTCAATCACATGTAGATCCAACGAAGAAACACAAGACCCTGAGTAGATGACATTTTCGAATCATGGGACCCCAGATAACAATTAGTGTCAACAAGGCCTCAAACGTCTGTGGCCAATAATAGGGAGGAATCAGTGCATTATGCACTTCTGGCTGTTGGTATATTATCAAACTTGTTATTTCAGTGCTGCACTGAGTGTCACAGTATAGAAGGTGTTGGCTTTTTAATAAGATGTGAATCAAGGCCTTGTTTAACTGTTTATGTGGAAGAATCCCAATGATCTCCAACCAATTCAGATTAACGGCTAATTCTTCTCTTTTTTTGTGGGACATTGGAATAGACACATTTATTGCTATGTTTGCCACAGTGTCTTCAAAAATAGTTACATTGCTCTAAATTGCTTCAGCATATCCCACTGATGTGAAAGGTGTCAGATAAAGACAAGTTCATTCTTTTTTACACTCATACAGTATCCTGACAAGAGTGTGCCAAATGTAGGACTAAATCGTAAATTAACTGAGTTTCAGTCCTAAGTACAAGAGGTCATGAGAAACAAATTTTGTATTTAAAACCAAGTGGAGAATGTAAGCTAAAAGGCCGGTGACTTTGGCATGGTATCTCATATGAGTGAACGAACCTCCCTCTGCTATTCCCATAATGTGAAGGTGCCGGTGTTGAACTAGGATAGACAGAGTCAGAAATGACATGATACCAGGGTATAGTCCAACAGTTTTACTTGAAATCACAGGCTTTAGGAGCACTGCCCCTTCGTCAGGTGAAGTTCACCGAAAGCTTGTGATTTCAAGTAAACCTGTTGGACTATAACTTGGTGTCATGTGACTTCTGACTCTGCTGTTCGCAGTCCCCTGCTTACACAGGTGCATTTGTTCATGTGTAAATACTCTTCACTTTTCTCATTCCACTAAAATGGTTCTGCCTTTTACTGTCTCTTTCCTGTTCCTGATGGAAAATTCGCATTGTCTCCTTTCCTTCTCTTGCCCTCCATTTACCATTGAAAATTTCTGTTGCTTCCCTTCTCCATTTCTCTTCTACATTTCTTTACCATTTCTCATTTCCTCTGTATTTTTATTCTCTCTTCTCCCTTTCCCATTAGTTTCTGCAACATTCATTACCCCTCTCTTTCCATAGCATTTGTGACCATGTCTGTATGTACAGAGAGAAAAGACAACCACAAGAACATTGAGGAGGAGCAAGCCATGATAATCTTTAGTCCTTTAGTCCTCCTGATGAGGTTAGGAACCAAGCTGTCTTGCAGATGGGCACCTGTGCATACTTTGGCAAACAAGTGGCTGTCTTATGGCTCCGAGGAGCTGCAGTTCATGAGATTCAAATGAACAAATTTGACAGTAATTCTGCCCAGTTGTTTGTAACTCAGAGAGTGTGTCCAAAGCTGGAGATTTTCGATGTCTGGCTGTTTGCCCTATGCTGCTGGTTGAGATGGTGGTATTTTCGTGAATTTCTAGGAACGATGTGTTATACAAAAGCACTCTTAGGGGCTTATGTGGGGTCATTGAGGAATTGTCAAAGTTCGTTGAAGATGTTTTTTTTCAAATGGGAATGCAATTGCGAAGACTCAGTTTGGAGGAACCTGATTGCACAGAAGATGTTTGGGTTGTGTGATTGGATAAATAATGGAGAAACATGGAAAATAACTGGATGCAAACATAAAACGTGTCGTCAAATAAGGAAGAAGAAAATTGTTGCATTGAACTGACATTTTGGCAGTTGAGACAGGCACATATTGTTGCAAGATAAATGATGAAAGGTGACTGAGAAGCGAACACTGATCCTGGGAAAGGGAAGTGGAAAATGCGTTGGGGTGGAAAATAATTTGGCTTTAGCATAAATAGCAACTTGGTACATCATCTTTTACAGTTTATTTAGTGCTTTCTTATACTGACTTTAATAGAAAATTGGTGTGGCAATTCACTATAATCTGTTTTGCTTTGTTGTTCTCGGTTAATATTTCCCCCATTAAGTTGAGCTAATGGGGAATAAAATAAATACACACAATTGAACAGTTTCTCTGAATGAATGTCAACACTACCAATAAAAACATATTGCCTAGTCTTAATGTTATATTTCTTAGATCTGAAAAGAACATTATGATTCTAGCAAACATATGGATTTTCTGTAAAAGAAGTGCAGGATACCAGTGTGCCCTTCAAGGGGAAATAGATTAGTTCAAGTGATATTTCAAAATATTTTAAATCTTGCCGTGGTATTGAGCAAATTTTGGTGAGGGAGACCAGTTGAAATTCAAATTATCATTGCAATCTAGTAAACCAGTGGCTTTCCGAGCAGTGATGATTTCTTTTTGTCCAGGTTAAATGCAGCATGTTGATGCTGTTAGCTGTTCTTTTGTATGGTGGTGCCTGCAGGAAGTTTTCCCAGACATTTTTACGTGCCCAAATACCATACTGCTCTGTTGGAGAGACGTTAAGAAATTACATGGGTTAATCGTACTTGCACTGTCACTGGTGCAAACCCAGATTGCCAAGAAACAGCTGTTGAGTATTGTTTCAAAGCTTCAGAAGGCTGGCTTAGATGGCTTGCAACTCTTGTTCATATGGAAAGTTGTACAGCTGCCAGCTCTTGCATGTGGAGTAAGGACTGGCATGGGCATTCTGACACACATGTGAGTGTACGGTTTCATTTCAACAGGGAGCAAGCAGCGATTGCTGGGTGTGTCAGTTAATTTCCGTGTTGACCAATTTATTATGATAAACAAATTCTAGCCTAGGCATCATTGGTTAGTCAATGCTATTCATTATTTATCTTGATTATGGATGCTAATTAATTAAAATTCTGGGAAAGAGGCTTAACCATCTCCATTGAGGATACTGAGAAATTGAGTAGAAATGTACTCCTCACATAAATTTGTGCTTTTAATTTCCTATTGACTGGTGCTCCTTGCATTTGTAGTTAGTCAAAAGCTGCCTTGATATCAAAAGCAGTTAATCTTATCTCAGCGATTAGTTCTTTTATCTATGTGTGAGTGAAGGCTGTAAAAGGTCTGGAATGGTCCTGCCAGTGCCCGAATGAGCATCAATGATTGTATAGTTCGCACTTGATAGAATGGTAAATGACAACTTCCTTCACTTTGCAAATAACTGGTAGTAGACTGATAGGGTGATATTTAGCTATTTTGGATTTGACCTGGACAGGGCATATTTGTAGACAGAATGTAACAGTAACACTCCTATTGACTGAGTTGGTTGAGTCTTAAAGGACTTTCAAATTTTTTCATTCGTGGGATGTGGACTGCACAGACTGGCCAGCATTTATTGCCCATCCCTAATTGTCCTTAAGAAGGCAGTGGCGTGCTGACTTCTCAGATTGCTGCAGTCCACCTGCTGTGGGTTGACTCACAGGAGGGAGTTCTAGAAATTTGTGCCAGCGACAGTGAAGGAACTTTGATACATTTACAAGTCAGGATGGTGAATGGCTTGGAGGGGAGCTTGCAGATGATGGTATTCCCATGTCTCTGCTGCCCCTGTCCTTCTAGGTGAAAGGGGTTGTGGGTTTGCAAGGTACCGCCTAAGAGTCTTTGGTGAATTTCTGCAGTGCATCTTGTAGGTAATTGCAATAGTGTGTCCTGAACGTTGATGGTTGAGGGAATGGATGTTTGTGGACATGGTGCCAGTCTAGATTGTGTGAAGCTTCCTGAGTGATGTCAGAGCAGCATCAATCCAGGCAAATGGAGAGTATTCCACCACACTCCTGACTTTGTGCCTTTTAGATGGTGGATAGGCTCTGGGGAGTCAGAAGGTGACTTACATGCTGCAGTATTCCTAGTCTCTGACTTGCTATTGTAGCCACTGTGTCTGTGTGGCAAGTCCGGTTGAATTTCTGGTAATTGTAAACCTCAGGATTTTGATAGTGGGGAATTGAGTGAATGTCCATGGGCAGTGGTTAGATTGTTTCTTATTGAAGATGCTAAGTGCATATGGTGTGAATATTACTTGCCACTTGTCAGCCCAAGCCTGGATATTGTGCAGGCTTGTGAACATGGGCTGCTTCAGTATTCAAGGAGTCACAAATGGTGCTGAGCATTGTGCCATCATTGGTGAACATTCCACTTTTGATCTTATGATGGAGGGAAGGTCGTTGATGAAGCAGCTGAAGATGGTTGGGTCTAGGAACTCCTGCGGAGATGATTTGGAACTGAGATGACTGACAACCACAACCATCTTCCCGTGTACCAGTTATCACTCCAACCACTGGAGAGTTTTCCCCCGATACCCATTGATTCCTGTTCTGTTAGGGCACTTTGATGCCACACTTGATCAAATACAGCCTTGATATCAAGGGCTGTCACTCTCACCTCACCTCTGGAATTCAGCTCTTTTGTCCATGTTTGAACTAAGGCTGTAATGAGATCAGGAGCTGAGTGGTCCTGGAGGAACCCAAACTGGGTGTCACTGAGCAGGTTATTGCTCAGCAATTGCTACTTGATAGCACTGTTAATGACACCTTTCATCACTTTACTGATAATCTTGAGCAGACTGATGGGGCGGTAATTGGCTGGGTTGGATCTGTCTTGTTTTTTATGTACAGGACATTCCTGGGCAATTTTCCAGAACGTTGTGTCGGTGCCAATGTTGTAACTGTTCTGGAAAAGCTTGGCTAGGGGATGACCAGAGAGACCACGAGACTGAGCCTGTGGCAAGTGGCGAGGGGACGAACATGGAAGAAAAAAGTACTTGATATTGTCCTCACTGATACAACTATAATAGATCTGTCCATAATGTTATCAGTGGGAGTGACCAAAGCATAGTCCTTTGGAAATGAAGTTCAGCCTTCATATTGAGGATAATATACATGTCATGGAACACTACCACCATGTGGAATGGGATAGACTTTTTACAGATCTGCTAACTCAAGAGTGGGCATCCTTGAGGCACTGTGGACCATCAGCATTCAGCAGAATTATATTCAACCGCAATCTGTAACCTCATGGCCCGGCATATCACCCCACTGTACCATAACCAGCAAGGTGGGTATTTACCCTGGTCCATTGAGAAGTGCAGGCGGGCTTGCTAGGAGTAGCATTAGGCATAGCTAAAAATGTGAGCCAGGATTTTCAGATAACCATCGATGTTTATCCAGTGTAAATGGGAATTGCGAACGGGACCCTGAGGAGTCTCCATCAAGCAGACTCTGAAGGAAATGCCTGCAAAATTGAAGATTTTCGCCGTGCAATTCCCTGTAACCCTTTGAAAGTACCCATTTAGATGGAAGGCTTTGAAAGTTTCAGATGAAATTAAGTAAATACTTACTCAGGAAAAGTTAGGCGATGAAATGCACAGTGATAATTCCCTGAGTAATGATTCAACTGACCCCAGACTTGCCTCACACTCCCAACAACACTTCTCACAGGACACTTATACATCCATATCCTGATCCAATATCTACCCAGATCCACATTCAAGCCTCCTACTCCTGACCTTTCTACAGCGTTAATCCAAGCTTGGACAAATGAGCTGAACTCCAGAGGGGAAATAACAGCAAGAGCCCTTGACATCGAAGCAGCATTTGGCTGAGAGTACCCATAAGGGCTCTGGCAAAACAAGAGGTAATGGAAATTGAGGGGAAGGTGCACTGCTAGTTGAAGTCATCATCTGGTACAAAGGAAAGTGGTTTTGATTGTTGGCAGAGCAGCCTCTCAGCCACTGGGCATTACCTCAGGATTTCCAAGGGTAGCTTCTAGGACCAACCATCTTCAGTTGCCTCATCAGTGAACTTTTCTCCAGGATAGGGTCAGATGTTCATCGATGATAGCACAACATTCAATGCCATTCACAACTCCTCAGGTACTGGACCAAGCTGAGTCCACATGCAGAAAGAACCGAGCTTGGGCTGGTAAATGGCACATAAAGTTTATATCATATAAGTGCTGGCAATATTGATTTATAAAAAGAGAATCCAACCGTCACTCCTTGACATTCAATTATATTACCGTCTCTAAATTCCCAGCTGTCAACATACAAGGAATTACCATTGACCAGAAAATTAAATGGACTAGCTCTACAAATTCTGTGGTTACAAGAGCAGGTCAGAGACTGAGAATCCTGTGGCAAGTGATTCACCTTTTGGCTTCTTAAAGCTTGTCTACAAGACACTAATCTGGAGTGTGATGAATATTGTTCATTTGCCTGGACAAGTGCAGCTCCAACAACACTTAGCTCAAATCCATCCTGAAACAAGGTGGTCAGTTTGATTGTCACCCAGTCAAGCACCTTCAACATTCACTCTCTCTCTTCCACTGACACACTGTGGCAGCAGTTTGTACTAACTACAAAATGCATCGCAATAAGTCATCAACGCTCCTGCAACAGAATCTTTCGAACCCACCACCTTCAGCATTTAGAAGAACAAAGACAACAGATACATGGGAGCACTTCAGCTACAGGTTCTCCTCCAAGGCACACACCATCCTGACTTGGAAATATATCGGTGCTCCTTAAGTGTTGCTGTATCAAAATCCTGGATGTTATTTCCTAATAGTACTGCGGGCATATCTATTTCCCCGTGAACTGCAGCAGTTAAGAAAGCAGATCACCAGCATCTTTCTCAAGGCTAGTTAGGGATGGACAAGAGATCCTTATCTAACCAGCAACACTTGTATCTTCTGAATGAATAAAAGAAAAAAATCAATATTATTTTATACCAGTTTTGTAGCTCTTCTGGAACAGATTGTGCTACAGAATATGGTTAGTCCTGGAGCACTTCTTCAGAATCATAACTGATATATTGTCAGAGCCCATAGCCTTTGCTGTGCTGAGTGAATTCAGTGGTATCTTGTCACATGAAGTGCATGCGTATTGGGCTCAATCATAGACTCTCTATATTGTGGAAGCAGGCCATTTGACCTGTTGAGTTCACACAGACCCTCCAAAGAGCATCTCATCCAGACTCACCCCTCTACCCTATCCCTGTAACCCTGCATTTCCTGTGGCTAATCCAATTAGCATGCACATGGGCAATTTAGCATAGCCAATACACCTAACCTGCACATCTTTGAACTGTGGGAGAAAACTGGAGCACGAAGATGAAACCCACACAGACATGGGAAAAATGTGCAAATTTCCACACAGAGTTTCACCCAAGGATGGAATTGAACCTGGGTTCCTGGTGCTGTTAGGCAGCAGTGTTAACCACTGAGCCACCGTGCTGCTCTCAGCATGGTGGCTTCATTCAGCACTCTAACAATTCTATAATTATGTGAATTGTCTGAAGTCAGATATCTGAGATGCTGGAGATCTCTGGAGGAAGTTAAGATTGATTTTGTAGGAGGAGATTACTGCAAGCATTCAAGTTCAGTACCCATGAGGACGGCCTCAACCGAGATCTTGGGTTCACATCACACTACAGGTGATACACCACACTATACACTCTCTCTCTCTCTCACACTCTCTCTCTCACTCTCACACACACACACACACACACACATATACACACTCTCTCTCTCTCTCACACAGATCCTCTCTCATACACACACTGTCTCTCTCTCTCTTTCTCTCTCTCTCTCTCTCTCTCACACACACTCTCTCTCTCTTTCTCTCTCTCTGTCTCACACAGATCCTCTCTCATACACACACTGTCTCTCTCTCTGTTTGTCTCTCTCTCTCTCTCTCACACACACACACACACACACTCTCTCTCTCTCTCACACAGATCCTCTCTCGTACACACACTGTCTCTCTCTCTCTCTCTCTCTCTCTCACACACACACACACACACACACACACACACACACACAAACAAGTGAATCTATGGGCTGAATTTATATTTGCAGATGCATTTCAGTTTATTCAAAAAGCACACAATTTATAGACAGTCAGTCAATGTGATGTTTTATAAATTCCTATATTAGAAATAAAACCAGTCTGATTCCAAACCAAAACACAAACAGATTCTAAACAAGGCCCCACACCTGACATGCATTGTCTGACCTAAAATGTCACCTCTTCTTAAAACTGATAAAACCTTCAGTTCTCTCAGGACAGTGACTTGAAAGGAATTCGGGATTTACATATACATATTAATCAATTAAAACCTTCTAACTGACTAAAGATTTAACAGTATCTCAGGTTTGTTTAGTACGTCCTCATCAGCGGTGTGACCCTTTGAACTTTTACTTATAAATTCTGTGTCTGATACTACCTCTCTCACTAACACCTGAAGAAGGACTGAGGCTCCAAAACTTGTGTTTTCAAATAAACCTGTTGGGCTATAACCTGGTGTCGTGTGATTTCTGACCTTGTCTACCCCAGTCCGACACCGGTAGCTCCACATCCTGGATGTGTCCTGTTAATGGGACAGGACGTACATAGGATTGTTGATGGACTTACAATTCCGTCTCATGTCTTGTCTTTGTTTCTCAATTCTTCAATCTCATTTGTTAAAGACTTGCATTGTCACTTTCCCTCTTCATTCATCATCATCATAAGGTGAGAATTGGGGATGCACGCTGATGATTGTGCAATGTGCAGCACCGTTCACGATTCTTCAGATACTGAAGCAGTCCACGGTCAAATGCAACAAGGTCTGGACAATATCCAGACTTGTGCTGACAAGTAGCAAGTAATATTTGGACCACACAAATGCCAGGCTATATTCATCACGGATAAGAAACAATCTAACTACTGCCCCTTGACATTCACTGGTGTTACTGTCACTGAATATCCCGCTATCAATATCCTTGGGGTTACTATTGACCAGAAATTAAACTGGACCCACCACATAAGCACAGTGGCTACAAAAGCAGGTCGGAGGCTAGGAATATTGTGGCAAGTAACTCATCTCCTGACTCCCTGGAGCCTGTCCACCATCTATAAGGCATAAGTCAGGAGTGTGATGGAATACTCCCCACTTGCTTGGATGAGTGCAGCTCCAACTACACTCTAAAAGGTTAACACCATCCGGAAAATGCGACCCGCTTGATTGGCACTACATCCACAACCCTCACTCCCTCCACCACCGACGCTCAATTCAAGTAGTGTGTACTATCTATAAGATGCACTGCCAAATTTATCAAAGATCCTTAGACAGCACCTTCCAAGCCCATGACCATTTCCATCTAGAAAGACAAGGGCAACAGGTACACAGGAGCACCACCGCATGCAAGTTCTCCTGCAAACCACTCACCATTCTGTCTTGGTAATAGATCGCTGTTTCTTCACTGTCGCTGGATCAAAATCCTGGAATTCCCTCCGGAACAGCATTATGGGTCAACCCACAGCAGGTGGACTGCAATGGTTCAAGAGGCAGCTCACCACCGCCTTCTCACAGGCAACTAGAGACAGTCAATAAATTTTCACCAGTCAGTGACGGCCACATCCCACAACTAAATATGTAAAACCTCAAGTCACAGATGCCTGGTTTCCCTCACTGTGACATAACCAGCTTGCACTTCCAGCAACATGTGGCACAAAAATATCATCAAGATTCAAAGGACCAAGCCTAGTCTAACTATCAGCAGGTTAGTTTAGATTCACACCTGTAGTAAATGATGATGTATTCTTTTATGTCTAATGAGAAAATCAGCAGCAAAGAGCTGAAATTGGGCTTCAAGTAGAATAACAATCCTGGCCAAAGGTGTGAGGTAGGAGCAAATGTATCAATTACATGTTTCACAGAAATCACAGATTAGCTTTAGAGGTCTAGATGCTTGGCAGATGGAGCTAAATTAATTAATGTACTAACATAAATGAGATGTTTTTACAACCCCAGCCTACAGTGTGAGTTGAAGCAGGAGATCTGCTTTCTGGCTCTTACGAATAAAAGAATACAAAATTCAGTCATCTTAGAACAGCACGTAGCATCCACATTGTGACTAAACAAGTCATTGGTATGCTATTTGGGAAATTGCCTGAGAGAAGGTTAGACTCATTGAGACCACATTTCCAGAATTTTATTAGCCTGCGTGGAGATAAACCAGACATTGCACTTGCTGGCTATAACTACGGCTCTTTGACAAACTGTGACTGAAGCAGAAAATGCATTTGCAATTATAACACGCCTCGGGTTTCTCAATTTAGTGAAATCTGAAAAAAGGGCAAACTAAAACCAGGATTTCTTTTTTAACTCTGCCTGCCTGCCCTTAAAGCCATCTGAATCATGGGAATTAAGTTAGTACAGTTGCCTATAAAAGAACTTAACTATAGTTTACAATTCTTAACTCAAAAATATTTAGCTTAAATGATCTGTTCATTTCAATTGAAATCCTGCTGGAGAGCTTACTAAGTTATTTTATTAAAGTTCTTGATTTATACAATTAGATATTAAGAATACAAAAGTTCCACGTTAATGAAAGTATTAAGCTGTGATTTTCCTCAGTCAGGCCAGAACACATGTCAAGTCCTATACTCCAGCCTTAAATCCTGACTAAATCCTTCCTCTTTCTTTCTCTTTTTTGGCTCTTCCCTTTTTTTTCCCTCAAACGGACCTGAGAGAGAGGAAGTCTAACATGTGACTCATGGCGTTCTCTGCACTAGTAAAGCTTATCTCCTAAAATTTACTTCAGAAAATTTTTGATAGTGTTTATGAGAAGACAGGAACTAAATTTTACCAGGCAATGGGAAATTTAATTTGCAAACAATATAACTTGCTTTTAAATGTGCCTTAATTTTTCTTCAGGACGTCCTAAAATTATTTACAACGAACAAACTTTTGAAGGCAGTTATATTTGCTTTTTTGCCAAACATGGCAGACAGTCTTTGCAAAATGATGTCAAAAAACAGCCTAGTTAATGAATGGCCAGATGATTTTATTTTATTATTGGTTCAAACGTTGGTCAGGAAGACTGAGAGGAGATTTGAGAAAAGTTTTAAAAATCATAGGAGTCTGGACAGAGTAGCTGGGGGAAAACTTTTCCTGCTCAATAATGATTGAAAGCAAGAGGATACCATTTTAAAGAGCTTCACAAAAGAAGCAAGTGTGAGATTCAAACTTGTTCACACAGTGGTTCAGGTCCAGAATGCATGGAGGCAGGTTCAATTGATGTGTTCAAGACTTCATTCAAATAGAAATTTGGGTAAAAGGCAGGAGTTTGACATTAAATGAAAATGCTAAGAGAACCAGTGCAGAGACAATATGCACTGTAACTTTGCACTGTAATTCTGCACTGTATAGACTCTAGAACAGTTCCTGTGGATGGAGGGCAGCTAATGCAACCCCACTATTTATAAAAGGAGTTAGAGGGGAAAAAAGGGAATTACAGACTAATTAGCCTGACATCGGTAGTGGAGAAAATGCTGGTGTCCATTATAAAAGATTTAACGGCAGAGCAGGTGACAAGATCGGACAGAGGCTGTATTTATGAAGAGGAAATCATGCTTGACAAAACTACTAGACGTTTTCAAGGATGTAACTCGTACAGTTGATAAGGGGGAATCAGTGGATGTGGTCTTATTGGACTTTCAGCTGGCTTTCAGTAAGGTCCGACATAAGATTATCATGTAAAATTAAAGCACATGGGATTGGATGTGCTGTACTGACATGGATAGTGAAGTTATCCACTTCGGTATCAAGCTAGAATATTATCTGAATGGCGATATTTTGGGAAAGGGGGGGCGTGCAACGAGACCTGGAAGTTCTTATACAACAATCGCTGAAAGTGGGCATGCACGTATATGTGAGGTACTGTATAATGATTTTCTTTACCAACTCATTCACAAGTGCACTATTTTTACTGTACCGTTTCCATTCAATCATTCATAAAACTGCATTAAGCTAAATTAAACATCAGTCTAATCCATTACTGCTTCTTTTCACCTTTCAGTTCTTATCAGCCCCATGCTGCAAGCAGCAAAGGCTATCCCTGAATAAGTGTTAATACTGTAACCTACTCTGAGCAATGCCATCCCTGCCATTGTATCTCCATAACTCACTCAAAACTAAGGAAAGGTTATAATATTAATTAGCCCTTAACAGTGGTCTCTCGGATTGTTAGGTTGCAGAACATCAAACAGTTTCCTCCACGAGTATGTACTTTTTAAATGCTATTAAATATGGCCACCACCCCTTTAAGAAACTTACTATCAAAACAACGCTTCCGTGAAACTGCATGAATGAATGTGTAAGAACGGTCAAAACCAGCAATAATACAGGCATTTCTGCTGTAACACGTGTTTCGTTAACACAAATTGGCTGTAACGCGATTGATGAAGAGTGGATGCTGTTTGAATAACGTGAACTTTCTAGTGTACAGTATAGCGTTTTGTTATAGCGATTTCCCTATAACGTGGTTTTCTATAGTGCTATCTTCTATAGCACAAGGTCGCACAAGAATGCAACTATCGTGTTATAGGAGAACTACCTGTAAATGAAGTCTCACAACCCAACTGCAGGAGATCAGTTTAATACCCTCTATACTTTTATTTAGTACATGTATAATTTCTATTTCTACTAACATTATTAACTGTAAAGACAAAAGGACTAACACCTCTTAATTATGCAAACTCAGGCCAGACAGACATTCTAATCTGATTAGGAGTAACAGCCAGCATTTAGCAAGTGCATAAACAATCTCCTGCTTCCCCAGGACAGATGTCACACAAACCTGTGTACAATAGATACGACTATGTGACACCATTATGCTAAAGTTTTAAAGTATGTAAAAACTGTGTATGAAAGAGGCTGCTGTAAAACTATACTTTGGATTACCATGCTGCCTTGAACTGTGCCATTATGGATGCTCAATAAAGAGGCTATTTTAGCCACTCACTGATCTTGGTCATTATTGAACATGATCCTACATTTAGCAGGCATTGAAGAAGGCAAATGGTAGTTTGGCATTTACAGTGAGACGATTCAAGTACAGGAGCAATTGCAATTGTACAGGGCCTTGGTGAGAAGATACCTGGGGCTTTGTGTGCAGTTTTGGTCGCCTTATTTGAGGAAGAATTCTCTGGCTATAGAGAAAGTGCAATGAAGGTTTACCAAATTGATTCCTGGGGTGGCAGAACTGACATATGAAGAGAGACTGAGTATAGTTTGGACTACATTCACCAGAGTTTGAAGAATGGTAAATTATAGAAACCTATAAAATCTTAACAAAACTAGATAAGATAAGTGCAGGAAGGATGATCTAGATGATTAGGGAGTCCAGAACCAAGGTCACAGTTTAAGGATTCAGTGTAGGCCACTTAGAACTGAGATAAGAGAAATTTCTTTACACAGAGAGTGGTTGGCCTGTGGAATTCTCTGCCACAGAAAGTGGTTGAGGCCAAATAGTGAATGTCTTTAAGATGGAGTCAGATATACTTTTTAGGGCTAAAGAGATCAAATGATATTGGGAGAAAGCAAGAATGGGCTGCTGAGAGGAATCTTCAGTCATGATCACATTGAATGGCAGAGTAAACTCGAAGAGCCACATGTACTCATATTTCCCAAACTGCTACCTATCAGTTCTGTGATTCTGCAAGAATTTCTTCCTGAATAGCATGGTGGCAGCCAAAAATAAGAAATACAAGCACCTTATTTATAGTCATGAATGAGTGCCTCTAATTTGAGTAAAACAGCAAAGATAAAAAAAAATTGCAAGCTAGAGAGAAAGTTTTTAGCTCTCATTGCAGTCGATAATATAGATTGAAATATGTTTTTTGTTTTGCAGGTTAAATTTAAAAAGTTAGACTCTGAACTGAATAGGAAGATCTCATAGCTGTTAATTTCCAGATTAGTTCTTCTGCTACAAATAATCAGGAGACAGTGCTTAAAAGATTAATGTGCGGTTCAGAGCAGGTGCAAGAGGAAAGGTATCATGTGAAGAACATCTCTGCCAACTGAAGAAGGATTTGGGAGGTAAGGAATCCAGTTGTTGTTATCCACATACCAACAACATTGATAGGACCCAAAAGGAGTTTCTGCTGAAAGACTTTATAATTTAAACTAAATCAAAAAGCAGAACCTCCAAGGTAATAATCTTGGATTACTACCTGAACCACAGACAGACTAGAGTGGAGTAAATAAAGTCAACAAGTTGAATTGGGTTCAAAAATTTGTATGGGTGGAATGGGTTTCAAGTCATTGGACACTGACAGCTGTACGGGCGTAGAAGGGAGCTGTTCTGGTGGGATTGCCTTCACTTGAACTGTGCTGGGACCAGTGTCCTGGGGAATTGAATAACTAGGACTGTCGAAAGGGTTTTAAACTAATTAGAGGTAGCAGGAGCATTTGAAAGAGAGGACAAAGCAAGAAGAAACGGCATTATAGGGCAGGTTTTTAGATAATGATACCAAAAGTGGGACAAGAACAGATAGAGTATACAAACATAGAAAAACAGCAGAAATAGGGTCACAAATTTGGAAAAAATAGTGAAGAGGCAAAATTAATGGGTCATTACTTGAATGCGTGAAGTATTCAAAACAAATTAACTCAATTAACTGCACAGACACAGGATAACCGATCTACAAATCTATTTCAGAGACATGGTACCAAAAGATCAAAGCTCGGAACAGAATAGTCAGGGCATTTGACTTTGTGAAAAGACAGACAAACAAAAAAGGGTGGTGAGGTAGCTTGATGGAATAAGTACAAACGCAAGAAATGATCTTGGATTGTAAGGTATAGAATTCCACATAGGTTGAGGTAAGAAATAAAAAGGAAAGAAAACACTTGCAGGAACAGCCTATAGGCCCCTTAACAGTAAGTATATTGTGGGACAGGCATTTAATCAATAATGAGGGCATGTAACGAAGGCAGCGTATTTAATCGTGTATGATTTCAATCTTCACATAGATTGGGAAAGTCAGATTGGCAGATTTAGTCATGAGGAAGAATTCATTGAGTGTATTTAGGAGAGTTCCAGAGTAATATATTGTGGGTCCAATGATAAATCATGTTCTTTTGGATCTGGTGATATGTAATGAGGCTGGTTTAATAAATGATCTCACAGTAAAAGATCCCCTGGGAATCAATAGCCATAACATGGTAGAATTTTACATTCAGTTTGAAAGGGAGGAACTTGAGTCAGAAACAAATGTGTAAAGCTTAAACAGGGGTAATTACAAAGGATTGAGGGCAGAGGTGGCTGGAATAGACTGGGAAAGGAGTTTAGCAGCAAAGGTGGTTGAGGAAAAGCAGCATAACGTTTAAGAAAATAGCTGACAGCAAATATATATCCTACCAAGAAAGAAATATTCTAAAAAGGGAATAAGCCAATCATGGTTAATGAGGAAAGTTAAAGATAGCATTAAAATGAAAGAAAATAAAAGCATGCAACGTGGCAAAAATTAGTGGTAAGCTAGTCGATTGAGAAAGTTTTCAAAAATAAAAGACAACCAAAAAATAATAAACAAGGAGAAGATAAACTTTGAGGGTAAACTTGCAAGTGATATCAAAATAGATAGCAAGAGCTTCTTTAAATATATGAGAAGGAAGAGAGAGGCCAAAGTGAACATAGGCCCCTCAGAGAAGGAGTCTGTGGTAATAATAATGGTGAACCAGGAAACGGTAGAGAAATTGAATAAATACTTTGTGTCAGCCTTTTCAGTAAAAGACACTATTAACATTCCAAAATCACTAAATATTTCAAGGGGGGAAATGAGAAGAGGACATAAATACAGTAGCTATCACTAGAGAAGAAAATGTTAGGGAAATCTAATGCGGATAAAGACTGATAAGTCCCCTGGACCTAATGAATGCACCCTAGGATATTAAAGAAAGTAGTTAAAGAGATTACTGGATACACTGGTCATAAATTTCTAGGAATCCTTAGAGTCTGGAAAAATTGCGTAAGATTATAAAACTTGTAATCTAACACCTTTAATATCTGTTATTGGGAAAATGTTAGCATCTGTTACAAACAATGTAATAGCAAAGTATTTAGGAATACATGCTATGATCAAGCAGAGTCAGCATGGTTTCATGAAGTGGAAATTTATTCACTCATTGAAGAGGTAGCAAGCAGGATAGATAAAGGGGAAGCAGTGGATGTAATATATTTGGATTTTCACAAGACATTTGATAAGGTACCATACCAGAGGTTACTTAATAAAAAAGCTACCAGTGTGTTGGAGGTAGGATATTAGCATGGATTGGGGATTGCCTAACTAACAGAAGACAGTTGGGGGTAGGAGAGCATTTGCAAGATGACACCCTGTAACTGGGGGAGAACAGTGCTGGGGCTACAAGTATTTACAATATGTATTATTGACTTGAATGAGCAATGTGAATGTACTATAGCCAAATTTGTGGATGATGCACAAATAGGTGGGAAGGCAAGTGGTGAGTCGTAGAGGGATATGGGCTGATTAAGCAGTGATCAGAAGTTTAACAGATGGAACATAATGTGAGAAAATGTGAGATTATACACTTTTGAAAGGAGGAATGGAGGAGCTGAATATTATATCAATGGAGAAAGACTGCAGAAAGCTTCACCACAGAGAGATTTGAGAATCCTCATGCATTAATCACAAAAAGCTAGCATACAGTTTCAGTCTGTAATAGGGACAGTAAATGGCATGTTAGCCTGCACTGCAAGGGAATGGAATATAAACGCAGAGAGGCTAAAGCTAAACAAGGCACTAGTCAGATCGCTGTCAAAGCAGTTTTAGACCTGTTACCTAAGAAATGATACTGACATTGGATGCAGTCCAGAGAAAGTTCACGAAGCTGATTGTGGGGTACCAGGGGACTGTTTTATGCGGAGACGTTAAGTAGGTTGGGCCTATGCTTAGTCGAATGTGGAAAAATGAGAGGTGACCTTTATTGAAACATACAAGATTCTTATGAAATTTGACAAGGTTGAAGCAGAAATGTTGTTTCCCCTTGTGGCAGAGTCTAGGACCAGAGGGCATAATCTCAGAATAAGAGTGTTACATGTTTAAGATAGGTGAGGAAGAATTTCTTCACAGAAGGTAGTCAATTTGTGGAAATTCTACCGCAGAGGGCTGTAGGGCCTGGATCATTAAAAATCTGTCTGTCTCAGTCTTGAACATAATTAATCAGTAACAGAATCAATGGTTATAGGGGAAAAGGCAGGAAAGTAGAATTGAACACTGTCAGATTGGCCATAATCTCATTGAATAGTGGAGCAGACTTGATGGCCTGAATGGCCTATTTCTGCATCTACCTCGTATGGTCTCATGGTAAATGAGGCATTGGTGTACTTTCTAGAACAAAGTAAGGCTATTTTAAAAAAGACAGTAAAAATTGGTTCCTCATGGAAAGTTCAAATAGAGAGCTGGGATAACTAGTCATGAAGGAAGGTTTTAAACTGACATTGCAGGGACAGGAAAGGTCTAGGTTTGAAAGGGAAGTTGATTCAATAACCCAATTGGAATAGAAGCAGGAGATCACCTAAAATAAGGAAGAATAAGGAGAAGGCTACAATGGGCAAGAAACTGTGTTCTAGAAGAAGTAAGGATTATCAAAGAAATTCTATGCAACACCTGGAAAATCAATCAGTTAACATGTATAAAATGTGTTTTTGGATTGATGGTGTTTGTGTGAATACACATAGTAATACACAAAGCGGAGTTGGGGATTGGAAAGACAATGGATAATTATGGAAGGATGTAGTAGAGCAGTCCTTTCTTTGGACAGGGCTATAAATGTAATTTCTCACTTAGGATACTTTTTGGAAGTATAGTGAAGGTAAAAAAGAGAATGCAGTGGTAGCTTTAATGAATGATTTTGTCACAATTCAGGAATGTCCTCGGGGGTTGTGTGAAGACAAAATCCATATGGATAGAGTTAAGAAGTGGGAAGAGAAATTGTACAACTTTCTCTATTCCAGCACATCGAACAGGGGAAATGAGATAGTGATGGAAGTCAGCAGACTGCTGTAAGAAATATGTGAAAATAGCAGAGCAATAACTTTGGGTAATTTCAACTTTCCTAAGATAGCCTGGAATAAAGGTAACACATGTCCAAGTGAAGAATGCTTTTAAGAAAACATCTGGGACTGCTTCCTAGCTTGGTGCATTTCTAATTCAGCAAGGAAAGAATCTTGATTTAGTTCTAAGCAATGGAACACATACATAGCTTAGTTGTGGCAAATAACTGATGAAAATAGAAGAACAGTTGTAAAATAATGATCACAACGTAGTTAGATTGTTGTAAGAAAAGAAAAAAGACTCTTGAGTCAAAGATAAAGGTAAACTGAAACAGTCAAACTTAAGGAAGATGAAAGGGACTGAGCTAAGTTAACTGAGAGAAATTTAAACTGGTCTGCACATCGCCAGTGGGAAATCATCAAAAATAAAATGCATTGAGTACAAAATGAATATAAAACGAAAAAGGAAATTCATCAAAGCAAAAGGGTTGTGTTGGTAAATCAGGAGATTCAACTTAAAGTGGTGCTATGAATAGGTAGCATAAAGTGTTGTTAACAATCCTAAAATAATCTTTTAAAAAGCTATCTTTGAGGGAGTATAAAAGAAGTGTAGCAAATCATGTAAAGGCTGTTATATGAATATGAAAAGTAAATGAATACTCTTTGAAGAAAGATCAATGATGGAGTGAGCTTTAGTGGAGAATGCTTAGAGAATGGTTAGAAAAATAAATGTTAAATAAAATTAAATATTTTACATTGGTATTTACAAGTGATGAGTGTGCAAACTCAAAATGTAAAGTCTGTTTCTCTCCATAGATGCTGCTAGACCTCCTGTGTCTCTCCAGCAGTTTCTGTTTTTTTGTTTGTGTGCTAGATGTAGCTATGGGACAATTCATAGACCTATCAAAAAAAAGAAATTGGTCACTCAAATTAGGGGCACACAATCTGAGTTTCTAGTTTTACTGCTATGCATTCATCGCTGATAAGAGACACAAATGCAGGTTGTTTTTGAGAGAAATACCAGAAAATTGTTGACAGGCTGTAGTCACTTTTTTTAAAATGCTGTTTAATAGGTAAAGACTGGAGAGTAGCAAATTTAATACTCTCTTGTTCCATTGCTTATGGAAGATTGTGCTCTGAGTTTCACTAACAAATGTGCTTTTAATAAATCAATTATTAAATGACAGCTCACTACCACTGATTACAGTGTTAGTGGGCAAGAATTACAGTTGGGTGTAACTACAAATTGGTTGTTGATTTTATTGTAATGGTATCACTAAACTCAATCTTCAGACAGCCATCGCTTGTACCATTTCATATGAACTATCTGGGCTGTTGGTCACTCTAAGATGAATTTGCTGCCACCATTCTCCTTGTAGGTAGTTATCTACAGGATTTGTGTTCTGTATTTTAGTAGAGGAAAACTGTGAGGTGGTCTAAGACAAGAGGTTGCTATCCTAAACAAGATAGTACAGTAGCAATTAGGTACAGTAGTATTTTAGACATTGATGTTAAGACTATGAGGAGACCCTGATGCTAAGTCTGTCTCCTTCAAGATCCAGAGCTGTCTACCTTTATCCACCAAGTCCTTCTGACATCAGCAGATTTGCTGGTACTTAATGCAGTTGTCAGTATTAATTCATTCAGAATGTTTACATTATCCGTCAGATCCCATATCTAGTGAAGAGTTCAGATTTTTGTACAATGGTGTTGTAGTAAGGAGGGAAATATGACATCAACGTAGTTTACAAGGAATGGAACTCACATTTCTGCTCAATGTGGAAGTAAATACTTAATGAAGTGAGTGGATAAACACAAATAATAATGTTTCCTGAAAGTGAGTGTCTGGGTCACTAAGATATAAATATGCATAATACATTTTGTCCAAATGCAAGATACTGCAGATTCGCAAAATTTGGTACAAAAACAAAAAGTGCTGGCAATACTAAGCAGGTATGGCAGCATCTGTGGAGGGAGAGAGAGAGCGAAAAGAGTTGAATTTTCAAGGCTGTGACATTTAATAAGAACTTTAACCTCAGAGTTGTTAAGGATTTCATTTCCAGTGACAATGAGCTTTTGTGCATCTGGCTCCTTCCAGAATGGAACTTGAGATATTGGCAATGCTTTGTGGTTTGACATTCATTGTTGAGTCAACCAGATCATGGAGGCACCTCTCCTCAATGATCACATTTCATCCTCCCTTGCCAGAACCCAGCACGATGCCCGGCACTTTTCCCTGCAACCGCAGGAAGTGCTACACCTGGCCCCATACCTCCTCCCTCACCCCCATCCCAGGCCCCAAGAAGACTTTCCACATCAAGCAGATGTTCACCTGCACATCTGCTAATGTGGTATACTGCATCCGCTGTACCCGGCGTGGCTTCCTCTACATCGGGGAAACCAAGCGGAGGCTTGGGGACCGCTTTGCAGAACACCTACGCTCGGTTCGTACTAAACAACTGCACCTCCCAGTCGCGAACCATTTCAACTCCCCCTCCCATTCCTCAGATGACATGTCCATCCTGGGCCTCCTGCAGTGCCACAACGATGCTACCCGAAGGTTGCAGGAACAGCACCTCATATTCCGCTTGGGAACCCTGCAGCCCAATGGTATCAATGTGGACTTCACAAGCTTCAAAATCTCCCCTCCCCCTACCGCATCCCAAAACCAGCCCAGCTCGTCCCCGCCTCCCTAACCTGTCCTTCCTCCCACCCCAAGCCGCACCCCCAACTCCTACCTACCAACCTCATCCCGCCCCCTTGACCTGTCCGTCCTCCCTGGCCTGACCTATCCCCTCCCTACCTCCCCACCTACACTCACCTCTACTGGCTTCATCCCCGCCTCTTTGACCTGTCTGTCGCCTCTCCACCTATCTTCTCCTCTATCCATCTTCTATCCGCCACCCCCCGTCTCCCTATTTATTTCAGAACCCCCTTCCCCTCCCCCATTTCGGAAGAAGGGTCCAGGCCCGAAACGTCAGCTTTCCTGCTCCTCTGATGCTGCTTGGCCTGCTGTGTTCATCCGGCTCTACACCTTGTTATCTCAGATTCTCCAGCATCGGCAGTTCCTGCTATCACGAA
Source organism: Rhincodon typus (assembly GCF_021869965.1). Taxonomy (NCBI): domain Eukaryota; kingdom Metazoa; phylum Chordata; class Chondrichthyes; order Orectolobiformes; family Rhincodontidae; genus Rhincodon; species Rhincodon typus. The sequence continues at coordinate 92,715,917 of NC_063334.1, forward strand.
GAGTGAGCACACAGCTTTGCTCGAATTGCAGCCATATCATGAGCATTCGTTCCATTAACTGTGGACATACTTTGCAGACTGTGCAAAGTAACTCTGCCAAAAACCAGAACCAAAAGGAACTCTCCAGCTGTTTAGTGATAACAGTTGGTGACGAATGCAGGTGAGTGCTTAGAATCCTGGCAACAGTCACAACGACTTCATTCTGTGGCCGTCGAAATGCTAGCTGCATGAGAACTACCATGGCATGCCAGAGGATGGCTAATGGACAACTGAGAGCTATCTGCTGATGAAATGACTACTGACAATGCTGTGCGATCCATGCACAAGTGAGCATCATGTATACATTAAAAACCATGCTGTCACACAAGATATGATAGAGCAAACCATGAGCTTGCTAAAACAATGCTTTCACTGCCTGGAGCACTGTGGAGTAGCCCTGCAGTACTCGACAGAGTGAGTTTGAAGATTCAGGGTGGTCTGCTGTCTGTTGCGTATCTTTGACATGATGAGGGGACAGCCCTTGCCACCGTACGGTCAACAGCTGAGGGGCTGGTGCAAGCGGTGAAGAAAGCAAAAGGGAGGAGGTAACCGAGACAGCTTCTTCCTATCGGAGCTATCAGTGATGTATTCATCAGAGTACAAATCAGTAACCACAGCCTCATATTTACAACAGTCCTACAGCTTGGCTTCCCTCTGTCATTGATCATCGCAGCATCCACTTGGCTGCAATGCAAAAGTAACAGCCACCAGGAAATAAAAGCTACAAACCAAATTTACGAGTGAAATTCTGTCACATTGTATATAAAAGTCAACCATTCATCCTTTTATATTCCATTAGTGTCTGTCTTCCATGTACCCTTGCCCATCTTAGTGCTCCTAGTCAGTGCTGCTCCAGTGACTATGACTTGGTTGGTGAAAGGCTTCACCTTCAGTGGAGGAGATTGCAGATTGCCCTAGTGGACAGCATCAAGCAGCTCTGGGCCAAGAAAGCCGAGGCTGTGGCCAGCCTCAAGTTGGCATGAGCAGCAGCAGACTGGTTTGGCTGGCTGACAGGCAACAGCAGGGCACAGCTGGGATGTCAGCAGTGGCAGGACAATTGTTGTTTTCCTGAGAAGGTGCAATAGATTTGTGTTCCATGGTGCTACTAGCACTCTCCCAGACCAGTGACACAGCAATCCTAGTTATCAGTCAGACTGCAAGGCTACTGTGACACCCTGCAAGTGCCTTGTACAGTCATGATGGCAGCAACACTTGAATAGCTGGATCGCTACAGCCTGTGCTGCACTGGAGCTGTCACATTGGCCATCAGCTGCTCCCTGCATGTGCCAGGGTCCATGAGTGTGTGAATGGAGTTGGACACCTCTTGCATGCTGGGACATTTGGACTCCAACACCGTACTCGTTCTAATCTCTTCTGTGATCCTTGGCATTGCACCAGGCATCTCTGGCAGGTTTACCAATGCAGCAGTGTGTATACTCATCTGGAGGCCGTTCTTTCAAAACGCTTATCTCGGCTCTCCACAGTGGAACCTGTGTGTCTGCTGGGGAGGTGGCACCTGCAGCATCCTTCCCTTCCTACCCTGGCAGGAACTCTTGTTTCATGACATGTAGATCATGTCTTGTTTCTGTCTTGAGAGATACTTGCAACATCTGTATCTGAATTGGTGCTGCAACAGTGAATTCAAGTGATGTCACTGTGTTCGTCTTTACTTGTCGTTGTATGTTAATAGTTCTGAAGGGGTTCATGTCCAGGTTACATTGGCTCCATTCATTACACTGAGCCCCCACAAATTCTGTGGGTGGAGGTGAGGTATTCTACTGTAGCTTCCAGAGGTAGCTGTTGTATCTGTACAAACTCCCTAAGGTCCTAGCGATTATGCCTGACCAGATGTAGTTGTACTTATTCTTACCATGCAGGAGACGTTCTTATTATCTAAGAACAGGGCCACGTTGTTATAGTAATTTTCCACCAGTCACCAGATTGGCCCTGGATAAAGGAAAGACAAAGGAGGATGGTAGTCAGATAATAAACTCAAATAATTCTTACCCAGTACCACATCATGGTGGAGGCGGCAAATACCACAGAATACCAGGAGCGTTTAACTGAGAAAATCCCACAGTTGTTCATCCAGTACTCAGCCAGCTTGCATAGCTTGGTTATCTGAAAATAGAAAGGCACTAGAGTAGAACGTGGATGTGCTGAGTGAGAAGAAGTAAGTGGTACTTGCCTTCCATCATCTGTAGCTAACAAATCAGAAGAGACTATGAGCTGGGGAGGAAATGGGACATGAGAAGGAGGACTGGAGATGAAGCTACGATCATCTTAAACAGCTTCACCTTGGCACTAGTCATAGCCTCAGCAATGGACATACCAATGATGACCAGTACTGATATCTCCATTGGAGTTCAGAAATGCATATGCTTGACCTGCTCTTTAACTCTTGCTCTCTCCAGTTTTGCACAGCCTTGTTCTGCAAGAGAGAGGAAAATACAGTGAATATGTTGGGTGATGTAACTGCTGTCGTTGAATCGTTGGCAATGGCAACCAAACATGATATTGTTCTCACTCACAAGTTTATATTGTGATATTAAAGTTATCTTATTTGTATTATTGCAGGTTCACAAAATATTGCTCACACAGAAACCCAGTGTTTCTGAGATAAAGAAGTGAAATGTTCACGGTTCAAATGTAGTGACTGACGATAGGTCTTGCAGATTTTAAATTGCTTTTTCCAATGTGAGCTAATTAAACCTCTGTCAATCATCTTTGTGCAACTGGTGTTGTTAGATGTTAAATTACAATGCATGAAGTCTGTGCAATAAACTG
>NC_063334.1:92719242-92813501 GCF_021869965.1 Rhincodon typus
TGCAAGTTGGAAGCAGTGGGTTATTGTTTTGACTTATCACATTTTCTCTACATCATTGGGAAGGTGCCGCAGCGCTTTAGTCCATAGTCCCGGTGCATAAAGTATTTGTTTTCTTTTCTTATATCAGTACCAAAATGGATGCAATTCATGTTTGAAACTTGAAGCCCTTGTTTTAAGATGTAGAGGATAATTTAATCTAACCTGCCCTGCGATGAATTCACTTGATCTGATTTACTAGAGGGCATAGGTTTAAGGTGAGAGAGGAAAGATTAAAAGCGACCTAAGGGGCAACTTTTTCACGCAGAGGGTGGTGCATTTCTGGAATGAGCTGCCAGAGGAGTTAGTGGAGCCTGGTACAATTACAACATTTAAAAGGCATCTGAATGGGTATTTGAATAGGAAGGGTTTAGAGGGATATGGGCCAAATGCTGGCAAATGAGACTAGACTTATTTAGGATATATGGTCAGCATGGACGAGTTGGACTGAAGGGTCTGTTTCCGTGCTGTATGGGCCTAGGCCTGTAACGCTGTTTTACATACTTCCTGATTTCTACAGTTAGTGGTGGCACTTTTCCTCTCCTTATTCTCCTGAAACATTTTGGCACCACTTTTCCCTTCTCAACTCTCCATACCCTCCAGCATGAAGGCACTTTCTCATCCCTTCTTTCCTTCATGTTGGCATTCTCTTACCCCTCTCCTCACTCAGATCATTAGGAAATGCTCATGGCCCTTATTCCTTCCAGTTCTTTCTGACACATTTGTCCCTTTTCCTCTCCAAAGTTGCCATGACACATTTTCTTGTGGTGTAATGGATGACACCCTGTTATCTGAATCAGAAGCTCCAAGTTTGAGTCCCGTTCCAAGAGTTGGTGGCGAAGGAAGGTATGTTCATAATGTGGCCAAACAGATTGCATGGCAGCCTGTGTACCCTTCCAACATAAGCAAATGGCAAAGAGTGGGAGTGACTTCCAATTAAACATGAGTTGGAAGACTAGCCTCTGCACTAGCTACTGGACTGCAACATGCATTTAAAAGTTAATGTTGATACAGAGATTTAAAATTCTTCGGCGATTACTTGGCTTAGTCGGCTGGACAGCTGGTATGGATCAGATTGACACCCACTGCATACGGCTCAATTCCCATTCGAGTTGGGTAGGTTTTGGGGCCTCCAGTGGAAGTCATTGTGCTGTGGGTTGGACCTGCATATGAGCAGAAACCTAGAGAAGCAGAGTTGCCTCATGCATTAGGAATGATGTTGTGGTTGGTTGGCTCGCCGAGCTGGTTCGTCGTTCCGCAGGCGTTTCATTACCCTGCTGGGTAACATCATCAGTGCAGCCTCTGATGAAGCGTTGTTGTGTTTTTCCGCCTGTTATTTAAACTCTGGTGTCCATTGATGGCATTTTTTTAGTGGAAAACAAAGCCTCTAGGAATTCCCGTGCTTGTCTCTGCTTGACCTGTCCCAGGATCCTGGTGTTGTCCCAATCGAACTGGTGGTTTTCCTTATCCATTTGGATGGAGATGTTTGACAGTTGGCTGTGTCTTTTTGTTGCCAGTTAACGTTCGTGTACTCTTGTGGTTAATTCCTTCCAGTCTGTCCAATGTAATGTTTGTCGCAGTCTTTTCAGGGAATCTTGTATATGACATTGGTCCTATCCATAGTGGGTAGTGGGTCTTTGGTTCGGGTTAGCAGTTGACGTAGGGTAGATGTGGGTTTGTGTGCTATTCTGATGCCCAGTGGTCATAGGAGTCTTGTGGTCAACACACTGCAGCAACACAGAGCTACGCTAAAAAGAAGAAGAGTACATCTTACAGGTATTCAAAGACAGCAGATACCCGAAAAACTGGATCAGAAGATGACTATCACATGAACGACACCAGGAAGATACTACACGCCCCAACACACTCATCACACTACCTTACATCAAGAACACATCTGAACAAGACTCCTACGACCACTGGGCATCAGAATAGCACACAAATCCATATCAACCCTTTGCCAACTGTTAACCCGAACCAAAGACCTGCTACCCACTATGGATAGGACCAATGTCACATACAAGATTCCCTGCAAAGACTGCGACAAACATTACTTTGGACAGACTGGAAGGAAATTAACCACAAGGGTACACGAACATCGAATGGCAACAAAAAGACACGACCAGTACTCATTCATTTCCATCCATATGGATAAGGAAAACCACCAGTTCGATTGGGACAACACCAGAATCCTGGGACAGGCCAAGCAGAGACAAGCATGGGAATTCCTAGCGGCCTGGTTCTCCACTAAATATGCCATCAACAAACACACAGAGCTAGACCCCATACACTCCATTGTGAAGGAAAACCGGAAGTGAGGTAACCCAACTGAACGGACTCCAGAGTTTAAATACCAGGTGGGAAAACATAACAACGCTTCATCGGAGGCTGTTCTGATGATGTTACCCAGCAGGGTAATGAAATGTCTGCAGAACAATGAACCAGCTCAGCGAGCCAACCAACCACAACATCCACAACCGACCTACAAATCTACTCTCAAACCTTAGTTAGGAATGATGTGGAGTGATCTGGTGTTTGCTTTTTTTTTAATCCTTTCTATTTCTGTATCAATATCTCACCTAAGCCTAGTGATTGCTGCAGGTTGCAATTACAAATTCTATAAAATCATCACGTCTCTTGGCAACAGTATGATAAAGCTCCAGGGGTGATGCAGTGGCTTGGAATTCCGGATCTTACAGAACTATCGCGAGAATTCCTACCTGTAACTGTGTTCTATAATCAAATGCTGACTGAATGAACAGCAGATAATTAGTATTTAAGGCCTGTTCACCTTGCACCACTTCTCCATCCCCTGCTTGTTTTCTGATTATGAGTTGAAAAGCGCTTGGCTGAGGGAGATTCTACATAATAGATGTGAAGTTTTTAAGCCTTTTTTGGGATCATCTCTTTAAGGAGAGTAAATGCTGTGCCTGTCAGTGACCTGTGAAAGGTGTCCAGATTGAAGAGACTGAGCTTGTGAGCCAGAGAGCAGGGGACACAGACTGACTGAATATTTTTAAGGCAGAGGTAGATGAATTAGCGTCATAGAGATCGACAGCATAGAAAGAGACCCTTCTGCCCATCAAATCTGCACCAGTCAGTAATGGCCATCTAACTAATCTAATCACAATTTCAAGCACTGGCCCATTGCCTTGTATGCTTTGTCAATACAAGTGGTCATCTCAATATTGTTGAAGGTTATGAGGGTTTCTGCCTCCACCACACTTAGAAACAGAGAGTTCAAAATTTCCCACCACCCACTGGGTGTAAACCTTTTCTCGCTTCTCCTCTAAACCTCCTGTCCCTTACCTTAAATCTACGCCCCCTGGTCATTGATCCCTCCACCCTCCTGTCTACCCTGTCTATGGCCCTCATAATTTTATACATCTCAATCACGCCCCTCTCAATCTCCTCTGTTCTGAGGAAAACAGCCCCAGTCTGTCCAATCTCTCTTCACTCCTGCCTAACAAGACTAACAGTGGTGTTTTAGGGCTGCAGGAAATGAAGTTGATGCAATAATAAGATCACCCATGAATGACCTACTCCTGCTCCTAATTTGAATGCCTGTATGTGAGGCTTAGTCCATTCAGGGATTAGAGGTTTTGTGGCTAGAAAAGAAGAAAGGAAGCGCGCCACCGGGAACTGAGAACTACTTTGGACTGGTTCCTGGAGAATGAGATGACCACTTAAGGGACAGAGTAATGTATAATTGTTTTGGGAGGTTTTCTGATTTAAGTGTTAAATGGGAAATTATTCTTGGAGCTAAAATATAAATGCGTACTTCATACATTTTAGACAATGTTACTTTTAGTTTGCTTTACCACAGTAAAAAACTAAAAAAAAGTCTCATGACCCTTACGGTCAACTTTTAATAAAGATCTTCAACTTTCTGGTGGCTATCAGTCTCTATAGTCATTGGGAGAAAAGATTAAAAAGGGTTAAATAATCTGGAAGAGGATGTATTTATGAGCTACCACCTTCCCTGGGGAAAACATAGAGGGAAAAAAACTTGGAAAAGCTGCCAGGGTCGTCTGGAAGCCAACCACAGCTATATCGCCTAATCTGTTCCACATTGAATTTACACCAGCACAATATGGTGTATGCAGTTTGTAATGTGCAATGACTCGCTACAACTGCAAACAAAACTTAAGTTCTGAATAAAACCTGGTAACTGATAGAATGACTTGTTACTGTTACATCCAGCCGCATTAGCATGTAAGTGAATTAAGTGAAGTCTCTCCATTTTTATTTTTCTTGCATGGGATGTGGATGTCGCTGGCAAGACCAGAATTTTTAGCCCATTCCTAGTTGCTCTTAGCCATTTCAGGGGATAGTTAAGAATCAACCATACTGCCGTGGGTTTACAGTCAAATGTAGGCCAGACCAAATATACATGGCAGATTCCTTTCCTGAAAGGATATTAGCAAAGCAAATGGGTTTTTACAATAATTGGCAATGCTTAACTTAGCATTAGACTAAAGTTTGAATTCAAATTTTGCCATTTGCCCTGGTGGGTATTGAATATAAGTCCCCAGAACATCTGAAGCTAGGGGCTCTGCTTTACTAGTCCAATGATGCATCACTACTCCACCAACTCTCATCCTTAGCTTAGAGTAGTGCAACCAGCATGAAAACAGGAGGGTTAATTTATTCCCAGTGTTTCTGGTTATAATGCAGTATGCTTGGAGCCTGTGAACCAACTGTGCAATTAACTCAGATAGACCTCAAATGTGAGCTGCACCCAAAACTCGTCCACATCATCTGGTGAGTGGTCAGCAAACAGTTCTCACTGTTCATTTACGCCTCCGTTTGTCTTGTTTTGTGGGGAAGTGTAGGGTACTTCATGAACAGAGTGCTGAATCTGAAAATTGGTGCAGAAAGCAAAGGATTGTGCCATTTTATTATTGTTTCACCTCTGGTCGCTAGTGAATGCACTTCATGTTTCACCCAGAAGGGAACTATAACTTGTGCTTACTTCAGTTAGCTAACTTAACAATTAATTGATTAATTAAATAAATAAGGTCAGACAGACATGGCAGGACAGATGGATTATCATCTCTGTGATCTGTGTGGCAACCTGTGGAATATTTTGCAGTCCTGGACAGATATTATCTGTGTTTGTTTCTGCAGCTTTAACAGTTTTGCATCAGAGTTACCGAGCTGGCGCTTGGGTTGCAGTTGATACACAACATAAGAGAAGAGAACTAGCTGTGCTCTTTGTTCCCCAACGCAGTCACGCCCTTTATTTTATTATTCACTCATGGGATGTGGGTGTCTCTGGCTAGGCCAGCATTTATTGCCTATCCCTAATTGCCATGGTAAGATTGGAGCCTGGGTCCCCAGAACATTAGCTGAGTTTCTAGATTAATACTCGAGCAATTATACCACAAGGCCATTGTATTCCAATCCTCACTGTCCTTGAGTCAGGAGAACTTTACAGCTGATCATCACTCAGGGGAGGTGACTATGAATCAGGTAGTTATGGAGATCCAGCTGAAAGTGATAGAAAAGCCTCAGCACTTGATTTGTACCAACAAGTACAAGATACCTACTTTCTGTGTGAATATAAGCTGGAATACAGGAGGGATGAGCAGACTATCTGTGGCACCATGGTACAGGATGCCATTAAAGTTGAGGAAGCAGACCCATAGCCATGGCTAAGAGCTCCGAAAATATTTTGGAACTGGCAGTGCCTGCGTGCCTGGTGCTGGAGGTAAGGACATCTCCTCATGGCTGGAGACAAATCTGGTGTGAGACGGGTATGATCCTGTTGTTCAGGCCCACATTGGAACCAACAACATAGATTGAACTAAGCAGTGTTAATTTGTAATCTCCTAATAAAAGGTGTCCTGGGAGGTGGTTGATAATAAAATTCCACTTTACATTAGGTTTGAAAGTGATGTATTTTAAACCTAAGTAAGGCTCTTAAACTTCAACAATTGGAAAAGCATATGACATGTTGGCCCCTATTGCAGGGGATTGGAGCTCAATAATAAAGGTCTTGCTACAATTGTGCAAAGTTTTCCTGAGACCACAACATGGGAGAATTTGTGAAGCTGTGGTCTTCATATTTATGCAAGGATGTACTTCCATTGGAGGAAAGTTCACTAGATTGATCCTAGGGATGAGAGGATTATCCTCTTGGCTGTATAAATTGTGTCTCTGTTGTCTGGAATTTGGAAGAATGGGAGGTGTACTCACTGAACAATTGAAGATTCTAGAGGACTTGATAAAGTAGACATTGTCAAGTTGTTTCACCTGGCAAGGGAATGTAAAACATGAAACCTATGACAATAAATCTCAAGATAAGGGGCCAAACACTCTGGACTAAGGTGAAAACAAATTTCTTCATGTAAAGGGTTATGAAAGTTTGGAATTTTTTTCCCTGAAGATTCTGGATGTCTCATTAATGTTGATGTAGAGTTTTTCTCTCTCAGTAACTCACGTGATATGGAGAGTAGGCAGGAAAATGGAGTTAAAGCCAAAGATCAGCCGCTACAGTACTGAACAGCACAGCAGGTTCAATGGTACTTTACTTCTTATTTTCTTACATTCTTACATACTGAGTGATGAAACGTCTTGGTATCCTGTACAGAGGATGTGAGACATGTGTGAACAGGGGAAGTAAGTGACTGTCAACAATTGGATTAAAAAATCCTTTCTGTGTATTATATAGTCTGAACAACAAAGAGCAAGCTAGAATTCATTTCTAGAGATTGAAATAAATGAAGAGAAAAATGATTAGTCAAAAAATGAGAGAAAAAAGTAACAGGATCTTCTTTTAAAAAAAATTCAAAGTTCTTAAATCTTCACCAATAATTAAATTTTAAAGACTAATTCTTCATATTTGTAATTTTAAATTTTCAATGCCAGAGGTATTGTTCAGAATAATTAATACATACTATGGTTTTAAAAGTTTATGAATGCTTCACTATATCATTATCTGAATGGATTCACTTTTTGGAGCATGTTTAGTGAGTAGCTAGTTGATAGGAACTGCAAATTTGCATCCTTCCATGGCTTATGGCCCATATTATTCTTGTGTCTGAAACAATTAACTCAGCAGTCTTATTGTCATTTTACAAATGAGGACAGACTTAGAAGAAAATTTCTATCCAGCTGACATCTCATTCACATGGTGGATACCAAGAGACTGATTTCCCTTCCCAAAATTCTTTCTTCTCTAATGCAATGCTCCTTCCCTTTTCTCTGTATCATTGCTCTGTCCCCACAAGAAGGATCTTTACTTTGTAGACATCAGTATTTTGTAAATGGCACACAAAGTCACACCTGTTGGAACTCGGCCCACTCTCACTGTATTGCACACAAGGGAAGGTAAAGTCACCCATAGTCCGAACAGACCACAGGGCTACTCTCTCATTAGAAAGAAAGAACTGGTGGTGTTTTAACCTGAAGGTCACCAGGTCTCAGAAGAGGAGAGAGATTAAGAAGGATAGTCCTTCATGGTAACCTCAGCCAGTGCAGGAATTGAATCCACACTATTGAGCATTATTCTCTATCACAAACCAGCTAACTGACCCGTCATCACACACAATACTGTAATAGGAACTATTGTAATGACCTGACCTGACCTTGCACTACAGGATAAGACCAGTTTATTTCATTGGAGCAATAATCTTGGTGTCGCACAGCTTAGACCACATCATCAACTTTGAGTGATCCAAAATAATACTGAAGATATGAGAATTTTTGTATTTAAAGACACCACCTTTTTTGGAGAAATCCCTATTTGAGATTCTAATGTGAGAGTTTGAAAAACTGAGTCATCTCCTTCTCCTGAGAAGTTTCTGGAAGCCCTTCTTTTGACATTTCCTAAACAAGGTCCATCTGGTGAAATACCAACGACAGTGACAATGTCTGTATCTAGTCACACCTGACAAGGTGTAGCAGGACACCAGACTGAAATTCATCTGGAACTTTTCATATGTTATTCTTTTTCTTCAGGAACTAACCATGATTTTGTTTTTGGAAGTTAATCTCTTCAGTAAATGTGTCTGTGTGTGTGTGTGTGTATTTGTGTGCGCATGTCTGTGCCTGGGTCTCTGTTTGGATATTTAGACAGGTATTGTTATGGACCAGACCAAAACCCTCAAAATTTATCAAGAAGATAGTCTAGGCCCTAACGTTTTCTTATTTTAAAGATAAGTGTTCCGCGTTGTGTTTCAAATGCAATTCGATTGGTCGAACTACCAGGCTTGAAACAAAACACACTTTATTCATGCACTATAATTAAAATACAGATGAAATAAAAATAAACGAAAATGATTGGCTTAACTGTAACTCTATCAAAATGCTTAACAAATAATTTATATATTAATTATTATTAATTAACTGTTCCGATATTGTAACATCCCATAAACACATCCTTAGCAAATGCAAATTCAGTAGAACAGATTGTCTCACATGCAATTCTAACAGCAGGAAGAGACCCCCCCTGCTTTTAGCTGTAACAGGGAGAGGAATAAGAGCTTCTGCATCCAGCTTCAAGACCCCAGCAACTGCTCCTGAAAGTTAAAACCAAAAAAAATCTGGTTCTTTGGGAGCTTGACCCTAGCCATTCATGCTGCTTCTATTGTACCAACATTAAAAAAAAACCCAAGGCCTCACAAGCTGTTTACTTAATGACTTTAGAGCAGATTACTTAGCACCTCCATCTTAATCTTTCTTCATAAAAGTAAAGGACAAAATGTACCTCTTAAAGCCATAGTGTCGTCACAGTATTCATACTGTCATATTCCACTTTTCTCATATGCATTATGATTGTATTGAATAAGCTTTGTTTTATATTAAGTCAATAGGTTTGCTGTTTGTTAAAGAAACCTGGCAGTCTTGTATTCTGACGTGGTTAGAAAATTGGTCATGTCTATGACATCGGCTGTCTTCACTCAGTCTAGTCAATGTTTCTCCAGGCCCACAGCATTATGATTGCTTGTGCTTTGGGTAATTAGAATTGAGCAATAAATGCTAGTGTAGCTAGTGATGCCCACATCCCATGAACAAATAAGAAAATAACTTGATAAAACTTTTTTTCAGTTTAGATATATGTGTGTTTTGACTAGTGGAGTAGCAGAACCAGAGAAAGACTGGTTTCCTTTCTCAATCATAGTCATAGTTTGATGACAAGAATAAACTATTGGATTTATGTAGAGCCTTTCAAGACCAGAACATTTCCCAAAACACTTTACAATTAATGAAATACGTTATTGATGTGTAGCTGCTGCTAATTTTTTTTCAGATTGCCAACATACGCAATATTTTGCATATACGTAAATGCTACTTCTGTAATTTTTTTCTGTTTTCACATTGAAACTAAATACAAAAACCCAACAAATCTCCAGCTTCAGCATTAAACTAGTACTAACTAAATTCCTAAAGCAGATTTTGCCTGTTAATGCTCCTGTGACATATCCTGGGAGAAGGGCAGCAGATTCATGGGAACATCAGTATCTGCAAGGTCCTCATCAAGCCACTCACACTCTTGACTTGGAAATTTTTCATCGTTTCTTCAGTGATACTGGGTCAAAATTCTGAAGCTCCCTCCTTATCTGCACTAGGGGTGGACTTACTCCAGATGGATTGCAGCGGTTCAAGAAGGCACCTCACAATCTCCTTCTCAAGGGCGTCTAGGGATGGCAATAAACGCTGACCTAGCCAGCGAAGCTCACCACTCATTAATGATATTTTTAAAAATGGATCAGTGGGTATATTGTGGTTGGGGAGGGGCTAAAGTTGGCAGCAATGTTATAGAATTTGTCACAGGGGTGAAGACAGTGACTTTGACCTTCCAGTTATTTATCTAGAGAGAATTAGAGATGTCAGACATGCAAGCCAATACACAGATTTACCGGAGAAGCTAAGAGAGTTAGTGTAGAGGTGGAATGTGTGTACTCATTATGTATGTGTAAGTTAGAGCATCAGTCAAATCGTATGTTCTGGATCATTGTATGAAAGAGCCAACAATGATTCACTGGGCAGAATGGCCACTTCCTATGCTGTACATTTCCATGCCTTGATGCATGGATGGATAAATTGCTTTAACTTGAAGGGAAAAGGCACAATTTCAAAATTTGCAGATGAAACAAAGCTTGGAACTGTTAGGACAGTTGAGATAGACTTCAGGAGAACACAGGCAAGCTGGTGGGATGATTGCACACATGGCATGTGAAATTTAATGTAGAGAATTGTGAAATGTTACATAGGAAGAATGAGGAGAGGCAACATAAAAGGTACAATTTTAATGGGTGCAGGGACAGAGTGATTATGTGCACAAATTGTTGAAAGAGCTGACCATGCTGAGAAAGTAGTTAAAAAGGCAAGCCAAACCAGGGGCCTTATAAATAAAGAGAGACAACAAGGTGCAGGGCTGGATGAACACAGCAGGCCAAGCAGCATCATAGGAGCAGAGAGGCTGACGTTTCGGGCCTAGACCCTTCATCAGATTCTCGGATTCTCCAGCATCTGCAGTTCCTACTATCTCCGCTTTATAAATAAAGGTGTACAGTACAAAAGCAAGAAAGCTATAATTATTCTTTATAAAACACTGCTTTGACCTCAGCTGGAGTATTGTGTTCTCTTCTGGGTACCACACTTTAGGAAGGATGCAAATATTTTTGAAAGGGTGCAGAAATTATTAAAAAGAATGGTCAACGAATGCTAAATTTGTTAAATAAATAGATTGGAGAAACTGGGGTTGTTCTCCATAAAGAATATTTGGTCAAGATCTTCCAAGTCCTGAGAAACCTAGTTACAGTAGATAGAGAGAAAATGTTTCCTTTTCCAGAACCTGAGGACACTGATATAAGATGATTGGCAAAAGAAACAGAAGCAACATGAGCGAGAATATTTTTACACACCCCAGAGCTCATTCCCTGAGAGTGTGGCAGAGGCAAATTCAGTCCTGGCTTTTAAAAGAGAGTTGAATAAGCACTTATTACAAAAAATTAAAAATGTGCAGGATTCCAGTGAAATGGAAGGGGATTGGGACTTGCGAACCCGCTCTTGCAAAGAACTGCCATGACTTGATGGGTTGAATGATCTCCTTCTTCTGCTGTATGATTCCATGATTTAACCAGTATGTGCATTTAGTTAACACTTAACCACCTCTGTGAGGGAGGTTGGTTTATTGGAGCGTACTGTGCTGTGAGTTTTCTTTGAAACAAAATACCTTCAAATAGTACACATCTGCAACAAAGGATCTAAGTGATAAATAATTCCAGTTGTCAACCTTTGACCTGATCTTAATAAGTGAGGAACTCCAAGAAGCTTTTGGTCTCAAAGTATAATGCACTAAAGAAGCATTAAAAACATGTTTTCTGATTTGTGTATTGAACTCAATTTGCATCTTTAATTGTGTTAAATATATTTTGAAACTATATGCTCTTCTGTTAAGTTTGCAAAAGTATTTTTAATGTTTTTTATAGCTGTTCCACAATGTCTGCATGTAATTACTGCACAGGGTTTTACAATGATGCCCTGTAGGTAACATACCAACATGCAGAGGTTTCTTTGGCTAGGGGGAGGAGAAGCAGTAAACCGAAACCCAGTATGTATTACTTTTGTACTATCACTGAAAATGTGAAAGTTATTACTTTTTTTCCTTGAAATTACTTGTGTTCAAAGTCTTAAATACTGGATTTTAATTTATAGATTTTCATTTTGTTTATTGGAAAATATTTGAGTGACAAATAACTGCAAATTCAAATTGAACTCATAAGTTAAGTTACTTCTCCAGTAGTTCTTATAAATTTTAAAGAACTTCACAATTTTTAATTTGGCTATTCATAGATACATATGTGGAACCAAAAGTCTTCAGCTTCTTTCTTGTAATAATGAAGGGCAGGAATTGCATCATGATTACAATTAACACAGCTTCATAAGTGGTCAAAAATTAAAATGCCCAGATTATTTTCCACAATTTTGCAGTCCAGTAACCCCATGCTCACTTTTTGAGGTGGTATATGCTTTGATGGTCTTGTGACTTATCTGAGGGAAGATATTGCTAATTTTTAACTGGTGGCAAGGAGTTAAACCTGAATTGTTGTAGATATCCAGTGGAGAACAGACTCTGAATATGTGGTTTGCATAGTTCAGCGTCTGCCACAATCCCAGATTTTCCCAACCACAGTGATGTGAATCGTGTGTCCAATCACAGCAAGCACTTCCCTCTCTTTTTATGAACCTGTTTACTTTTAATTTAAATTTTTATTTTCTTTTAAAGTTTCCAGTGTAGATTAGTGGCTCCTCATTATCTTATCAATATATCTGAACCATTCTTTTTCAAATGATGGAACAAATAGAACACAGAAAGGTCTAGGACTAATAAATCTTTAACGCCCACTCCCTGAAATGTCTGTCAAATTTATTCTGCCATTGGAGTTTTCCACCATTGCTTCTGATGCCATCTAAAAGTCCATTCCACACATTCTCCACCCTCTTCATAGTTTGAACCTGAGTTTTTGGTTTTCATTTATAGTGATCTTAAGCACCCAATTGCTAAACAATTTATTCATAAAACTCTCTTCTCAGTCCTTTTTTCTAGGGCAACCTATCTTCAGCCCTTTAAAATCCCCTGATAATGCAAGTGCCTCAAGTTTAGGTATCACTTTGTTTTCGATTTTCAGCATTACATTTAATGCCTAGAAATCTAAGCTATCATAGAGCAGCCAGAAAAATGCCGTAGTCATACCAGTGTCTTATTCATACTCAGCGGCACCACCCTAGCCTTTGAGTTCTCATCCTCTCTCTGTGGTTTTATATATATCCCCAGATTGGATTAGCTGTCCTTGCTCTTGCTGCACACTAATCTGGAGCTAAACAGAAACCTAAATTGCTCACTTTCCGTTTTCTGTCATGTGAAATCATTTCATTTTTATTCTCACTGTTGGCGCCTCCTAAATCCATGTCCATATTTTCTGGAGACCTGCATTTGAACCTCTCTGGTCAGGTTTTGGCCCCTCTCACCATAGTGAAACCGCTCTTGTCAGAGTTCCACATGATGTCCTGTGTGACTATGACAAAGAGAAACTTACCCGCCTGGTCCTTCTTGACCATTTCCAAGGCTGAGTGCAGGTAGACATGCCATCCCGTTCCGTTGCCTAGCTGGGTGGAACTGCTCTTGACTGGTTGCATTTTTATATCATTGTAACCGGAGAATTGATTGCAGTGGCTTCTCTTCCAGTTCCCACACAGTTGCCTCTGATTTATCCCAGGGATTAATCCTTTCTTGACTTTTGGTGACCTCATCTTAAAATACCCAGCTCGACCTCACCTTTCAACTCCTCCACTGCAATCAGATTACTTGACTAAGGTACAGAATTCAGCAGAAACCTCCTGTTAAAATACTGGAAATGTACAAACAAGGCAAATTAGAAGCAGAAGTAGGCTATTCGGCCCCTCAACCCTGCTCTGCCACTCAGTAATTACTCCACATTCCCATCTGCTGTCATTACCCTTTTACCCTGTTGCTGGTCAAGAATCTATCTACCCCGCCTTAAAAATATTCAAGGACATTGCTTCCATCGCCTTTTGAAAAAGTTTCAAAGACTCTCAACCTCAGGGGAGAAAAAAACTACTTATCATCTGAAAGAGTGCAAATGTGGTTTACCAGGATATTGCCTGGATTGGAATGTATTACCTATAAGGAGAGGCTGGACAAACTTGGATTGTTTTCACTAGAGCATGAGAAGCTGAGGGGGACCTGAAGAGGCATGGATAGGGTGGATCGTCACAGTCCTTTTCCCATGGTGGAAAATATCAAATATTCGGGGGCATAGGTTTAAAATGAGAGGAGGAAAGTTTAAAAAAGATGTGCAAGGCATGTTTTTTATACAGAGGGTGGAAGGTGGCTGGAACACACTGCTAGGGGCAGTGGCAGAAACAGTTACGATAGCATCTTTTAAAAGGCATTTAGGCAGACACAGAATAGAAGTTTACAGAGAGATGTGAAGGCAGATGAGATTAGTTTAGGATGGCATTGTGTTTGGCACCAACATGGTGGGCCGAAGGGACTAATCCTGTGATGTACTGTTCTATGTTATATCTCTGTCTTAAATGGCTGGCCAATTATTTTTAAACAACGACCTCTTGATTCTCCGACAAGTGGAAACATCCTTACAATATGCACTCTATCAAGACCGCTCAAGATTTTATATGTTTCAATCAAATTGCTTTTTTCTCTTCTAAACCTCAGTGGATATAAGCCTAACCTGTCCAATTTTTCCTCATAAAACAGCCTACTTATTCCAAGCATTAGTCTACTAAACCTTCTTTGAACTGCTTCCAATGCATTTACACCCTTACTTAAATAAGGACACTAGGACAGTACATAGTACTACAGATGGTCTCACTAACGCCCTACATTTTGTTTGATCCCCACTACAAGCTCCATTTCCAAGCTAATTAATCTATGTCCCCCTCTGGAAACTGTCTGAGCCTGATGCAGACTGTTTGTAGTATTGATATCATGGTTGACTCTAGGACGAGCTCTCACTGAGGCACCACTAAGACTACATATTTCCATCTCTGTAAAATCACCTGACTTTGCTGAATCTTTCATTGATCCTTTTGTTCCTTCTAAACTTGACTATGCCAACACACATCAAGCTGGTCTATCGTATTCTACACTCTATAAACTCCATGATTTTCAAAACTCTGCTGTCCAAACCTGAATTTGTCCCATTTGCCTTACACTCCCACGCTAGTTGGCCTACATTGATTGGGTTCTTGATCAACATCTTGTTTTAAGATTCTCATCCTTCTTTTCAAAGCCTAGCTTGTCCTTCCCTAACTGTCTATCTCCTCTAGTCCCACAACTACGTGCACTCATCTAATTCAGGCTTGTTGAGCATCTCAATTTTCAACATTCCATTTTGGGTATTGTGCCTTTGATTACCCTGATCCTATCTTCAGGAATTCTCTCCCTGCACCTTTCTGCCACTCCCCCTTGCTTTTCTCATTTAAGACAGACCTCTTTGACCAAGCTGTTGTCCATCTGACTTGATATCTCCTTATGAGTTTCAAGGTCATATTTTGTTTCTTAATTTGTTTCTGTGAAGCACCTTGTGACTTTAGTATGTTAAAGGTATTAAATGAATATAATATTACCCTTCTATAATATTGTAACCTGGGCAGCGTTGTAGTGCTGTAACAGCATCCCTATCTCTGATCCAGAAGCTCCATCTCAAGAGACCTACAACTGTTGGCTTTAGAACATGTAGTTAAAATATGACTAAACAGATTGATTATCAACCTGTAAATTCTTCTAATATGCTTGATGACAGGCAGTAAGAGAATCTCCTGACCAGCCGTCCTACAGAAGGCAATGGCAAACCACTGTAGCACTTTGTCCATTGGAGATCCATGGCCAAACGCTTGGTTTGGGTTTGAAACAAGGATGGAAGAAAAGGCAGATAGACAAACAATCTTATAACATTGTTCCTGTTTCTCTGATTAGTAGTTGTCCTCATTCATTCCTCTTACAGCTTATCTGCTGTGAAAGGTTAAATCGTAATTTCGGTTCCTGAAGATCAGTTTCCACACACTGGAAGAGATCTGTACCTTATCTGAGCTCAGCAGAGCAGGCAATAACATGGCTCTTCAGTCAGTCAGACTGAAGAATCTTCACTGAGGAGTGCACAGTCTAATTCAAAAGTGTCAATTAAATTATTTAATCCAGCATAAAGTCAGGTACAAAAAGAGAAATCTCCAACAATAATTATATTTGGAAGGTTTGAGACTCCATGCTTTAAAATTAATTTTTCAGTAACAAATAGACTGTTTCACATATATATATATAATGTTAAATATTTGCTTACACCAAAATGCATGAACCATAACTTTTTTCTGGTGCATTTGGTGGGCACATACCTAACTTCATTCCTTACATGGATGCTATATGTTGAGTCTCTTGGTGAGGTACTCTACAGTGGAGTCTGTGGAAGTCCAGGTAAATTAGTTAGCACCTTTCTGAATTTTATGTTCAATTATTCAAGTCTTTTTTATGATATATTGTCCAGCCACACTCTGATTGTGAATGCAAATTCATGCCCATTTGTGCTTGTCCATATTTCCAAAAATTCCAATTCATTTGTGTTTGATTTCCCTCTTTCCTCTTCTATTTGAATCTTGCCCATACTTGATGAAGGGTACAAAATTAGATAACCAGCCTTTCTCACCCTAGCTCCAACTCATTTTTAGATGCTTTAATAGCGATGTCCTGAGTGTCACTTTATAAGGACCCTTTTCTGTTGCCCTTCACTTTCTCTTGATGAGCTCATTTTCTATCTCCATCAGAATTTGCCCTCTTATTTTCTGCCTTACTGCTTCATTGATTGACTGTTTGCATGGCCCAGTGGCAAAAGTCTTTCTAATATTCAAATTTCTTGCAGCAGTGCAACGTTCTGGGGCTAGGGAGAGAGAAGAATTCAAGCAGATATTACGGAATTGGAAAAGGAAAGTATGAAAACATCAATATGAGCATAAAAAGTAATAACTACTCTGGGAAGAGAAGAGTGTGTAGGGATGGTGGTATAATGGTGATGTCACTGAATTACTAATTGAATGTTGGTTAAAATCCTGCCATGACAGATAATGAAATTTGAATTCAACAAAAATATCTGGAATTAAAAGCTGGCATAATGGTAACCATGTAATGACGGTCCATTGTTGTTAAAGCAAAAAGGCCAACTGGTTCCCTAATGTCCTTTAGGGAAGGAAATGTGCTATCCTTATCTGGTCTGGCCTACATATGACTTCAAACTCACAGCAGTGTGATTGTCTGTTGGCTGCCTTCTGAAACTGCCTGGTATCAAAACCACTAGAAAGTACAAAGAAAAGAATAAAACTGGATGGAGACTCACCCCCTGGTGCATTGGCGCATTGACCTAGAATTGATACCAGAAATGGCGATAAACTTCCTTACTAACAACTGGGAGCTTGTGCCAAAATTGGTTGAGCTGTCTCGCAGACTAGTGAAGTAATGTCCTGACATAGTCAAACTAACTGAATCCTACCTCACAATGCCTCAGAAAGCACCAACACCATTCCTGGATATGCCCTATTCCCCCAGCAAGACACATCCACCAGAGGTTGGAGCACAGTGAAATACGGTTCGGACCGGTTGCCATGCAAGCAACGTTCCCTCTGAGCTGTGCAGTACTCCAAGGTTCCTCTGAGATTCTGTGCACAGCGATCAGAGTGCTGATGCATTGATTTCTGGTTTCCAATGTCACTGTCACCTTAGAGATCCACACATCAAAAAATTAGAGTGGCTGTTGCCTGGAACCCGCTTTCAATATTTTCTCCAGAGCACATAATGTCTCATGGTATTAGGTCAAACATGGGCAAGGAAAATTTTCTGCTGAATACCAGCTATTACCCCACCATTGGCTGATGATTCAGTACTCCTCCATCTTGAACACCATTGACTACATTGAACACCATATGTATTCCACAGTAACTGTTAATAGTGTGCACAGAACTCAATATTGTGGTCATACATGAGATTGTAGCAGAAGTCCCAATGAATCAATTCCCTTATTCATCAATGGAATGTGGGCATCGCTGACCAGGCAGCATTTATTGCCTGTCCCTAATTGCCCAGAGGGCAGTTCAAAGTCAACCACATTGCTATGCATCTGGAGTCACAAGTAGACCAGACCAGGGAAGCATGGTAGATTCCTTCCCTAAAGGACAATAGTGAACCAGATAGGTTTTTCCAACAATTTACAATGGATTCATGGTCATCATGTCTTCTGAGGAAGGATCCAGACCCGAAACATCAGCTTTCCTGCTCCGCTGATGCTGCCTGGCCTGCTGTGTTTATTCAGCTGTACACCTTGTTACCATGGACATACTGGAGATGCTTAAGAGTAAATTGATGACTCATTATTCATCATCTGCATCAACACATTTATTAGTGTATCTCTAAAACTTGAATTTTAAAAATTGGCGCACCCCAAGATGTTTAAATCTTGCTTCAAAGAAAGCTGCACACAAGATTCCAGCATTGGAAAAATTCACAGTGGCAAAACTTTTCTCCAATTGAATGCCAGACTTGGTATTATTCATTTTGTTTGGCAGAGGGATCTTTTGAGATTGATATTTCCAGGATATCATTCTAAAGATAAGAAATCCCAGAGACTACCTTTTGGTTTATCCATTAGTCAGGATCTGTTACAGCAGTACATGGACAGAATTATTGAAAAGACTTTCAGAAGATATTTGATAATGCACTTTGTATGGTATGATCTGCAGACAAAACAAAACTTTTCAGTGTACCTAGGTACGGATGACAATAATAAATCAAATCAAATAAGCAGCTCAAGACAAAGATGTAGAATCAAAGGTCAAGTAGCAGAATGGATACAAAGATGGCTGCAAAACAGAAAACCAAGAGTAGGAGTTAAAGCAAATTTCTTGACCTGGCAGAAAGTAGAAAATTGTATTCCACAGGAATCTTCATTCAGACAGGATTCATGGATATGAATAACTTGGAATCAGAGTTTTGCAGTTGATTCCAAATTGAGGGTTGGAAAATTGGAGGTTAAGAGAAAACTTGGTTAAGTTTTTAATGTACGAGCAATTCACGAAGGTGGGTGTGGGGAATCTGTGTCTACTTGGGACTATGTCTACAATATAAGATCAGCACTGACAGATCACATAAAGTGTTATGGAGGTAGAACTTTCACGAGTGGCTGGAAAAGATAGCGTTAAGAGAAAACTTAATGCACAGCCAAGGGACAATGAAATAGTGATACTAAGGCAGGGTGGCAAGTTGTGGAAAGGGGGATTTTATGAAGAATAAACACCAACACGAACCGTCTGAGACAAAAATCCTGTTTTTGTATTGTGTAATTCCTGTGTTACAAGGTATTCCCACTATTTTTCAAAGATCTTCATCCAGGTTGTTGAGCAAGAACTCCTAAAGTTACTTCCTTCTTGTCTTTTTCCACCTGGTAGCATTAGGTAGCTCCTCTTTACTTACTGCCAAGTTATGCTTAACATAAGAAGGCATTCTTAAACAATTTCTGCCAGCTTGTGCTGCACAGAAGTGCAGCGATGATTGACAACAAATTTCTTGTTCATGAGGAATTAACTGCGAATGTAGATAATTTGTTCACATATTAATAGTTGTTTTCTTTCCCACTTGAGTTTCCTTTGTGAGTGAATGACTTGTTGATGGTGATTTCCCCAACTAATAAAGTTTATTTTTATTGTAGCCAGTTGTGGCTTTAGGCTGAGCAGGTGGTTTCCAAATCAAACAGAGTGGCATGAGGTTTACTTGGTGTTAATACTTTGAGGTGTGTCAATATTTAATTTTGTGACCAGTAACCATGTAATGATTGATGAATTTGCCTTTCAATTAAAATGAAGTGTCAGTGGGAAAAACCCCAAGAATTAAAGGCTGCCAACAGTGACAGCTTCAAACTAATATTGATTCTGTACAAGCCTTGTGTAAATATTCACAGTAAGTGGGATGATATTAATACTCAGTCACGGAGGGTCATGAATTTGCATTGCAATTTATTTTGGGTTTTGTTAATGTACTATAAATTCTACAAGCATAAAGCAAGATGCAAACAAATTTAGATGTTTACTACCCACTACTTTGTAAATACACCAAGTTAATGTGTGTATACCAAGTTTGATATTTTATGGAAGGTGCTTTGATTTCTGTCAGTAACAAAGATTCACATTCTCTCATTACTGAATTGTAAGAGATGGGGCATAAATTGGGAAATTTACATCAGGATCCTGCACAGACATAAATGAAAATTGCCCAGGAAATGTGAAATTCCAATTCCTGCTGTCTAAGACCATCCATGAATATCTTGACCCTGACCTCCAGGCAGAGATTGGGCAGAAACTTGCCGGGTGGGCGGGGCGGTGGGGGTGTTAGTGGTGCTTATGTGCTTACCATGCAAATGTTACAAACGTAATAACTGATATAACTTGGTGGTCAGGTAGCCTAACTCAACTGAACATCACAATAACCACTCACCCCACAAACAAAAAAATCACCCCAATGTCCCCAGTCATCATCCTTGCTACCTTAAACATCCATTCCCTGACCACTCGGCTGTCTGATCAATTACACACTACCACACCCAATTACCCAGTCCAAACCAGAACCAACTATTACCTGAATTCACTCTTCTCCCACCCAACCTCTCGCCCTGGTTATCTTGCCCATGTTTGACCTAAACTGGTTCCAAAGTAAATGTTTAGGACACCTCCCCAATCATTGCAGATCACTGTGACCTCACCTCAGGAGGATGTGTCTGAGTAGAACGTAGCAAGGCCTCATCAAAGGGGCATTTGGAATATTGCTGGTAGTCATACTCAACAAAACATAATAAGTTTGTTGCTTAGCTAGTCTCTGGGGATATTCACGTTACCTTTAGTACCAGTCTTTAGCTTAGTGAGGAGGAACATGCAGAATTGACAGGGTATGTATGTCTTCACCATTCACAGTTTGTATCACAACTGACGCTGCACTCAATTTTATTTATCCCAATATTCTTTGCAGTTATTCAGTACCGCTGAATGTGGTGTAGATAAGTGTCAACAATATTGGTGTTTGGCTGGAGTTACATGTAGACCCAACGAGGTAAGAACATACGGTTTCCTTCTTTCTGTCCTCCTTCACTGGGTGAAATCACACTCCCCTATGTTGAGCTCTATTTGGAAGAAGCACTGATGGTAGTGTGGGCACAGAATATAATTGACTTTCAATCAGCAGGTATGCTTTAGCAGTACCACCAGTGACGAAGCTGGCTGAGTAGACCAATAAGCAGCAGCCTGGGCTTGCAGCAGTTGCGAAGAGGAACAAAACGAGAATAACATATAGGACAACATTCTCAGCAATTGGCCTTCTGTGGAAGCTATGGTTCATAACAGTGTCAGTAAGTGCATTTCTTGTGGAGATCAAAAATCCATATTTGCACATGAGACTCAGGAGCAGCAGAACAAAATGACATGTCACCAAATATAATCTGAAATTTTACATTCCTCCATCAAGCCAAATGGCCTCCCTGAAAATCAGATGACTATCTAGTGAAGGTACAACACAGGACTATATGCATGTTAAGCAATGGAAACGTGTGCTACAGACAAAAATGAGCAAACCCCCACACCCCCCCCCCCCCCCCCCCCCAACCAGCTGATCAGGTCAAAGCTGTACAGGTTTCATGCATCCAAAGTACAAAGTAGTGGATAGTTAAGTAACTAACAAGAGGAGGCAGCTGATGATGACACAGCCAAATGCACAAAAGCGCAACACAAGGCTGAAAGGTTTGTTCATGTATTCAGTGAGAATGCCAAACCACTGGTTCTTCTTGACCTCCTCCTGAGGTTCCCATCATCACAGCTTCCAGCCTTGAGCCAATTTATGTCACTCCACCCCGAAATCATAGCCTATACACTACATTTGACAAACTGCAAAACCATAATGGTACTGAAGACCTATGGTTGAGAACTAGCCGTGCCTGTAGCCAAGTTGTTCAAGTGTGTTTTCAGGATTAGCACCTTTCGAACAACAGTGTGAAAAATTGCCCAGGTATACACCAAGCAGCATGAATCCACTTTAGCTTTGGCTCCATCAGTACTCTCAACCATTGACAAAGTGAAAGAAGATCCAGCTAGACAATCAAGTCACCAATAACTTGTCAGTCAGTGTCGGTTTAGGTTCCACTAGGACTGCTCAACACTAGACATAATTACAGACTTCACCCACAGAAGACCTCCACTCCAGTGCCTGGTAAGAATGGTTACCCAGAGAAAGCTGCCAGGGTCATGATTGACACAGTGGTACCCATGGATGAGAGCAAGTGCAGCCTGAAATTGGGCTCACAAGATCAAAATTTATCATGAGCCTATATATACTGAGGATAGTATAAAACAAAACATGTGCTCTGTTTTTGTCTGGAGCTTCCATTTCCTCATGGATGTCACACAAAGACCTGGACTGTGTGTAGTGACTGGGTATGGTATTGAACCTATTGTCACGAGGGCCCCTCCAGTTCCATTTATAGGTACTGGCATCTAGGGAAGGACAATGTTGGAATCATTGCAGCTAGCCAGGTTTGGCCCTGCAGCTGTGGGGAAATGGTTACAGAAAGTTACATTGAAATTGCCCTGTATTTCACAAATACAAATAGAAGTTGATGTTTGGTTAAGTTTATAAATTGGTATTCTGATTCAGTCACATCACTGTACTGACTTGAAGCAGCCAAGTTATTAATGGTTTCCAGGCTTTTGCCACTGCAGACAGGCAGCTGTTAACATTACTTCATACAGTGCTTGAAAGTCTGCTGTTAGTTACACCACACTAGCGATCATGCTTGAATCCCACTTAATTATTCTGTTGCTACAGGCTATAGGACACAATAGAGGAAAGGGATCTGGGAATATTTGTGGATAGCTCACTGAAACCAATACCACAGTGTGCGGCAGCAGTGAGGAAAGTAAACCCAATCTTCGGCTGGATAGTTGCAGAGCTCGGGCAGGAGCTGATAATAATTGTACACAGACTGTTGGTATATTTCTGATGCTGTGCTACAGTAAGAATATTCAGTAACAAGGGAACGTGCAATAAAAGACAAATGTACATGCCAAGATTCTGCTTACAATGAATCTAACTTTGTCTTTCGATTTTAATTTAAGTATTTAGTTTAAATATCAAAAGTCATTACTGAGACCCTGAGCTGTGTACATTTATATAATTGTCATTTATGCAGCTGTCGACATGTTACCTACATGAAATGGTCAAATCCAAAATCAACTTTGCATTAAAAAAAACTGAGATTTGAGTAGATTTGAGTAATCAGAGTGAAAATAAAGTAACCAGGGTGAATATCAAACAAATGTGGTGCAACTGTATTAATGCTACACTCAAATTTCCTCAGTTTTTCTTTTATGTCTATCTATTAATTTGTGCAGCTGAATGCATCTCCTTGTAATGGTTCAAGCCCAGACTAGCAAGCAGAATGAACAAATATTCTGCAATTCCATTGGTTCAAGTTGGATGTAAAAAATGATCTTGAAATTTCAGTCCTGGATGGAAAAAATGCTATTTTTCTGCGTTATTTTAAACTGATTTTTTTGGCAGCAGCAACAGCTTGAGTGCATACAGATCATTTAATGTGGTGAAACATCCCAAGTCACTTGACAGGACATTATCAAATAAAATTTGATAACAAATGACATCAGGAAATGTTAGGGCAGTTGCCTAAAAACCTAGTTGAGAGGAGCATCTTAAAGAAGGAGCGAAATGTGGGGTGTTTAATGAGGAAATTTCAGAGTTTCAGGCTCTGGCACCTGATGGCACGACTACCAATGGTAGAGCGATTTAACACAGGACTGTTCAAGACACCAGATCTGAAACAATGCAGACATCTTGCAGTGTTGTGGGATTTTACAGATATAGGGGGAGCAAGGTTTTAGGGAGGTTTAAAAACAAGGATGAGAATTTTTAAAATGATGTGTTGCAAGCTTGGAGCCAGCGTAAGTCACCAAATACAGGAGTGAGAGGAGAATGAGACTCTGATGTCGTTCAAGCAGTTTGATGGATTAGAGTCAAGGGTTCTTTTTATTGACCTCACTGAGACATGCTTATGTATTTATAAACATTATTTAGATTTTTATTGCATCAGTGTAAATCATATTAACATTGAATTCTGAAACTGTTTCCACATTTGCATCTTCTGCTGTGTCTAATGTGCTTGAATGAATGTTACATGGCTTGAAATTTTGAAGATTTTCATATTTAGTGAGAGAATATTTGGTACTATTTTCACATTTTCCTCAGGCCTCAATTCATTATGCTTCATTTTACATACCTGCTAATTTGTTTGGCAGTGCATTTAAAAGTAAGTTGAGCGATACAAATGGTCTTAACTTTGGTTGCGTTTTCCTATCATAGAAGATTCCTCTTCCAGGATGCCAAATATATTCCGTGTAACTAATTTACTATGTTGAGTGATGACACCTTTTTAAAAGGAATGTATTTGCTTGTGTGGTTAGGTTTTCTAGGTCTTTGTGTTTGACTTGACAGATTTTGTGTGTTTCACCAAATTTAGTGACTTCTCTTGGTTATCGAAGACCATGATTACAAATAATTGTTATCATAAAAGCAATTGTGATGTTCCAAAGTAAAAAAAAATAGATGTGTAATTAATATGTCAAAAGAAAAGCTGAGGATGAACATTTTGGTCGTGAATTCCTTGTCATAATTATCGATGACAATTGGATATCAATTATTTATAAGAAGCTACTTAATGGCCTTAAGTGGAGCTCCTGGACAGAATGTGAAGTCTTTCATGTAATCTTTAAAACTTATAAATAAATATTGCAAAATGTTGTGTTTGGAGACATTTTATCAGATAACTTTGTAAACTATGAGTTTCAGTTATAATGGCTGAGTATGAAGTTATGAAATGTTTTATCTTTATTTAGGTTGATATGAAGAATGTTAACAGTGACATTGAGGAAGCCCAGGTCACAACATCTGAACTAATTCGATACGAGTACCATGTTTTGTACTCCAGTAGTTACCAGGCACCTGTACTGTATTTCAGAGCTTGTTATTCAGGTATGTTAAACTCAACATCAGGGAAATTTAAGGTTCTGACAATGTAATGTTTAGCTGTCTAATGCTTTAACTTATGTTCCCCTTGCCCATTTTGTAAATAACATGGCTGACACCTAGGACCTAAGCTTTTCTGATCCTATTCATTCCTGTTCTCTGGCTTTAAAAAATCCTTCCCTTCCCCAACATCAAATTCTCTTGGCTTGCCTTGTTCTTTGGCTCCACTTTCTGTTATTTCCCCTTTGAATAACTTTCCTTCACTTTCCCCAAACCCCATACACTGCCCCACCAATATGGCGCCAAGACCGCTGAACTAATAAAGTTGCTGCAAAAAGAATGGAAGATTATGATGGGATGAGGTAAGGTGAGAGGAGACTCATGTGAAGGATAAGTACCAGTAAAGCCATGTTGTGCCAAATGACCTTGTAATGATCCAAGTGGATGGTAATACTGGACAGGCCAGAGCCCAGAGTGAAACCTGGTGGAAGTTTTATTTTTGCTATCTGTTTTCCATGGTGGTTGGTCATCCTTGCAATCTGAACATATTTACAAAACGATCCTAATGTACTTTTAACAAAAGAACATCAAATACTTATTACACAAAAGAGAAACAAAGAAACTATTTACAGTTAGAGGTATTTGAAATTGTCTTATTACAAATATCAGAAATAAATATTCAACCCTATTACCCTCAACAATAATGGTACAGGTACTCTAACCTCAGGGTCATCCTGTTTCTAATTCAAAAGTGTTTCAGTGGGCACAGTTGTCCTTGACTTCTTCTCAGTGAAGTTCTGCATTTCATGTGATGCTACCTTTGTTAGCTAATTTCTGTTCCAGAGACTCTTATCAAACAGCTACTACAGTACATTTCCTCCTTAACATGTGCTCCTTAAATGCATGCATTCAACAGCCTTAAAAGATGTCTTCCTCTCTGACACTTTACAGCCTCCTTCTTCAGGAGTTTTCTCTTACTAGTAAGTCACTCAGGACTTATTCTCTTCTGCCCTGATTGTTTTGGAGATTGCTATTCTAATAGCACCCTTGCTGCCAAAGGCTTGTTTTCTCTCTGTCAGAAACCTGAACTCTGTCTAACTGGATGGTTCTGGGTGGCTCTGTCTTTCTAAATGGAAGCTTGTTTCTGTCTCTGTATCATTATGTTGTAGGACACCTTGTTGCTAGGCAACAGCCCTTGCTTCTCTCTTCTACCCTTATTTTCTGAAGCATGGAACTGTTCACCTGCAGGTTTTTTTCTTAAAGCCTTATTTAAATGCAAACAAAATTCCAGACAGCCCTGGTGTTGATGGCTTAACTCTTAAGTTACACAAAAACTATAGGCTAAATTGTACCACATATCAACAAAGTGTCATTTTCATTATGTTTCATGAAGAGTTTCTGTCCATGCGGCCTAGTGAGTTCTCCCCACACAAAGTCTGAAACTTACCTCATTAACCAGATACCACTCACCTCTGTGGCACCCTGCTATCCCAATTCTCCCACTTGCCGTAAGCAGAGGTACTTTCTATCACCAGGATATAAAGGATTTATCCCTTTATCCCTGGTACTGGTGCCATCTTTGATACCCCCACCCATGCCTCTGGTTAAGTGCAGCAGTTCAGAGTTGCCCTTCACCATCAGTGTTAGTGACACAGAGGCACAAATCAATGCTTCTTGTAGGAAATAGGTAGCATAGCTGATACTTCATTGCACATACAACCATATATTATGACACCATTTGCTGTTTAAGGACCTGACTGTACAGCGTATCTGACCTCAGCCACATCCTATCTTGTATCTCTAAGTAATTGCTACTCTTTCCCCAATGCCCACTGTAGCCCAGCATCTTGTTGTGGTTAATGTGGGAGCATCACATGCAGGGAAGTCTTCAATCGTTTCAAAATGTTCACTTTTATTCAGGAAACCAAAAGCGATCAGAAATCAAACAATAAGAAGCTGCATTTGCCTCTCAGAACAGAAACAAATTGCTCGCACATTGAGAAAATAGACAATTTGGTAATAATGATTGAATTGGGCATCATCAGCATGGATTTGTGAATGGAAAGTTGTGTTTGACAAACTGTTTGAGGATGTTCCTAAAAAACTTTGTTAAGGAGAGCCATTGAGCTTAGTTTATTCTGATTTTCAGAAGCTTTTGATAAGATCCCCCACAGGAAGTTGGTTAGAAACATTAAAGCACATAGGATAGGAGTAATGCACTGGCATGAATTAATGATTTTCTAATGGCGGGAAAATAGACAGTAGGAATAATAGGGCCATTCTCACATTGGTAGACCGTGACTAGTGGGGTATTGCAAGAATCTGACGAGTGAAGAGTGGCAGATGGAGTTTGATTTGGATAAATGCAAGGTATTGCATTTTGGTAAAACAAACAAGGACAAGATTTATACAATTAAATATAGGGCTTTGGGCAGTGTTGTAGAACAGAGAGACCTACGGGTTCAAGTGCACAATTCTTTGAAGTTAGTATAACATATAGACATGGTGGTTAAGATGGCAATTAGCATGCTTGCCTTCATTGCTCAGACCTTTGAGTATAGGAGTGGGTCATTATGTTGAGGTTGTACAGGATGTTGGTGAAGCCTCTTCTGCAGTACTGTGACCAGTTCTGGTTGCCCTGCTATAAGAAGGATATTATTAAATTGGAGAGGGTTCAGAAGAGATTTACCAGAATGTTGCCAGGAATGGAGGGTTTGAGTTATAAGGAGAGGATGGATAGGCTGGGACTTTTTTCACTGGAGCATAGGTGGTTGCCGCTGACCTTATAGAGGTTTATAAAATCATGAGGGGTATCGATAAGGTGAATGGCAGGTGTCTTTTCCCAAGGCTTGGGGACTTCAAGTCGACAGGGCATATTTTTAAGGTGAGAGGAGAAAGATTTTAAAAAAACATGAGGGGCAATTTTTTTTTACCCAGAGAGTTGTTCATGTGTGGAATGAACTTCCAGAGGAAGTGGTGGCTGCTGGAACACTTCCAACATTTAAAAGACATTTGGATAAGTACATGAATACGAAATGTTTGGAGGGATATGGGCCAAGCACAGGCAGGTGGGACTAGTTTAGTTTGGAGTAATGGTCGGCGTGGATTGGTTAGACCAAAGGGTCTGTTTCCGTGCTGTATGATTCTAACTCTATGACTGTATAATCAGTACTTGGGCCCCAGCTGTTCACAATACATATCAATGAGTCAGATGTGGCAACCAAATGTAAAATTTTGAAATCTGATACAAAGATGATACAAAACTAAGTGCGAATATGTGCTTTGAGGAAGATGTCAAGCTGCTTCAGGAGGGTTTGGACAGGGCTAGGGAGTGGGTAAAACATGTCAGATAGAATATATTGTGGAAGGATATTCCAATGTGTAGGAGAAACAGATGTGCAGAGTATTTTCTAAGTGGCAGGAGGTTGGAAACTGTCGATGTTCAAAGGGACCACAGAGACCTTGTAGGTAAGTCACTGAAGGCTAATAGGCAGGTTCTGCAAGCTATTAGGAAGACTAATGGAATGTAAGCCTTTATTGCAAGAGGATTTAAGTACAGGAATAGTGAAGTCTTGCTTCAGTTGTATAGGGGCTTAGTTAGAGTACTGTCATACTGTGTGCAGTTTTGGTCTCCTTATCTCAGGAAAGATACTATTGCTATAGAGGGATGCCACTTGAGTCTGAAATGCGAAGAAAGTTTTGTACTCAAAGGGTTGTAAACCTTTGGAATTCCCTGTGCTAGAGGACTGTGGAAGCTTAGTCTTTGAGTATGTTTAAGACAGAGATTGATAGATTTCTGATAACTAGTGGTCAGAGCATTATGGGAAAGGTGTGGGCAAAGGCACTGCTTGATCAGCCATGATCATATTGAATGACTTAGACCTGTTCCTATGTGTAAGATTGACGTAATGTAGTACCATACAGCAACATGTTTATTCCTATGACTGATGACTGCTGACAAACATGATAATCTCCCTGGCTTTCTGTTTGTGTTAAACAGAAGTACTGCAAGCCTTTTAAGGTCTGGCTGATGGGCCAGAGCCCAAAGAAGGCAAGGAAGGATGCTGTGAGCATTCAGTTGTCACAGAGTGAGTATGCTGTGAGTGAGCTACCCTGAGATGTATCCTAGCCCAATCCATGAGGTGGCTGCCTGTCCCTGTGGACAAAGTATCCTTGTAGCAGCATTCTATTAAAAGGTGCTGGTGCCCTCCAAAGCCCAACACTGAAGTGCAGAACCATATTGTAAGTGGATCAGAGATGTGCCATAATGGCGCAGTGAGCCTGGTATGTGGCAGATGCCAATGTTCATGGACATGGGATGCATGCAGTTGCTCCCATTGGAACGTGGCCCGAGACCCGAGATGCTGGTGCAATGACCCCAGAATGGGGACCTGTGGGTATAAACAGCAACCTGGAATTCCCAGATACCCACTCTGACTTTCATGTTAGGAATTCTCACTGTCTAGTTTCTGTCCGGTGGGTGAGAGAGTGGGTGACTGCATATTAATGAGGTAAGATCAAGTATCATGAGGGTATCGGTGAGTAATATTTCATGCTGATAAGCCTCTTGCCATTCAGTAGTGAAAATCTCGTCCCAACTTCCAAGACTTGGTTGGAAAATGTGACTTTTTGGTCTCAATATCAAGAAGGGCCTTTCTGGACATTCTGCTCAATTTTCCCAAATTTCTCCTCATAACCCACGTCATGTAGGGGCTGGGGAGAATCCATCCAAAGTCACCCCTACTTAACACCTGCATTATAGAGACACATCAAATTTAATACATTGTTCTCTCTATCGAACCCTGGTCTCTGAATTATTATAGTAATGATTATATCATGATCTTTCTTCACAGCCTATTTCTGTAAATTCTAAGCAATTCTCTTAATTTATTAATGATTTCCCAACACTCCAATTTCTCCTGTTAATTCTCTGTTCTTACTGTTTCTTTGAGGACTATATATGATAATAATGCGGGCATAAGAAAGAAACCAAAAAAGCTAGTGTGTGTAATCTAAATGCTGAAATTAAATCCTGTTAAATCACAAAGAAGTTTCAATAGGCCTGTTTTCTATCAGTGACAACTCTTTTGCAGTTTTGATGAAAGGTCAAAGACCTAAAACATTAAGCGTGGTTTTATTTTCATCAATGCTACCTGTCTTGTTGATTATTTCTAGCATTTTCAGCTTTTATTTCAACTTTACAACAGCTGCAGGTCTTCTTTTGCACTGGTGCTTTTGTAGTTGTCTGCGACATCTGTGAAAAGTAAGGGTTTAGAAGGGGATCTCACAGAATGCAATTTATATGGCATTGTCCTAATGTTGTTCTTCACTTTTCAATAGAAATGATTTTTAAAAGTTGCATTTTTAAAATCCTAGATGGAAAACCACTTACATTGGAAGAAATTTGGGAGAATGTGCATGAATGTTACAAAGAGCGACTTTTTCAAGGACCTTGGGATACTATTACGCAACAGGTAATTAATTAGACATTTGTCTAAACTATTAAATATTAAAATGACCTAATCAGTTCTATGCATCCATCAGTGGATTGGAGCAAAGTAATTATTCTCACTTAAGATTTGTAAACAGTCACAGTTCAGTTTACGGCCTTGACTCTGTGATAGAGCTGCAGAAAGTAATATCCTGTCTGCACTTCAGCCAACCCATGATGCTTTATGTATCCTCCATAGGCCCTTGGATCACTCAATGTCCCACCCCCTCAAACATACTCTCCATAGTCACTCAGACAATACTCTGATTCCACGCAGAAAATATTTTGCATGTCTCAGTGATTTTTAAAAAAAGCACTCACCATCCAATACATTGGTTCAAATATGGACAGAAGAGGTAAGATCCAGAGGTGAGGTAAAAGTGACTGACCTTGACAGCAAGACTGCCATTGACTGAGTGTGGCATCAAGGATCCCTGTCAAAACTCAAATCAATGGGAATCAGGCTGAAAACTCTCCACTGGTTGGAATCATACCTGGCACATAGGAAGATGGTTGTTGCAGTTGGAGGTCAGCCATCTCTGCTCCAGGACAACATTACATGTTAGTGTCCTAGACCATCCATCTTTAGCTGCTTCATCAATGACCTCCCATCCACTGTATAAGGTTAAAAATGTGGATTTTTGCTGATGACTGCATAATGTTTAGCAACATTCTCTATCCTCTGAAGCAGACCATGTTGAAATGCAGCAAGACCTGAACAATATTGGGGTTTTTACTGACAAGCGGCAAGTAACATTTGCACCACACAAGTGCCAGGCAATGTCCATCTCTAACAAGAGAATCTGACTGTTGCCCCCTTGAGATTCAACGGCATTGCCATCAATGGGTACATCCTGAATATGTGAATAAACATCCTGGGGTTACCATTGACCAGAAACTGAACTGGACAAGCCAAATAAATAGTATCTAAAAGAGCAGGTCAGAGGCTAGGAATCTTGCAGCAATTAATCACCACCTGACTCCCTAAAGCCTGTCCACCAGTGTTCCCTGTAATACTTTTTCCAAATGTGCAGGTCTAAGAGGTCCATGAGTGGGAGCAACTTCTGGGATGTCTACTGTAGTCTCATTTCCACATTGGGTGCTAACATGTTGTCTGAAGTCGAAGCAGTTGAGCATCTTCCCCCATTACAAGGAGATGCTACTCTTCCATCAGGACAGCTTTGGTTGTCTCATATCATCATCAATGTTTGTGCCTAATGTTGCTGTCATAACCCAGCGAAACATAGACCTAACAATTGAGGAATGCAATCAAAACATTAACTTTGTCCAGTGAAGTCAAAGGAAGAATAGTGGGATAGCCACACTGCGGACTTGACAGTAGCAACTTTATGGAAGCAATGCAGAAATGTGGTTGGACTGTGAAGGATGTAGGAAGGAAATACCTTTCCCCTGTCTGGAGTGTCTATTGCCAAACCAAACAGTCTTGGTATATGAGTAAGGCAGTGCCCAACTCTGCATTGAATCTCAACATTCTTCAGAGGGATAGAACAGAACTGTTTGCATTTTTGCAGCCAGTAGTGGTAGAAGCACAGTAACTGAGGATGCTTAGCCATTGCAATGATACACTCAAGGATTCTAATGTTTTGCAGGACTGTAGAAGTAGTGAGGGATTAAGATAACTGCTGACATTGGGTTGGGAGGCGAGAGAACTGAGGAGTGTTCTCCAGCGAGTTCCCTATTCTTCCTCCACTTTGCTTGAAAAAGGCCCACGAAGGGTCATTGTTCACAGGAGCGCACGCTATGTTACAGCTATAGCTGTGTACAGTTACCGCAAAGGCCAGGCTTGTGTAAGCAGTTTGCTTCCAAGTGGTCACATTACCAGCACATTACAATTACAAACATAGTCTTCATTGCAAGCAATAGTGCAAAATGAAATCCTCAGTTATTGTGATGTGTTGCATTGAGAAACTACTGGCCTCTCAGCCAGCTGGTGTACAAAGGACATAACATCAAAAGAATCATGCAGCTCATGTGGTTTGAATATTCGCTTGTAACTGCCATTTCTGCTTTGTCAGCGTATAGCCCCACCATCTTCCTATTTGTGAGCCCTATCTTGTGAAGGCTCACCTTCACATTCCTCCGTCAGAGACTGAGGGGGGAGATTTTAGAGATGTAAAAAATTATAAGGGGCATAGATAGGGCAGACAGGAAAAAAACTTTTCCCCTTGGGGGAGGGATCAATAATTGGGGGCATGGATTTCAGGTAAGAGGCAGAAGGTTTAGAGGGGATGTGAGGAAAAGTTTATTTTCACGCAGAAGGTGGTGGAAATCTGGACCTTACTGCCTGTAAGTGTGGTAGAGGTAGAAAGTGTCATTTCATTTAAGAAGTATTTAGATGTGCACTTGTGATGCCAAGTCAATCAAAGCTATGGGTCAATGCTGGTAAAAAGGGTTAGAATAGTTAGGTTCTTGTTTTTGATTAGTGCAGACTTGATGGGCTGAAGGGCCTTTTTCTGTGCAGTGTACCTCTATGACACTTCCTCCCCTAAGAAAATCCCCTTTTGTCAAGTGAGCTTGCGGGTGGCATAGCTAACAGTGATGATGAAGGACACCCTGCCTGGAATAAATTGCATCAGCCTGCCTGAACATTCTATATGTCGGATCTTCATTTTCAGCAGGCGTGCAGTCTGCTCAGTCATGGCAGGCAAATGCAGAATCAGAGCTCAAGACAGTGTCGGTTTGTGGCTTTTTTGAGAGATGTTACCAGCCTAGTTTTGGGGGAAGATCACCCTTGTCCCTGAGCAGCTAGCCTGACTATGCAATAAAGTGGATTGAAAGATGCAGGCTTCCTACTCCAGAATGTAGGAGTTGTGACAGCTCCTTTTGATATACACTGGGGAGGCAGAGACCTGGTGGTATTATCGCTGGACTGTTAATCCAAAGACCAAGATAACATTCTGGATTCGAATCCCGCCACGGCAGATGGTGCAATTTGAATTCAATAAGTATCTGGAATTAAGAATCAGGAAAAAACCCATCTGGTTCAACCTTGAAGAAGTTATAACTCCATCTGGTTCACTAATGTCTTGCGGGGAAGGATACTGCTATCCTTATCTGGTCTCGCCTACATGTAGTTCCAGACCTACAGCAATGTGATTGACTCTCAACTGCCCTCTGGGCAATTAGGGATGGGCAGTAAATGCTGCCTAAAAACAACACACCCATCCCTGAATGAATAAAGAACTACCCAGAGCTGCAGTATTTGGCTGGTGTGGTCACAAATGATGTGAACATTCAGGAAGTGGAGCTCTTTCCTGTTGACAGACGTTGCTGGTTGATGATAGAGTGCTCTGAATGCTATGTGGATGCAGTAAACTGCAATGGGAAGCACACTGTGGTAAGGAAGCTCACTGCCCTGGCTGTTTATCTGCCTGGCTCCCAGAATCCAAGGGAAAGTGAATAGTTTGGTGTATTTTAGCAAACAGAGCATCAGTCTCCCCCCAGTTTCATTTGCATGGATGCTTGCAATCTTCTGTAGAGGTCTTTAGTGGCTCTCTAGAATGATGTAAGATATAACTACCTGGGACATCCTGAGGAATCTTCAGCATTGTTTGTCTGTCAGTTGCAGACCATTGCTCCAAGGCCTGGAGGTGAGACATTGCCTCAGTTGTCATGCTTCTGCAAGCTGGCCCACAGCTGGTTGTAACAATCTTCACCTCCAATTCCACTTGCAAGTTGATCAGAAGAATGTTAGGCTTGATCTGTATCATCATGCTGTCAGGAGGTCTGTAAAGGCAGTAATTTAATGCATATGGTCATCTTCCTATTTGACTCCTGCAAGTCATTTATGCTCCAGCTAAGTCTGAGGGATGAATTGAATGCATTCCAAAAGCTTTGTTTCTTTGTGTGTACCTGAGACATCATGAGATGGCAGTCAGGTCATAATGTACTGTGGCTCCGTGACTCCATGAGATTTTGTTGGAGTGTGATATGAGTTGACTTGATTAGCTGGTTATGTGGAAATTGATTTTCTCGTGATTCTCCATCCACTGGACCCATGATTAATGAGGTACCCTTCAATCAGCTTGAAAATCAAAGCTACAACTCAGAAAAACATACTCCTCCCACTTTGGGTGTAGCCTCTTCAAAATCAAAAGAGAATTCACTGTTTGCCTGTAAAGTTATGAGGTCCAGCCATCCCTTGTCACACGCCAAATGCCTCTTATTTCCTCCTTTCCTCACCAGTTTGCTGCCCCAGTTGCTTCCACACTCTGCATAAATGTAACTGCCTGTGTCCTGCCAATCCCGTCCATGTGATGTTTGATTCCCATTTTTGCCCTTGGAGTCTATCACCATCCAAGTTCCATTGTCCCTCATGAACTTGCGCCATCTCCTGATCGAGGCCAGCTGTAGCTTCACTTTG
Organism: Rhincodon typus; assembly: GCF_021869965.1. Lineage (NCBI taxonomy): Eukaryota > Metazoa > Chordata > Chondrichthyes > Orectolobiformes > Rhincodontidae > Rhincodon > Rhincodon typus. The sequence goes on from NC_063334.1 coordinate 92,753,758, forward strand.
TTTGATCCTCCCCATGCACCCCAACCCTGACCTACCAAGTCTCTCATCACAACAAATTCCCTCCTCTGACTGTCACTATTTCCTCTGCAGCACTGTATGACTAGACAAGTTCCCAAACATGGACTGCCTACAGCAGGGACTGAAAGTAGCCCATTCGCAAACAAGCTCACCCACTTGTAGACCGCCTCCCAAGCCACCTCCTACCAAGCCCCTCTTCCCCCTCACCAATACGACAACCATCTGTAGACCATCAGTGATTCACCCTGCCATACTGACAGTAACCCACTCCAACAAACTGTGGCTGCCCACGAAAAGACTGTGATCCACCCTAATCCCATCAACCTTCTTCCCCTTTTCTATTTATGTATTTCTGCACACTTCTCTCTGCCCTCTTGTCGTGCCTAACATGGACCATGTAACACAGGTTACTTTCTCCTTGGATTCTGTGACCATACTTGTAGACCCTACAGCTCAACTCAGCAGAAGCATCCTTCAAACTTTTACTACTACAAAGCCAAAGCAGCAAATACTTAACCCAAAGTCCAAGAAGATAGCTGAATATGCCTTCTATATTGTGATTGTGTATCCGAAGAGTTACATTTATTGATTGGGCTGAAGTTAATTGGGAAGGCCAACTTAATTTCAGCATGTTGGGTTTTTAATGAGATGCTCATGCATGCAGATAAGCTTCTCAACATCTGTTTATCGTAAGGGTGACCTGCCTTTTTGAGGTCAAAGAAGTTAATTGCCAAAGTTCATCTCCATGGAGAGAATCTGACTTTTTGACTCTCACCTGATTAATTTCACCCACCCACCACTCTTACCTCCTCTAGAATCTGAACATCCTGCCCCATATACCAGCAGCGCATAGCAACATTAGCAAACAGTTGGACTGAAGGTAACAGGGTGGAATCTGCCTGTAGTCTGTTTACCCCCATTATATGGTCCCTAGCTGATGGTGCCTCCAGAACTCAATTGACATTTTGGACTTGAAGTTTTTGCTTATTATTTGCACTCGAACAGCTTCCTCAAAAGTTAACCTTCTTTATCTACGCTGAATGAAAAGGAAGACCCATGACTTTTCCTTTGCTGAAACCTCAAAGCAATTTGGTTCCCTGCGTTATGGTATTATGCTGATTCCTTCCTTAAGAACTTTAAACTATCCATTGATAACAATCCTGCCCAAACTAGAACATTGTTTCTTATTGGGATACTTTTCGTCAAGACTCCTGGATGGGATTTTCAGAGAAAGATTACAGCCTAATGTGACTCTCTCTACTTAAATCTTCCATGTGTTTTTCTTTAATGGAAGTTTTATTTTGCCTTCCTGTCTTAGTCTTTCTGACCTCCACCTCCACCATCTTCTTCCCCACTCTGTGGATTGGAAAAGCAGGCCTCTATTCTTGTGCTACACTGATATTCCTGTGGCTTGTTTCAAGTAAGCATGCACAACCCATATCTACTGTAAAATTGCATTGTGGTATAAAGCTTTACCCCACAGAGCATTGCTCACTGGCATCAATTTGACAAATGATGAAGAAACTAATCTTGATTCAGTTTTGAGATTAGCTTGCTCTTGTTGTTTGTCTATTGACAACTAATATGAAGGCAAAGTCCTGCAGATGTTACAGATGTAACATAAAAACAAAAAGTGCAGGTCTCTACCAACAGTTCCAGTCTCTTGTGATATGAATTCATCATCATGTGCTTATATACACATATTTCAGCCGTGGTCAATACAACACAATACAGCACAGGAACAGGCCCTTCGGCCCACCAATTCCTGCGCCGATTCCTAATCCTTATTTAGACCAGCTACTTATTGCCCGTTTGCGGTTTCTGCCCCTCTGTTGGCCTCCCGTTCGTATGTCTTTCAAGATAAGCCTTAAATGTTGCTGACATGCCTGCTTCCGCCACCTCCACTGGCAGTGTGTTCCAGGCACCACCACCCCCCACGCCCCACACACCACCCTCTGTATGAAAAAGTTTTGTGTAACTTCTCCCCTAAACCTTCCACCCCCCGCCTTACCTTGAACGTGTGCCCTCTTGTAGTTGGCCCTTCCACCCTGGGAAAAAGCTTCTGAGTATCCACCCTATCTATGCTTTTCATAATTTTGTAGACCTCTATCAGGTCGCCACTCAGCTTCCGCTTTTTCAGTGAAAACAATCTGGGTTTATTCAACTACCCCTCATAACTAAAACCCTCCAGATCAGCAAACAGTCCTGTCCTATTCCAGTGAAGCACAACACAAGCCGGAGGAGCGACAGTCATTTCTGATCAGCACTGTCTAGCTTCTATACTCAACAATTGAATTCAACAATTTCAGACCATGAACTCTGCGCTCCAGTTTGAATTATTTCTCTCCCATATGCCAGTCCATATTTTGTCCTTGTGCTTTTGCTTTTAGATAGAGCTGCACTTTATTTTACTATTTACACTGACTGATGTTTTGTTTCATCACTGCTACTGTTGATGCTCCTTTCACATTTTGTTCTGTGACACCTGTGTTCTAACATATCCCTGACCTTCCTTTCTGTCCTCCTCCCTACATTTCAAAGCATCACATTTCTGCCTCTCCTGAGTTCCAAAGAATCATATTGAACTCAGAACTTTAACTCTGTTTGTCTCTCCACAAATGCTGCCAAACCTCCTGAATTTATCCAGCACTTTCTGTTTTTACTGAAGGTTAGTTTTTGGCACTGGCATTTCTTTACAGCATTTAAGATATATGAACTGTTTCTTCTCTCTATACTTTTTATGGAAACCTTTCCTAAATTGCACTCTCCTGGAGTTTTGGCAGTTACTGCCCACAGTGCAAGATGTAGCCAATCAAGTTACAAAATCCAGATTCCTTGTTTAATCCTTTATAGCTAAAACTAATTCATGTCCAAGCACATCATAGTACAGGTCCTGCCATTAGTAGCCAATTACAAAGCTTGTAGACAATGTTATTCCTCCCTGGGTTTAGGTCCAGCCGTTGTCAGTAACATGGATTCATGAGAGGCATTGACCAAACAGTTCCACATGCTGCAGATCAAACTACAAACAACTTTACAGATTGGGCTGGCTGTTCCTGTAGCTGTGAATGTCACTATTATTAACAGTCAATGCCAAGGAATTTTCCAGGCCACTGCAAGAGACATCTGCAAGATAAACCCCTTGACAGTTCAGAGCTGCATAGAGAACAGTGCTGACACCACAGTTGCCAGGAGAAACATCTTTATCACATTCCCAGCGGGAATGAGGCACCAAGTTGAAGGGACACAGAACTGTTGCTGTCTGGCGGACTTCCCATGACTGGATGGTGTTCCAGATGGAACCCATGTGGTGATCAGGGCTCCACATGTGAAGCTAAATGCATGCATCATCAGGATGTGTGCCACACTATGAATGTGTGATTGTTTCAGAACGCAGAAATCTCATCCTGTTAAAATTGCCTAGTTAGCAGCAATTTTGGCAATGCATGAACTGATCTTGAATAGGAAAAGGGTTTGTTTTCATTAGTGTTGCAAAAATGGTAATGCTGTTTTCCTCCTGAAAAGGCACAGATATCGATGCCTGTTCTAAGTTTTATGAGGACCTACCAAGAGCCTGATGGTCATAGTTCCTAATCTGAAACAGGTCTAAACTAATACTGATAAGTCAAATGATGTCCTTTAAGCCCTCGTCATTCTCAGCCGTCTCTAACCACTTCTGCCTGACAGATGCACTATATGAGCAATTTCGACTGATAGAGAAGCTGATTCACAGCTACTATTAGGTTGAGCTGGATGGGGCTATGGATGCAAATTCTGAGAATCAGTTAAGTTTTCCAAATTGATCTGAATTTCCACTATGTAGCAACCCCTGTTCAGAAATTGGCCTGAAATTGTCCAAATTAGTGCAAATGATTGCAGGATCTCAAGCATGAACTACGTGAAGCAAAAATCATGTTTCCATGATCTTCTGTGGCGGTTTACAGAACACCAGACTGAAATATTTCTATGGCCACAAAATTAGACACACCCTGATCAATTTAATCACCATTGTAAGTTTCTGCTTATTGCACCCATTTGAGGGCCTTTGAGAAGATTTTTAAAATTAGGTTCTTGTTTTGTTAGGCATAACAGCAATAATAGGCGCCCAATTAAAAGCTTTTTATATGATAGAATTTACTAAGAAAATACTAAATCCTGAATTATTCTGTACTTTTTTTTTAAAAATCCTAACAGTTACTTAAATCTGTGTTGTTCATGGATGGTGGTCTAGGGTGTCTGATTAACATTAAGTTTTTTTTATGATAAACCTATTTTCATATGTGCCTATCAAGCTGCAGTAAATTGCCATTTCTAAACATGTCGAGGAATGTCATTTGTTGCAAAGTTAGTTTTTTTTTAAAGAACTGCATACTAAAATGCAGCCCGGTCGTGTTGGTTTGTGGTAGATTTTACTCTGGATTTAGCACAAATGAGTTTGAGCAAAATAAAACTTTTTAAAAGTAATACTTGAGTGCAATCTCTTAGCCTCATGCATTGCTGCTATTTTCTGCAAGTACATTACCTGCTGCTGTGCACTGTTGCTTCTCCGACAGGCAGCTGTACCCCTGATTTAAGTCATACAGCTGATATGTATGTTCCCAAAAGAGTGAGCCTTTGCTTTGAGTAACTCAGTACAGGCTACAAGCTTGCCAACTGGATTATTTTCTTTCTTCTTCCATCACTCTTCTTCTTACGTAGTCTTTCAAGCTCAAGGATGACTTTCTTCCACTCTGAAATTATAGGTTCTGAGGTGACTAATCAGCCCAGTGCTAGATCTGCACATCCTGCTACTGATGGGCAGCTGTTGTTTGAAGAAATGGGTGGGTGGGACGCTTGTGTTTTCACACCCTCCTTCAGCTGTTTACACTTGGCCTCTGCCTGAGCCTGTTGAAGATACTCGAAACGATTGGTATCTTTTCAGATGTTTTGTCTCCAGTCTTGGGCAAGAGGTTTCCATGAGTTAGGGATATTGCACTTTTCAGGGAAGCTTTGAGGATTTCCTTGTCCTCCTTTGCCCTCCTGGTAACCACCTACTGTACCAAAGCTCAGAGAAGGGTGTTTAGTTTGAAATTTGGTGTCAGGTATGTGGACAATGTGGCATGCCCAACATAGCTCACTTATAGAAATCAGCAGGTCTGGCAGCGTCTGTGAAGGAAAATCAGAGTTAACGTTTCGTGTCCGGTGACCCTTCCTCAAACCCCTTCCTTTGAGGAAGGGTCAATTGACCCGAAACATTAACTCTGATTTTTCTTCACAGATGCTGCCAGACCTGCTGAGCTTTTCCAGCAACAATGGTTTTGTTCCTGATGTACAGCATCCGCAGTTCTTTTGGTTCTTACAGAAATCAGTGCCTGAAAACTGGGGCTGATAGCCTGAAAGAGGATTGGAGCTCCAGTCCTGCCGATGGATTTACAGGATTTTGCTGAGACATCGCTAGTGATATTTCTCAAGCAATTTGAACTGTCCAATCAACCATATCATAATAACCACTGACAATGGAATCCAATGGATCCTACTCTGCTCCTCCAGTTGGCTGCTGTGCATGTGCAGCCCTGCACTCACTGCCCATTGTACACCCACAGCACAAGACTTGTCTGCCATCCACCTCACATTGCCCATTGTTTTGCAAGCATGACTGACCCCATGCATCACTCACACGGTAATTAATTCCGTACGCAAGAAAATTATGGACAATATGTCACTTGTGTGTTAGAATTTCTGGGATTTTTTTGCTTAACTTCCTTGTACTTTTCTTCCTTCCAACTCACAGGTAAAATGTTTGCTAATCTTGAAAGTTAAACTATTATTAATGTTGTGTTCCTTTGGCCAGGGAAATGTGTATAGTGTGACAAAATAATTGATGCTTTACAATCAATGACAATGATGGAAAGGTGTTTATTATTTCAATAATTTAGGTGCCTATAAATTGACCAACTTTCATGTTACTCATATTTTCAGAGTATAAAATCAGACATAAACTAACATACAGTTTCAAGTTAAAAATTAAGCCTTGAAAAGTTATAATTTAAGATCTGTTTCGTATAAACCAAACAGCAAACTTTTCATCTTAAGTATATTTTCCAACACAGAAAATGCATTATTAACAAGCCCATGTGAGGAAATTAATGGCACTAATTCTACACATATTTTTGATGGACCAAATGATGTTCTTTCAGTTGGCTTTTGTCTCAGTGGGAATCTCCCTTGAGTCCTCATTCATCCATTTTATGTGCACCAGCATTCAGTAACTTAACTGCTTTTGTTTTAAATACTGTAAATCAATTATAAGATGCAGCTGTTTAATGAAACTTCTGAAATGTTACTAGAAATCTCTGTGGGCATTTCCTAGTGGCTCATAATGACACCAATTTACCGCACCTGGCAAGGTCTACTCACACTGAAAGGAGCAATTCTCAAACTGACTGAAAACTGTTAACCCTTTCAGTCTTTGCTGTGCCTCCAAGAGCCTAAGAAATTAAACATACTTTTTGTTTGTGAAAGATATTACATGTGATCCCTAATTTCTCAGCCACTGCCAGTGCAGCATTAATTGCTAATTCTAGTATGATTCTTTATGCTCATACAGAACTTGAGTATTTCTGATAAAAGATGTATTCTGTTGAAGTTTTTTATCTTGTTCTCATCAGGACAATTTGCAAGAATACCAATTCAAGGGGAAAGTCAACATTCATACTGAATGAGAGGAGAATGCTGATAGGTAGAAACATTGCCATGGAGGGTATTGATGTTAATTGCCAAGTGAAATAACTGTACAGAGGCTGGTATCCCTTCACTGAATCACATTTTATTTACATGTGCACAATGGACAGGCTGTGACCAGCCAGTTCAGGGTCAGTCTGTGAAGTCAGGAGATTCTTTGAATTAAAACTGAAAGAACTGTAGATGCTATAAACAAGTACAACAACAGAAATTGTTGGAAAAGCTCAACTGGTTTGCCAGCATCTGTGGAGAGAAATTAGAGTCAACTTTTCGGGTCCAGTGATCCTTCCTCAGAACTGAACGTAGCTAGGAAAAAGTTCTGAGGAAGGGCTACTGGACCCAAAACATTAACTCTAGTTTCTCTCTACAGATGGTGCCAGACCTACTGAGCTTTTCTAGCAATTTCTATTTTTGCTTTTCTGAATCCCCTGTTTATATCTGTCAGCCAGGGCTCCCTCATTGGCCCAGGTTAACAAATCTAATCAAGGATCTCATAGTCATAGTCACCTGGTTCCATTCACTACACCAAGCTTTCCTTAAATTTTAAACTAGGCAGTTTGTCTTGGATTGGTCAGGGTGTTGCTTTAAGAAATTAATCAGCAAATGAATTTCATGTACGGGTGCCATGCATATACTTGTTCTTTCTACCTACAAAAGACATGGGTCCATGGGCTAATATATGTAGCTTCCAGTACGTGCAGGTGCACATTGAGAGTCTGGCTAAGTTGGTTGTCAGCATAGCATTTGTCAGGCCTATCCAGCAAGCATTGCGAGTTTTGCAAGTGCAGTTTGGTTGGTATGATGAACTTTTATAAATTTCAAAAATATACTTTATTCATTAAAATATCTTATGTACGTACATAGTCACGAAAGCTGTTCTGTCCAGTAGCATATGGAGAAACAAACAAACATTCGAGTTTGACTCTCTCAACAAAACAAACCAAAGACATTTCTTTCTTGTACAAAACTATATTTAAATATATTTGAGACACTGGGGAAGTCCGATAACTGAATGGACCTTCATTTAACTTTGGCAGAAAGATGGTGGTCTTTCCCCACTGCGCCTTGGTGGCAGCTGCCCCAAGTTTTACTGCGTCCCTCAGCATGTAGTCCTGGACCTTGGAATGTGCCAGTCTGCATCACTCAGTCACGGTCAACTCTTTCAACTGGAAAACCAACAAGTTTTGGGCAGACCAAAGAGTGTTTTTCACCAAGTTGATGGTCCTCCGTGGTTGGTATGATCAATACCTTGCTGTTGCAAACAGCAAAAGGATATGTTGTTTGATATGAGCTATCCTTTGGGATGTACACTGCATACCTAGCATTACACCGGAACTGACTGAATGTTTGTTTTGCCCTCAAGTTGTTTTTTCTTTGTGAATTGTCCTGATGAATGCAAGATGAAAAGCTTTGACAACATGTCTTTTTTCATCAATAACACTCTGCCCTATCAACTATTTATAATATGAATGTGGTTCTTCATTTATGTATTATTGTGGATCACTGCACATAGTTTGTTCATTTTGTGGCTCGAGTTAATAATCCTTTGTTTTACAGATTTCATCTGTTGAATTTGAAATGTTATTATTTTATTGGAGCAGTATGCTGGTTTTTGAAGTTGCTACTATTTGCAGAATTGACCCTATTAATCACTTTGCCTTCCAGATCAATTTCTCACCCTTTTCAATTTGCTCAGTTGCCTTCTCAAGTTCCTTGAAAACCTTAGACCCACAACAAAGCAATAGAGCAGAGGTTCCACAGTGCCCTATGCTGACTCTGAGCTTAGTGCCCTAATAAAGGGGTTATGTGAATAGTAAAGTGAAATTTTTATGCTGAAGAGGCTCTATAACAAGTCAGTGAAGGCTGCAAAGCACTTGGCAGGTTCATTGTGAAAACATGAACTTTGGGACCACCACCATCTGGACCTGGAGGGAGGGCCATAAAGAGTTCTATGATTTTTGAAAAATACGGCTGAAATAAAAAATGACTGTAACTAATGGAGGACGTGGGACATTACTGGCAAGTAATTTACAATTGTGAACAAGTAGAGTTCATGAATGAAGCACTGTCTTTATAGAAATGTTCAACGTACTTTGGATCAAAGTGTCTCATTTAGTATAGGAAAAGTCCTTATTTGTAGTTTGCATTATTCATGAACAAATGTGACTAAATCTGAAATACTACCGTGAAGATGAACAAATTGCCTGTGCAAACAAGGAGAAATTAAACTTAATTTGCTGTACAAAAGATTGTTTGTAGTGTAAAAAATTAATAAGCACAAATATTAATGTCTAAAGATTATGTCGTGTATAATAATTAGCTGTAAAATTTTCCTTTACTGTTTTGTCTATTGGAAAAAGCTTGTGCATGGCAAGGGACTCAGTATAGCAACAGTTGGTGAAGCCTACCAGGATAAATTGTTAATGGCTCACGAAAGGCAATTAGTATGATGCTTTGACATAAAGGTTGGATAGCCTTACAGAGACCCTTCCTATACCTAGTATGACACAACAAAAAACCTGCATCAGGGATTATATTAGTTTCTTTATGCACACCCGTTGTGCACTTGTTCAATAGGACACTTGTTGAGAAAATAGCAATCAAACTGATTAAATAAAAAGTGATAGAGATGTACAGCACAGAAACTGACCCTTCAGTCCAACTCGTCCATACTGACCAAATATGCTAAATTAATCTAGTCGCATTTGCCAGCATTTGGCCCATATCCCTCTAACCCCTTCGTATTCATGTGTCCATCCAAATGCTTTTTAAATGTTGTAATTCTACAGTCTCCACCACTTCCTCTAGCAGCTCGTTCCATACACGCACTATCCTCTGCATGAAAATGTTGCCCCTTAGGTCCCTTCTAATCTTTCCCCTCTAACCTTAAAACTATGCCCTCTAGTTTTGGACTCCCCTACCGTGGGTAAAAAACTTTGGCTATTCACCGTATCCATGCCCATCATGATTTTTTAAACCTCTATGAGGTCACCCCTCAGCCCAGATATTCTCATTACCATCAACATCGATTACACCAACAGGTATTCACTTTAAAATTGCCCATTTACCCATAGCCAGTTTTTCCATACAAGAGTCTGAGTCTGGCCTACAAAGGAATCAGGAGGGCATCCACTCAGTGGAGTTTCACTCAGTAGTAGTGTTGCAGGTCATTGGTACGCCCTTTTCCACAGTGTTTCTTGTATGTTAGCAGTTAAAGATCTGAACAATGCTTTGACAGAGACTGAGGAAAATCAAGTGCATAAGGTGGGTGAGGAGGGGTGCAGTGTCACGTGGGTGCTTAGGGTGGGTCAGAAATGCCAAGTTTGGGATGCAACTGTCGAATTTGGCGAGGCGCTAGTTTAAAAGTTAGGTGCTTGTTTTTGACTGGAGTTGACGGGCCAAAGGGCCTCTTTCTTTGCTATAGACCCGTGCGACTGTACTTGGCTGATTCCAGCCGAACTTGGCTGGCCCACAGTGGTGCGTGTTGGATTGGGATGTGATGTGGTTGGGGATCAGTGATGAATCGGGAATTCAGTTTATTTGTTATCCAGGAAGTATATTTGTATTAGGCTAACTTTTCCTGTGTAACTGTCAGGCTGAAACGTCCATGTACTTTTACAGAGGGTTTAAGACTCGGGGAAATTGTCTGTGGAGGGTTTAATTCCTTAGTCAATTCCCATGGAGTCAGCTGTGTTGAGGATTCCATGTGGTCCTGACACACATCTCCAGTTTATGCTTCACCAAGAACCCTCTGACCATCAGACTATCTGGGCCGATTCATTTTTACAAGACTTCAGGACATTTCGAAGCATTTCACAGTGAGTAAGTATTTTTGAGGTGTACATAATCTGAATTTTCATTTAATACTTAAAGCAGATTTAATGCTGCAGATGCTGGAAAATTTCAAAATCAAAACAGAAAGTGCTGGACAAACTCAGCAGGTCTAGTAACATCTGTGGAGAGGGAAACAGAGTTAATGTTTCAAATCCAAAGATTCTTATTTGGAACTGAGGAGGGCTGGATGATGTCTTTTTATGTTGTTGACAAAATGGTAGGAAGAGCGAATGGAACAGATGGTGACAGTGTTCAGGACAGAGAGTGCTGATGGTAGTAGAGGAGATTTGAGATGTAAAATAGGTGTTAATGGTAGGTTTAACTAAGGGAAAGTAAGTCAGCTTTGCTGAGAGCATTGCCAACAGGACACAGTCAAGATGTGAGGGTGGGTAAGCAAAACGGAGGACAGTGTTCATGCTCAAAAGTTGTTGAACTCAGTGTTAAGCCCTGAAGGCTGTAGCGTAACTAAGCGGAAAATGAGGTGCTGATCCTCCAGCTTGTGTTGAACTTTGCTGGCACACTGCTGCAGAGCTAGGACAGGATTGTTGGCCTGGGAGCAGAATCTCTTATTGAAATGGCAAGCAACTGGAAGGCTGAGGTTTCTCCAGCCTTTTGTCTTTTTATTTCACGACATTGGCTGACAGATAAATATTGTCCAGTACATCGTGGGGAACTGAATAGCATTTCTTCAAAGCACTACCACTGAATCTTTTAAATCTACCTGCTATGCAGGTAAGCCTTTGGTTGAATGTCTCATCTTAAACTTTTGACAGTGCAGCACTCCCTCAGTAATGCACTGCAATGTCAGCCTAGATATTATACTGAAGTCCCTGGAGGTAAGGCTGGAACCCACAGTCTTCTAACTCAGTCGTGATGTCTCTCACGTGGAAGAGCAGAGCACAATTCACAGATGATTGTGTGCCAGAGGAAAATTGTTCTTAAAGGCCAACACATTATGGAGGAACATTTCCTAAATAGGCTGGCCTGGAAAAATTGACTTATTGCAGCTGCTTCCTGTTACAACCCATGAAAAATGCCGAGCAGGTACTTGACTGCATACCTGAGTTTCTGCAGTGGAAGGAAGTGTTTTACACTCTACCACAGGACAGCAAATCAGAGTGGGAAAAATAATTAAAGCTTTACTTACAGGGTATGAACATCCGTCAAATGCTTCTCTCTCCTGCTTTCTTGACGTAGAAACTTTGGGTTTCAAGATTCAAGAAGGAGTAAAGGCTGGTTGCCTCTTCCCATGCGCACAATTTGAACATAGCTTCTTTAATTGCTAAAACAATTTGAACGTTGCTTCTTTAATTGTTAAAACAATTTGAACGTTGCTTCTTTAATCGTTAAATATCCAGAATTCTGGGCACAAAGCAGTAATTTTGTTAAATGAGGATCCATCAACGTTCATATTGTATTTTACTGTGTGTCCCAGAAAGCCATAATTCTTTGAAAGGTTGTCACTTATTTATGTATGGAAATGTGATGGCCATTTTTTATTTCTGATCCTATGAACAGCAGTAAGATGATTGACTGCTAAGCTGTTGTTTGTTAAGTTCAGAATATTTGCTGAGATCCCAGGAAAAGCCTTATTTTTTTAAAAATGCCAGACAAAATTCTATGTATTTTCTTTTTCTTCTGCAGCCTATTCATTTAAGTGCATGGACCCATTATTTTTACATGGTAGCATCTTGTGCAGTATCTTGTGCTTGGCCTGTGCAGGAACCTTTGGATTGTTGTGCAGGCGCATGGCTAATAGCTTAGAGGGAGCATTGATGGCAGTGTATCTTTAACATCTACCTGAATAATCAGAACGGGAAAATAGAAACACCAGTCTGTCATATCACATAATGGATAGGACCTCACGACCTCACAACGGGATGGATCTTTTAGCTAATGTGCTTGAGTTTTGACATGGGGCTTAAGCCTGTAACCTTCCTACTCAGATCAAATATGAACCAAATCATAGCAAATTTGAAGTTAAAAACAGAAAGTGTCAGAGGAACTCATCAGCTCTGGCAGCATCAATGGAGAAAGACAGAGTGTTGATGTTTCAAGTCAAATGACTTGGCTTCAGAAGTGAAAGGAGAGGTGGATAAGTGATGAGCTTTATCCTGAGGTGAAAAGTGGGGAGCAGCAGAAGGGTAGATCAGGAGAATGTTGTCAAAGGGTGATAAGATTAGTGACCACAAGTGTCACAAAGCAATAGGCAAAGGGAGAGGTCATGGTTGTAAAGGCGGAAGTGAAATCCAGAACAGATGTTTATAGCAGAATATTGGACAGGTCTGTTAAAAGAAACACCAAGCAAACCGGAGATAGTAAGAACTGCAGATGTTGGAGTCAGAGACAACATAGTGTGGAGCTGGAGGAACACAGCAGGCTAGACAGCATCAGAGGAGCAGGAAAGTTGATGTTTCGGGTCGGGAACCTTCTTCAGAAAAGGCTCTGAAGAAGGGTCTCGACCTGAAGCGTCAACTTTCCTGCTCCTCTGATGTTGCCTGGCCTGCTGTGTTCCTCCAGCTCCGCACTGTGTTATCCCAAGCACACCAGAGACCAGGATTGAGGGGTTGTGGGGTGGTGGGAATGGGAACTGTAGAGAGAGTTCATGATCTGTTGAACTTAATGTGGAGTTCACAAGATTGTAAAGTACCTAATCAGAAAATAAGATGCTGCTTCTTCAGCTTTTGTTGAGCTTCACTGTAACACTGTAGCAGACCTGAGACAGTTATTTGAGCATGAGGGAAAAACATACTGAGTTTGGTATCTGCTTAGTACACAGAACTTTGCATAATTTTCTGCAGCACACAGAAAGTTTTCAACCAAAGCAACCAGAGCACATGATTCTCATTGCACTGTATCACATACCACACAGGTAATTGCTAATTTCCTGCAGTGCATCATGTAGACTAAATATTTTTAGCCATTTCTTGATGAAATATGGAGTGAATCAAATTTGGCTGATGACTGGCCTCTGTAATGCGGAGAACCTTAGGAGGAGGCTATGATTCAATCATCCACCAGGATCTGTGTTTGAAGATGATTACATATACTTCCTCTTTGTCTTTTGCACAATTGGGCCGGGCTCCCTATCATTTGTGGAATCATCTCCTCTGTATAGTTGTTCATTTGTGAAGTACAATTCACAACAGAACTGCAGATTGTGATCTGATCCATTGGTTGTGGGATCATTTAGCAATGTTGATTGCATGCAGTTTGTGTTTTTTTATTTGTTCACAGGATTTGGGTGTCACTGGCTAGGTCTACATTTCTTGCCCATCCCTAATTGCTAGGTGTGCAGTTAAGAGCCGCCATATTGCTCTAGAGTCACACGTAGGCCATACCAGCTAAAGAATGGCACATTTCCTTACCTAAAGTACATTAATAAACCAGTTGTTTTTTTTTAATGGCAAACTGGGGAGGACTGGACTGTTAATCCAGAGATCCAGGTAATGTTCTGGGAATCCGGATTCAAATCCCGCTACGGCAGATGGTAGAATTTGAATTCAATAAAAATCTGAAATTAAGAGTCTAATGATAACAGTGAATCCATTGCCAATTATTAGGAAAAAACAACCCACCTGGTTCACTAATGACCTTTCGTGCTCATAAGTCTGGTGTAGTGTACTCTTTGAAAAATGGGGACTTCAGGAGGAACTTGAGATTCAAGAAGGATCACTGTTCTGAAGGAGGGTCTCTCGACCCGAAACGTTAACTCTGAGTTCTCTCCACTGATGCTGCCAGACCTGCTGAGCTTTTCCAGCAATTTCTGTTTGTGTTTTAGATTTCCAGCATTTGCAGTTCTTTCAGTTTTTTTGTACCTGAGATTCAGTACAGGTTACCATTCATGTAGCCCTACGTTGTAGCATTTCCAACTTGGCATCTCTTTTTAGATAAAACTGGAAGTGGAACAAGGAGGTTTCCTCAAAAAACAAAACTGTACAGATGTTGGGAATCTGAAATAAAAGCAGGAACTCCTGGAAATACTCTGTCCAGAGAAAAAGAATTCATGTTTTAGGTAAATGACAACTTTTCTGCCATTTTCTTAATATTTTTCTTGGCAGTTAAGTCAAATCTAATTCCAACACTAATTCATTTATTGAACCATCTAAACTAGACATTGAAGGCTGATGGTGAAGTAGCTGTGCGTGTAAGATCTCTTATAACACCTGCAAAAACATTTCTGGTGCAATATTCAAGTTTCAACCTTGTTTCTTGTGAACTTCAAATACATAATCACAGGGCTCCATCTGACTAGTCACAGCAGCTTATTCAACTGGACCAGCAACAAAAACCTGATCCTATCCTCATAGAATGGTTACAGTACAGAATGAGGCCATTTGGACCATCGTATCTGTGCCCAACTGTGAGAACAACTTAGCTGGAACCTCTATTTCTCTGCAGACTCAGCTCTTCCTTTCTCCTCGAATGCATCACTTTTTTCAGTGACCTTTCTCTTCGCAAAAACTGACTGAGCTTCTGATTATTACCAGCATTTTCTGATTTTATTTCATTGATTAACCATCAGAAATGAGAGCCTTAGCTAAGTTTTGCCTAGGCCTCAGCTTTGGGCGTTAAGCCCAATTATACTGACCACAGCACATACTGGCTGAGGTCAGCTATCCCAACATAGACAAGAGTTAGGTATTTCCCAGTCTGCATTGCTCAATATCATACCATTCAATCCATTTACCTACTAATCCATTGGGAATGTTTTCTTTGATGAAAGTTGGTTTAACTTGGAGCAGGTTTGAGGCTACAGACTTCCCACTGAGGCTGCTTCCCACTCTTCCAGGAGACAATAATGAACTGCTAAGTCAATGAAACACTGAAAATTTCTGAAAATCTGACTTTTTTTCTTTCAACCAAATGTCATAAAACCTGCTACTCTTGGAGGTTGAAAAATTGGTTGTTCAAGCACTGGTTCATTATGAAAAGTATGCCTTGTATTTTAATTCTTCAGTACTTGCTTTGGTGAGTGAAAATCACAATAGGTAATTTCATTAGAAAACTGGTACTGCAATCATACAGAATTTCTTTCAAACTATTTTCAATCTTTTTCTGTTCATTGGGAATGAAAATTCCCCACAGTATTTAACAGCATATAAAGGAGATCTTATCCAGACTCCTATAAACTAATCATTTTGTTTTTAAGATGTATCTGAAAGAAATGCTGGAAGTGTCCAAATGTACCTTCAAATTGTTGGGTTAGTGCATTGCAGGCAAAATATTACAAATACCATGGCATGGTTGACATCAGATGTAGTTGTGCAAATTTGAAATAAAATGGTGGAATGATGCATTCGAGCTACAGAAACTGCAAACTCAATCTTCCGCTCTTCAAAGCTGAGGAACCTTCTCATTTTGAATTTGATCAGTTGACATGAGCGACTCCTGTATCATTTGCATATTGATTTAACTTAAACAATTGCCAAAGCAGTGCCAAAAAAGTAGCAGTAAGTAAGTATGTCAACCAGGGACATGATGACTGTATCACTGGGAGGCTCAAAAAATGCAAGAAAACATGAAGATCTTTTTAAAGGTGGAAAAAATGGAGAAATCTGAATTATCTCATCTAAAATAGTCATACATTGTTTCAATGTGTGGAAAATGCCACAGAAAATTCACTTCCTCTGTTTCCTGTGTATTCACTGGAAGAAATTCAGAGGCACTCTAACCCTTTTAAGACATTTTTATGTTGTGACGTCTGTCTCATGACCATTGCTTTTGGAATCATTTATTAATCCTGGCCTTGGGCTATTCCCTCAGTTATTTTTCTTCCATCATGTTTAGAAGTTTTGGACTTCTGCCAAGCTTTAGGGAGCAGCATTGCATCTGTGTTTTCTTTGTTTTATTGAAACTTCTTGGGAAAAGTGCTGGCCTTGTTTTGCAGTGATTGAAGTTTTTGGTCAAAACATCTCACTGGCCAAATTTTAAAGCCATTGAACTTAAGTCTCTGAGGAATTTAAAATTTTTGCTGGCATTGTCCAAGTTTTCATGGCCATGACCAATGTTTGGGGTTTTTAGTGTTTCCCAATGTACCTAGTATTTTAAGAACTACCTAATCCAAGGCAGTTTCTTGACCAGGTCAAAGAAAACAGTGAATTGTTACGTGAAAGATAGATGTCTGAAATAGAATTGTATTACACTAATAATTATTAGAGAGGAATCTACAATGGCAGCATATTACAAGGTTCAGTGGCTATTTTAGAAATCGTACCAATGTAAGTTGAGCAAGGAGTCAACACTTCTAGGAAAAAAAAATCAAATGCCTATAACTTTAAAAAGAAACTTTGAGATCAAAATCACTTCAGAATCATTGATTGGCCTCCAGGTTAAAATATACCATTCGCAGAACTACAACGTTAAAGCCTTTCTGAATCTGTTGATGTTTTTGGCAAAGGACAATATCATTGTAACTGCCGTGACTTTAACAGTGCACTAGTCTTTCTGCCTTTACCAGTAGATGTATTTCCATTGGCTAAGGATGATTACAATGGGAACTGGTAGCCAGATGTGCAGACTTGGAAAAAAAATTGCTGAACAAATGTAAATAAAAAAAACAAAAATACATCCTTGTCAATACACAAAAAAAGCTTGCTTTTCTGGGAATTTGCTGCGCAGTGTTGGCTTCTGTGTTTGCCAACAAAGCAAGTAACTTCTGTATTTTGAAGACTAAATCTTCTCTAAAAGGATGTATTGAGGCTATAAATGCACTTTTTATTTAATGCTGTAACACTTGACTTAAAAACAGCAGTAATGTTTTCTGAATGCATTAAAGTGTCTATTTGGGTGATGGGTGATTTTGTTGGAGTATTTTGTTAATAATATATGTTACGTTTCGTTTTGATAGCTTTCTAAAATAAACGGACATTCATTTGTTATGTTAGTTTGATTCAAGTGCTGTTTATTGAAATATCTTCAGTATCATTTTAATATTCCTCGTTTATAATAAAATTATATGTAGTAGCAACAGTTCTTTTAAACAGTCTGGCAATGTTATGTAGACCTTCCTTTCCTTGCTGTCTGTGCTTCAATCAGTCTTCAACTCACTCCCAAGTATTTTGTTTAGCACAGTATACTAATGGTTGTAGATTTGCACAAAAGATGTTGATGCTGTTACTTATTTTACTTATATCACATTACTTGATTGATAGTGTGGTCTACATTATACATGTTCAGCATAGATTTTAATGAATAAGTTGGAGGCTTGGAAGTTTCATATGGTAGAAAATAATGATTTAACAATTTAACGTAAGGCAATTGGCAATCTGGATTCTATTTTCAACTTACTACATCCAGTCAAAATGTAGTATCCACCTCCTGCTGTTAATAGGCTATGTAATACAAATTGGTTGTGTCAATGGGTAAGTATTAAAAGTTAGCTTCAGCTATTTCTTATTATCTTATTTCTTGGCTCCTTCGTAGATTCAATAAGAGGCCATTATGCCTATTCTGAGATGGTTTGGCGGTTTTGTGACCCAACTCCACATACCCATTTTTGATGCATATCCATTGATACCTTTGGTTAACAAAGTTGTAACAATGCCAGATCTACACCTAACAGTTCATTTTGTATTAATTGCTTTTTGTGGACAAAAGTTTCAAATTTGTGCACTCCAATAATAATCTTATACTATGTGATGATTTAGACCTTCTAGCATGGTTCATAATAGGTTTGCTGCTTGCATAGGTGGTAAAACATTTTGTGTTGTCATTCCTGGTGCACTTTAAATTGTTTTTGATGTTAGTGTAATATAACTGATGAAAATGGCACTGATTCTAGAAATTAGAGCACAGAAAGGTATGCCTATGACAGGGCTAGCCCTTCGATTTGAACTATTTACTGTGATGCCATTTCCCTATTATAAATTTACTTAGATAACAAGGTGTAGAGCTGGATGAACACAGCAGGCCAAGCAGCATCATAGGAGCAGGAAGGCTGACGTTTCGGGCCTACCCTTCATCAGAAATGGGGGAGGGGAAGGGGGTTCTGAAATAAATAGGGAGAGAGGGGGAGGTGGATAGAAGATGGATAGAGGAGAAGATAGATGGAGAGGAAACAGACAGGTCAAAGAGGCGGGGATGGAGCCAGAAAAGGTGAGTGTAGGTGGGGAGTTAGGGAGGAGATAGGTCAGTCCAGGGAGGACGGACAGGTCAAAGGGGCGGGACGAGGTTAGTAGGTAGGAGATGGGGTGCAGCTTGAGGTGGGAGGAGGGGATAGGTGGGAGAAAAAACAGGTTAGGGAAGCGGGAACGAGCTGGGCTGGTTTTGGGATGCGGTAGGGGGAGGGGAGATTTTGAAGCTTGTGAAATCCACATTGATACCATTGGGCTGCAGGGTTCCCAAGCGGAATATGAGTTGCTGTTCCTGCAACCTTTGGGTGGCATCATTGTGTCACTGCAGGAGGCCCAGGAGGGGGAGTTGAAATGGTTCGCGACTGGGAGGTGCAGTTGTTTATTGCGAACCGAGCGTAGGTGTTCTGCAAAGCGGTCCCCAAGCCTCCGCTTGGTTTCCCCGATGTAGAGAAGGCCACAACGGGTACAGCGGATGCAGTATACCACATTAGCAGATGCGCAGATGAACATCTGCTTGATGTGGAAAGTCTTCTTGGGCCCTGGGATGGGGGTGAGGGGGGAGGTGTGGGGGCAGGTGTAGTACTTCCTGCGGTTGCAGGGAAAAGTGCCGGGTGTGGTGGGGCTGGAGGGGAGTGTGGAGTGGACAAGAGAGTCACAGAGAGAGTGGTCCCTCTGGAAAGCAGATAAGGGTGAGGAGGAAAAAATGTCTTTGGTGATGGGGTTGGATTGCAGGTGGCGGAAGTGTCGGAGGATGATGCGTTGGATCCGGAGGTTGGTGGGGTGGTACGTGAGGACGAGCAGGATTCTTTTTTGGTTGTTGCGGGGACGTGGTGTGAGGGATGAGTTCGGGGAAATGCAGGAGACACGGTGGAGGGCATTCTCGACCACTGAGGGGGGGAAGTTGCGGTCCTTGAAAAACGAGGACATCTGAGATGTACGGGAGTGGAATGCCTCATCCTGGGAGCAGATGCGGTGAAGGCGAAGGAATTGGGAATAGGGGATGGCATTTTTGCAGGAAGGTGGGTGGGAGGAGGTGTATTCTAGGTAGCTGTGGGAGTTGGTGGGCTTGAAATAGATATCGGTTTCTAGGTGGTTGCCTGAGATGGAGACAGAGAGGTCCAGGAAGGTGAGAGAGGTATCAGAGATGGTCCAGGTGAATTTAAGGTTAGGGTGGAAAGTGTTGGTGAAGTGGATGAACTGTTCGAGCTCCTCGTGGGAGCACGAGGCGGCACCGATACAGTCATCAATGTAACGGAGGAAGAGGTGGGGTTTAGGACCAGTGTAGGTACGGAAGAGGGATTGTTCCACGTAACCTACAAAGAGGCAGGCATAGCTTGGGCCCATGCGGGTACCCATGGCCACCCCCTTTGTCTGTAGGAACTGGGAGGAGTTCAAAGAGAAGTTGTTGAGGGTGAGGACGAGTTCGGCTAAGCAGATGAGGGTGTCAGTGGAGGGGGACTGGTCGGGCCTGTGGGACAGGAAGAAGCGGAGGGCCTTTAGGCCATCTGTATAGGGAATGCAGGTGTATAGGGACTGGACGTCCATGGTAAAGATGAGGTGTTGCGGACCGGGGAATTGGAAGTTCCGGAGGAGGTGGAGGGCGTGGGTGGTGTCACGGACGTAGGTAGGGAGTTCCTGGACCAAGGGGGAGAAAATGGAGTCGAGATAGTTGGCGATAAGTTCGGTGGGGCAGGAGGAGGCGGAAACAATGGGTCGACCAGGGCATTCAGGTTTGTGAATTTTGGGAAGGAGATAGAAGCGGGCGGTGCAGGGTTGGGGAACGATGAGGTTGGAGGCCGTGGGTGGGAGGTCACCTGATTTAATTATTTTTCAAACACTTCCTATTGCTCCCTTAAATGATGTAGTCTACCTCAAGAGCCATTTCTTGTGAAACTTTCTTATACTAAAATCTGTGAATGGGTACATCTCAGTGTAAGTGCCATGTTATATCCAAAGGAGATCTCTGCTGCCAGTAGAATAGTTTGTTTTGTTTAAGGCTCCATTGGCTGTCTGATCATGCTGAGCACCCGTATCGCTAGTTGAGCTTCAAGGGTTCTTGTCATTACCAGGATGGCCAGAAAATTCAGCTGCAGAGTTTCTCGTCTGGGAGAAACTCTTCTGGATCTCTTCCCCCAAGAAAGATATGATTTTCAGAACTCATTTTCAGAACTCTGAGGAAGGGTCACCAGACCCGAAACGTTAACTCTGATTTTTTTCTCTGCACAGATGCTGCCGGACTTGCTGAGCTTTTCCAGCAACTTCTGTTTTCGTTCCTGATTTACAGCATCCGCAGTTCTTTCGGTTTTTATTTGAGATCTGGACAATATCCAAGTGGCAAGGAACATTCGCACCACACAAATGCCATCTCCAATAAGAGACAATCTAACCACCGCCCTTTAACATTCGATGGTGTTACCATCGCTGAATCCCCCACTGTCAACATCCTGGGTGTTACCATTGACCAGAAACTCATCTGGACTTGCCATATAAATACAATGGCTACCAGAACAGGTCAGAGGACAGGAATACAGCAGCAAATAACTCACTTCCTGACTCCCCAAAGCCTGTCCACCATCTAAAAGGCACAAGTCAGGAGTGTGATGGAATACTCCCCACTTGCCTGGATGGGTGCAGCACCAAAACACTCAAGAAGCTTGACATCATCCAGGATAAAGCAGCCCGCTTGATTGGCACCACATCCACAAGCATCCACTCCCTCCACCACCGACGCTCAACAGCAGCAATGTGTACTATCTGCAGGATGCTCTGCAGAAATTCCCCAAAGATCCTTAGATAGCACCTTCCAAACCCATGACCATTTCCATCCAGAAGGACAAGGACAGCTGATATATGGGAACAAGTTCCCCTCCAAGACACTCACTATCCTGACTTGGAAATATGTCACCTTTCCTTCAGTGCTTCTGGGTCAACTATGCAAAATATGTGGACTGCAGCAGTTCAAGAAGGCAGCTCACTACCACTTTCTCAAAGGAGACTAGGAACGGATGATAAATACTGGCCAGCCAGTGATGCCCACATCCCACAAGTGAATGAAATGAAAGTGACATGGTGTAACATTCACTCCAGGGTTTGCTTGTTTACAGAATAACAGAATGTTATGGTACGGAAAGAGGCCATTCAGCCCACTGTGCCTGCTACATCTCATTAAAGGAGCATCATTACCTAGTGCCAATTTCCTATCTTTCCCCATACCTTTACACAAATAATCATCTAGCGCTATTTTGAATGCTTCAGCTGAACTTGCCTCCACAGCACTTCCAACACATTCTGTACCATAACTACTTGTTGAAGGAAAGAGCTGCTTGCCACTTCTTTTACAGGAACAGTTTCTCCTTATCTGCTCTATACAGCCCACTCACAGTTTTGTAAACTATCAGAAATCCTCTTAGCTGCCTTCTCTTGAAAAGACACAGGTTTATTAAATGGAGATCAGATCTAATTTAATGGAGTTTTTTTTGAAAAAGTGACTAAATAAATTGACAAGGGTAGTGCAGTTGATGTGGTTTACATGGACTTCAGTAAGGCCTTTGACAAGGTGCCATGTCGAAGGCTGGTCCAAAAGTTCAGAGCCCATGGAATCCAAGGCAAGCTGGCAAACTGGATCGAAAATGGGCTTGTAAACAGGAGACAACGGGTGAAGGTGGAGTGATGTTTTTGTATTGCGAAGCCTGTGACCAGCGGTGTACCACAGACATCGATGCTGGGAACCTTGCCACTTGTTAAGTACATTAATAAATTTGTTGTAAATGTAGAGGGCTTAATTCATCCTTGCTCTTGTACTCTATGGCCCTATTAATAAACTTGAGGTACTAAATGTATTACTTACTATTCTGTCTACCTGTTCTGCTACTTTCAATGATCTCTGCACTTATATCCCAGGTCCCTCTGCTCCTGCAAGCCCTTGGAATTGTACCCCCTGTTTTATATTCCCTTTCAATGTTCGTCCTCCCAAAATGCATCACCTTACACTTCTCTGCATTGAAACTCAGCCAAGCCCATGTCATTCCAGAACATTCCAAAATAATTTACAGAAAACAGCTGCAGATTTCCAGAGAATCTAACAGCTCTGTGGTAAAGGTTTCTTATAATTTACCTTTTCATTCTTGTTGTGAGTCAGACCTTGTACATCTTGTTCCTAACTCCAGTAAGGTGGTGGTGGAGTAGGACTTCTGAGCCCAAGCCTCATCTACTCTGTCAGCTTTTCTTTTTGTTTCTTTTCTTCTATTTCTCTCTTCTTGCTTGTTTTTTTTCTTTTCTATTTTATTTAACTTACACCTTGTTGAAGAGCCCGGTCAGGGCACAGCATCGGCGGTGGGGAATGGGCCCAGCAGCTCGAATTTGAGGAGGTCCAGCAGCGCGGACTCAAGTGGGCCCAGCGGCGCAGATGTGTGGCGCGACATTGGAGAAGGTTAGGGTTCCTGGTGGCTTCTGCACCGTCGAGGTGGTCCCAGTGCTGACTCATGGCTGCTGCGGCAGAGGCAGGTTTGGGTTCCCGGCGGTGTCTGCATCCAGCGCGGATTCATGGAGTCAGCGGCAGAGGCGGGTTTGAGCCCAGTACAAGATCTGACGGCATCATCCCATGGCTGCATTGGCGAGGTGGGGCCCCAAAGTGGCCCTCATGGTGGTGGCATCGAGTTTGGGCTGGTGCAGTAACTGGTAGCTTCAGTGACATCTGCGTTGGCAAGGTCCATCGAGGAATCATAGTGACAAAGCACGGTGAAGGCGAGATGGCACCGACGAATGGTAACCTTCGTTTTTGCGGCAGTGAAGCTGCGAAGGGGGCTCATGCCTGGCCACCAGGCCCATGGCCCATGATGAAGCACTTAACAAGAATGACTAAAGTTTGACACTTTCTTTATTTCGTCCTTTTCTGCCTTTATATTCTATGTTTCGGTTTAGTTTTCTTTGTTTTAAGATGGGGCTGGAGAGTGTTGACACTACACAACACTTTTCACTGTATTTTGTATCAAGATACACTTGACAATAAATAAATCAAATCAATTCACTAACCAGTAGAAACTGTTGTTCAAAAATGACAGTTTCAAACCTTTTGATGATCCTGAAAATCTCTATTATGTTCCCCCTCCAATGCTCCCTATTCCTTGTGACCTCCTTTGCTCCATTAAAAAGGATAAAATTTTCACACTTTTCTCCATTTTACTTCTTTTTTGCGATTATCATGAATTTTCACTCTGTGCTTTGTGTTAATATTCTTCTTACAATGGATTACCTAGAATATATCGGAACATCACCACATGCACGTTCCCTTCTAAACCATTTGCCATCCTGACTTCAAACTATATCAAACCTTCACCCTCATGGGGTCAAAATCCTGAAACTGTCTTCCTAACAGCATGGTGGTTGAAGGAGGCAGCTCACAATCACCTTTTCAAGGGCATTATGGGAAGGTGCTTAGCCAGAACCATTCGCATGCCAAGAAGGAATTTTAAAAGTGATCTAATTATAATTAACTGCTGTACATTCGGTGAAAGACCAGCATTTATATTTCTCCAGAGTTTCCGCTGTTCTTCAACCTAAATTACAGCAATCAAGAGCCTGCATCTTCAAAAGTCAAGCTCCATATTCTTCAAAAATGTAGAATTTTGTCCCTCCATTCAAATGAATATATGTGGTTCCGTGAATTGTTTTAATGTTTTGCACGTTTGTACAAAATCATGTGAACTTTGACCTTTTCATCCTAAGAATGCTTTCCATTCTATTTATTTTGTTTGTTATTTCTTCTTATTTCTTCATCTTCTTAATCTTTCCTTTGTTTTTTCACAATAAACATCATTATAATCTCCTTAAACATACTGGTTTTGACTGCTATGACCTATCTTTAATTTTTATTTTTAATCCAAGTATCTGTGCTCTCACAGTTTGTGCTTTCCCTTGCTTTGCAAATTAAACATCTTTTGGTTCTGAGATACCTAAATTGGAAAAAGCTCATTAAAATTACAATAGCATAAAGAATACTTTGAAAATCTTGGAATGTTTATAATGGACACAACAGGGATTCCAGGATCAATTTGGAGCTAGCACAGATAATGTGTTGAATTGTCGTTTCATGTGTTAAAGCTTCTTTGAAACAATAATCTGGTTCCTAACTATTCGTTTGTATTTATTTGTCCAGGAGCATCATTTACTTGGCCAACCATTTTTTGTTCTCCATCCTTGTCGAACATCTGAATTAATGACTCCAATAATGGGTGCCACACAGGAGCAGAGGTAAAGTGTTTAAACAGAGTCTGTTGAGCTGCACCAATTGAACGCAGCTGAATTAAAATGCATTGAATTACTATTAGGACAATAGAAATGGATGTTAGCATTTCTAAACAATTAAATCTACAGTTTAGATAAGAACAAATGGATTTCTGACTCATCTGACTAAAGAAGAATAAGTGTGGAGGATAAAAGAGAGTAGTTAGTCGTTGAATACAAATGTTTCGGCAGTTTTTTTGGAATCTAAATTACTGGCATTTACAAATGTGCAGTAGATGAAAATGATTATGGCATCCATTCTAACTAAAACTGGAAAGTGGGACCTATACAAGAAGCACGGGTTGCATCTAAACTGGAGGGGCACAAATATCCTGGCAGGGAGGTTTAACAGTGCCATTTGGGAAGGTTTAAACTAGTGTGGCGGGGGGTGGCAACTGGAGCAGCGGGTCAGTAAGTATAGGGACTGGGGAAGAACTTGAGACTAGGGCAAATGTGGCTGAGAGGAAGAGCAGTCAGGGAGAGGTTGCTAAGCTCAACAGAACTGGGGGCTTCAACTTCAGTGCAAGAAGTATAACAGGTAAGATGGATGAATTTAGAGCCTGGATGAATGCATGCAGTTATGATGGTTTTGCTATCACAGAGACATGGTTGAAAGAGGGACGGGATTGACAGCTTAACATTCTGGGATACCAATGTTTTAGTTGAGATAGAAGGGGGAGCAGAAGAGGTGGCGGAGTTGCATTAGTGGTTAGGGAGCATATCACAGCCATGTTGAGGGAGGACACCCTGGAGGGATCTTGCAGTGAGTCATTGTGGGTAGAGCAGAGGAGTAGGAAGAGTGCAGTCAAAATGTTGGAATTGTACTTGACAGACCTTCCAGCTGCCAGCCAGAGTAAGAGATATGTAGTCAGATTCTGGAAAGATGTGAAAATAACAGGGTTATTGTGGTGGATGATTTTAACTTCCCCCAAATTGACTGGGACTGTCTTAGTGCTGGGGGTTTGGATGGGGACCAATTTGTTAAGAGTGTCCAGGAGAGTTTTTTGAAAGAGCATGTGGATAGTCAGATGAGGGAGGGAGCCATACTCCTGCGGTTGCAGGGAAAGGTGCCACGGGTGGTGGGGTTAGTGGGGAGTGTGGAGCGGATGAGGGAGTCGCAGAGAGAGTGGTCCATACCAAAGACAGATAGGGGTGGGGAGGGAAATATATCTTTGGCATGGGGTCGGATTGTAGGTGGTGGAAGTGGCGGAGAATGATACATTGGAGGTTGGAAGGGGGTGATATGTGAGAACAAGGGGGATTCTGTCTTTATTTTTGTTGGGCGGAGGGGTTGTGAGGGCAGAGGTGCGGGAAACGCAAGAGATGCGGTTGAGGGCGTTTTCGATCACCGGAGGGGGCAAGTTGTGGTCCTTGAAATAGGAGGACATCTGGGATGTTCAGAAATAGAACATCCTATCTTGGGAGCAGACACAGCGGAGGCGGAGGAATTGGGAGTAGGGGATCGCATTCTTGCAGGAAGGTGAGTGAGAGGAGGTGTAGAATAGGCATCTGTGAGAGTCGGTGGGCTTGAAATAGATGTCGGTTTTGAGGCAGTCACCAGAGATGTAGACAGCGAGGTTCAGGAAGGAGAGGGAGGTATCAGAGATGGTCCAGGTGAATTTGAGGTTGGAGTGAAAGGTGTTAATAAAATTGATGAACTGTTCAAACTCGTCGTGGGAGCACGAGGCAGCGCCGATACAATCATCAATGTAGCTGAGGAAGAGCTATGGGATAGTGCCAGTGTAGCTGCGGAAGAGGAACCGTTCCACGTATCCTACGAAGAGGCAGGCATAGCTTTGGCCCATGCGGGTTCCCATGGCCACCCCCTACCCCTATCTGCCTCTTGTAGGGACCGCTCACTCCGCGACTTCCTCGTCTGCTCCACCCTCCCCACTAGCCCAACCACCCCCGCCACCTTTCCCTGCAACCGCAGGAAGAGCTACACATGCCCCTGCACCTCCCACTCACCTCTATTCAAGGCACCAAAAATACTTTCCACATTAGACAGGGGTTCACCTGCACATCCGTCAACATGGTCTGTTGCATCCGCTGCTCCTGATGTGGCCTCCTCTACATCGGTGAGACCAAATGGAGACCGTTTTGTAGAGCACCTGCGCTCTGTTCGCGACAAACAACACTACCTTCCGGTCGCGAACCATTTCAACTCCCCCTCCAACTCCTTGGACAACATGTCCATCCTGGGCCTCCTCCAGTGTCACAATGATGCCACCTGGAAACTGAAGGAGTAGCACCTCATATTCCACCTTGGGAGCCTACAGTCCAATGGCCTAATTGTGGATTTTACCAGTTTCAAAATCTCCCCACCCCCAATCTCATCCCATGACCAACCCTCCCTCTCATCCCCGCCTCCTTGCCCTGACACAACCTGTCCACTTCTCTCCCACCTCACTGACCAGTTCCCACCACTGCCTACCTGCACTTACCTATCACCATTCCACCTATCTTCCCCAACCCCGCCCTTCCTCTCTCTATTTATTTCAGAGCTTGCTTCCCCCTCCCCCATTTCTGAAGAAGGGTCCCGACCCGAAACGTCAGCTTTCCTGCTCCTCTGATGCTGCCTGGCCTGCTGTGTTCCTCCAGCTCCACACTGTGTTATTTCTGAGATACTTAATAAATACTTTACATGAGTATTCACCAAAGAGAGGGACGTGAGGGTTATTGATGTTAGGGAAAGGTGTGTGAATACTGTTGGGCAGGTCAATACAATGAAAGAAGAAGTGTGGGGTATCTTGAAATTTATTAAGGAAGACAAGTCCCAGGACCAGTTGGGATCTATCCCAGTATACTGTGGGAGGCTAGGGAAGAAATAGCTGGGGCCTTAACAGATATTTTTTCATCCTCTTTGGCCTCAGGGGAGATTCCAGTGGACCGGAGAATGGCCATTGTCATTCCTTTGTTTAAGTGAAACAGAGATAATCCAGATAATTACAGGCCAGTGAGCCTGACATCAGTGGTGGGGAAGCTGTTGGAGAGGATACTGAGAGACAAGAATTGTTCACATTTGGAACTGAATGGACTTGTTAGTGATAGGCAGCTTGGGATTTGCAGGGGGAAGGTCATGTCTAGCCAACTTGATTGAATTCTTTGAGGAGGTAACAAGAATGATTGATCAGGGAAGGGCAGTGGATGTTACCTACATGGGCTTTAGCAAGGCATTTGATAAGGTACCTCATGGCAGACTGATACACAAGGTAGAGTCTCATGGGACCTGGGATGAGCTGACTAGATCGATACAAAACTGACTTGGCCATAGAAGACAGAGAGTAACGGTGGAAGGGTGCTTTTCAGAATGGAGACCAGTAACTAGTGGTGTTGCAGAGGGATCAGTAGTGGGACCTTTGTTGTTTGTAATATATATAAATGATCTGGAGGAATATGCAAGTGGTCTGATTAGTAAGTTTGTGGATGACACCAAAATTGGCAATGTTGCAGATAGTGAGAAGGGTTGTCAAAGGCTACAGCGGGATATCAATAGATTGCAGATTTAGGCAGAGAGACGGCAGATGGAGCTTAATCTCAACAAGTTCAAGGTGATGCATTTTGGTAGATTAAATTCAGGTGTGAATTATACAATAAATAGTAGAACCCTCCAAAGTATTGACATATAAAAGGGTCTGGGCATAGAGATCCACAGAGCCCTGAAAGTAGCAACACAGGGGATAAGGTGGTCAAGAAGGCATACAGTATGCTTGCCTTCACCGGCCAGGGCATCGAATATTAAAATTGGTAAGTTATGTTACGGCTGTATAAAACTTTAGGCCACATTTGGAATATTGCGTGCAGTTCTGGTCGCCACTCTACCAGAAGGACATGGATACTTTCAAGAGGGTACAGGTTTACCAGGATGTTGCCTGGTCTGGAGGGTTTTAGTTATGAGGAGAGGTTGGATAACCTTGGATTGTTTTCACTAGAAAGATGGTGGCTGAGGGACGACCTGATAGAAGTCTATAAAATTATGAGCTGTGTAGACAGGGTGGATAGTCAGAGGCTTTTTCCCAGGGTGGAAAGGTCAACCACAAGAGGGCACAGGTTCAAAGTGAGAGAGGAGAAGTGCGGGGAAAGTTTTTCACACAGAGGGTAGTAGGTGCCTGGAAAATACAGCCAGGAGAGGTGATGGTATCTGGCACATTAAGACATATCTTGATAGATACATGAACGTGAGTTGAACAGACAGATGGAAACTGCACGTAGGCAATAAGTAGTGGGTCTAAATAAGGGTTAGGATTTGGTGCATGCTTGGTGAGCTGAAGGGCCTGTTCCTGTGCTGTATTGTTCAGTATTGTATAAAACACTGTCATTCTTAAAATGTACATGTAATGTGTGTTTTGATAATGTTACTTCAAGAACATTATGCATAAGATAAATCATGATTTATTGAAGATGACTGATCTCACCATGGATTTCTCAAGGGCCTAAAGTTCGTCTTATATTTTATGTATTTTTTTAAAAAAGTTGTTAAACATTTGTAAAACTGCATTATGTTTTAAGTTTCCTTTGCCTTAAATGTTAAAGCATTATTCCTTCAGGACAGCTATCTTTGACCTTCATCAGATTTAACAAAGCAGCAGGCTAAAACATCCTGAAATAATTATGGTTCAGCAGCATAAGACAAGAGAAAATTTGAATGTATGGAGAGTCTTTGGTGTATTACAAAAAAACCTTAAGGCACAGAACAAGAGAGGCTGCAAGAAAATTCCACAACCATTAGATCTACTGACTAATGTCTGCAAAGTAACTAGATTTACCCGTTTGTTCTCCAAAGTTTTGATGCATCCATCATCCAGCACTAAAATCACAAGAATGGTGACTCAAGTTTTAATTTTCTATAGTTTTTGAAGAGATATGCAATATTTCCTGCCTAATGCTTTATAATAAAGTAGCTGACTGCAAAGACAGGAATTCAGATAATTTATCCTTCCATGTGCTTGTAATCGATCACTATTCTAATTTGGTGTTTCGGTGACAGCCTTCATCTTAATTCTGTGTCACTTTTTGCATCATTATATGTTTCACGACAATTCTATTATTTTTGTTTTCTTAAAATAGTTCTTAAATTGTTCTTAGTTCTCAATTTAGTTCTCCCAGTACTTGTTTGTTTTAGGTTTTGCTACTCCTGATATCAGGTCATTCCAGAAACTAGATATCATTATTGTTACTTCCCATTGAATCATGACTTCAGAAAATTTAAAGCTTGCTGTTTTGTGTCGATGTTCATATTCATTCTCACTCCCAATCATTGAAATATGACCATCGACACAAAACAGCAAGCTTTAAATTTGCTGAAGTCATGATTCAATGGGGAATAACAATCAGTCTAAAGGTGGACAGGAGATGAAAACTTTTATCTCAGATATATATTTCTCTGACATAAGAGAATGAAGTAGTCATTAGCAGGGGAGATTGGCTGATACAACAACAACTGCATTTTAGAAGTTACCCCTTTATTGTACAGTACTTTGGTGTAGTCTGATATAAATGGATGCTTATTGAACTGTAGCTACTTCCTTTATCTGTTATTGGACCACAAATGGGTCTAGATCTATTTTGTGTATTTGTTATGAGAAAACAGAACTATAACTTGGTCTCCAATTTGCAACCGAGGGCATTACTGTCATAGATTCTAGGACCTAGAACGTGTGATTTCACTGACTAGCTGGAATGTAGACTTAAAGCCTCCATTAGGAAGCTCATCCCAACACCAGGATCACCAACTCTGGCACCCATTATATTAATCATTGAAGAATCTTTTTCATGGCATCCACCTCTGGATGTGGCATAGCTGGTTTGACTGACTTACCACAGACTTTGGAACAAAAGCAAAAGACTGCAAACATTTTCCTCAATTTAGGTTCAGTAAATGTTACTGTTGCTGCAGAATTTCAGCTTCAGCCTGTTCCAAATACTTTCAAATTTCAGCTTTTCCACTGATTTCAGTGGAAATTTCTTTGTGATTTCTGAGGTAGAAAGGATGAGTCAGTAATCCTGGCACTCTGACCCAAACATCCCTGAGATAGAACCTGGATATCATCCATTTTGGGATCCCGTGTTACCAATCCTGAGGGATTACTTTAAAATGGCATTTCATCTGTGTTTGTGTGGTGCCATAAATTCAACATGAAATGGTTTGTTTTCCATTCTTATAACCTCAAGCTGAGGTAGACAAATGATGACCACATAATAGCTTTTGAACATGTCTTTTCTCTTGTATAATTCTAAGCTGTAACCTGATGTACATGAGGTATATGTCCATTCTGGAGAATAAATCCTGTATTCACTGAAACACGTCCAAGAAATTTGGAGCTTGGGGCCAGAAGGTATTCTTGCAGGGCACACTGCAAACAGGATTAACTACATATGGTAACATTTATCAGTCAGCAACGGTTTAGAACTGACCTGCCGTTAGGCTGGCTCAAGCTTCTCTGATTGATAACACATTGAAGGGATAGAGGCAGTTAATATGTAGACTGTAAAGCTGTTTCAACAGCATGCTACTCTTAAGATGGCAATGGAGTAGGGATCCTGAGCCCGGGGCTTATTCGTTTTATCCGCTTTTCTTCTCGTTTCTTTGGGGTTTTTTTCTCTCTCTCTTTTCTCTTTTCCTTTTTTACACTTACCTCTTGTTGAAGCGTTCAGCTGCGGTGACGGCATTGTTGGCGAGTAGGCCCGGCAGTGTGGACTGGCGGCGGTGTCAGAGGTAAGTTTCGGTTCCCGCTGGAGGTGGTCCGAGCACCGACACGTGGCTGCTGTGGCGGAGGCATGTTTGGGCTGCCGGCGGCATCTACACCCGCTGGGGATTCATGGAGGTGGCAGCTGATACGGGTTGGGGCCCAGTATGAGACCCGGTGGCGTCAGCATCGGCGAGGTGGGCCCAAAACAGACTGAAGGCAGCGGAGGAGTCAAGCTTGGACTGGCGCAGTACCCAGTGGCACAAGTGACGTCTGCATTGGTGAAGTCCGTGGCGAGGGCATCAGTGGAGGTGAGATGGCACCGAAGCCTGACGACTTTTGTTCCAGTGGCAACCGGACATGCAAAGGGGACTCTTGGCCCATGGCCCTTGGTGGAGCACCTAACAAGAAGAAATGTAAAGTTGAACAATTTTTCTTTATTTCTTTATTTTGCTGCCTTTATATCCTGTGCTTTGGTTTATTTTTCTGTGTTGTAACAGAGTGGCAACATTATACAACACTTTTCACTGTATTTTGTAACAAAATACACGTGACAACAACAAAATCAAATCAAATCAAATAAAGTAATAACACTTAACTTCAGTGCTGGTTACTGATCTCCAATCTTTTTCGGGAGCTACAAATAAAAGACAATTGAAGCTTTTTTAAAACATTCAGTGATTGTTGAGATATTATGAGAAATAGCTGAAAGTAACCACCAAGCAGTAATACGGTCCTTTTCATGACAGAAAATAAATCATTGGAAATTAAAAGTACATTTTGAGCAGCTCATAATTTCATAGTCCCATGGCTATACCGTAGAACCTGGCTGGTGGAAATAGGTGAAAGATCTTGCAAGAGGACAGTGATATTGATTTTTCATGGGCCTGGGGAACGTTGCTGTATTTGTTTCATCCATTGCTCACTTAATAGCACTTTTGCCAGAATCACAAAATTGTGGGGACTTCAGGTTGTGAAATAAAGTCCCCTAGACACTGAAATACAAAATCTAGGCTGCCATTTCCACACATTAATGAAGCAGTGCTGTACTGTTGAAGGCTCCATCTACTTTGTACTAGTTGACAAACAGCAGATATCAAAGAAGAGCAGATGAATTACCCATTATTCTTGTTAATATTTATCGCTATATCAACATTAAAAAGCAAATTATCTGGGCATTATCACAATGTTTTGGGAACTTACTGTCATATTTACAATATTGCTAACACAAGGCTGACCAAGGATAGGAACTGGACATTTGGAATATTCATGATTTAGGAAGAACAGACAAAAAGGGAAAGGAGGTGGAGTAGTGTTGTTATTAAAGGAGTAAAATCAATGCAGTAGTGAGGAAGGATTAACTCAGAAAATCATGATGTGTAATCTGTATGGTGGGTATAAAAAAACACCTGCGTGCAGAAAACATTTTTAGGGATTGTCTTATAGGCCCCCAAACAGTAAAGGAGATGGAAGGAAAGACGTTAAACAAGAAATCAGAGGTGACTTTAATTTACATATGCATCCAACAAACCAAACTAGCAATGATATTGTGAAGGAGGATTTCCTGAATGTGTATGTGATGGTTTTTCAGACCAATACATTGAAGAATCAACCAGAGAACAGGCTATTCTAGACTGACTACTATGCAATGAGAAAAGATTAATTAGCAGCCTTGTGTGGAGTCCCTTAGGGAAGAGTGACCATAATAAAATTATATTCTTCATTAAGAAAGAGAATGACGTAGTCAAATCTGAAAATAGGGTCCTGAACCTAAATAAAGGGTATGAGGTTCAAATTGGCAAGGATGGATTGGGGAACCTTACTAAAAGGGTTGATGGTGCATAGGCAACGGTTAATTTTTAAAGAATGTGTGCATGTATTATAAAATTATTCATCCCTGTCTGGAGCAAAGAAACGTGGGTCAACTTTGGTTTACAAAAGAAATTAGGCATAAGTATTAGATCCAAAGAGGAAATACTTAAATTGTCAGAAAAAGCAACAAGCCTGGGGATTGGGAGCATTTTACAATTCAACAAAAAAGAACAAGAAGTTTGTTCAAGAGGTAGAAAATAAAGTATGAGTAAAATTGCAGAAAACATAAAAGTTGACTGTAAAAGATTCTAAAAGTATGTGAAGACATTAAAGACGAATGTAGGTCCTTTATAGTCAAAAGAAAGGAAAATTATAATGGGGAGCAAAGAAATCGCAGAAGAATTGAACACATTCTTTGGTTTCCTATTTACAAAAGAGGTCACAAATAACCTCCCAGAATGATTGGGAACCAAGGATCAGCTCAGAGCATAAAATTGATGGAAATCAGTATTAGTAAGAAAATTGTGCTCGGGAAATTAATGGGATTAAAGGCTGACAAATGACCAGATCCTGATAATCTACATCCCAGAGTATTAAAGGAAGTGGCCCTGGAAATTTGGATGCATTTTTGGTCATCTTCCAAAATTATATGGATTCTGGAGTAGTTCCTACTGATTGGAGGATGGAAAATGTAACCCCACTATTGAAAAAGGAACGGGGGATAAAAAAAGAGAGAATTACAGACCAGTTAGGCTCACATCAATAATGGGGAAAATACTAGGGTCTATTATAAAAGATCTGATAACAGCACACTTGATTCACACTATTGGGATTGGACAAAGCTATCATGGATTTATGAAAGAGTATATATAGTTGACAAAATGACTGGATTTTTTTGAGGATATAATAAATCAGGCAGTAGATATGGTCTATTTGGCTTTTCAAAAAGCTTTCAGTAACCTTCCACGTAAGAGGTTAAAGGGCAAAATTAAAGCACATAGGATGGGGGTAATGTATTGACGTGGATTAAGAATTGATTGATAGTCGGGCAACAGAGAGTGGGAATAAATGGGCCTTTTTCTGGTGGCAGGCAGTGACTAGTAGTGTACAACAGTGATCCATGCTTGGGCCCCAACTATCTATTAGGTATATCTGAATGACCTGAGTGAGAGAACCTAATACAACATTTCCATGTTTGAAGAAAACAAATTGGATGGACTTGTGAGGCTTCAAAGTGATTTAGACTAGTTGAATGAGTGGGCAAACACATGGCAGATGCTATACACTGTGGTCAAATCTGAATTTATATACTGGTGTGCAGAAGAGATATATTGGGAAGTGTGGATGTACAAATGTACACCAGTCAATGAAAGTGGACAGGTAGCAAGGACAGCAAATGACAATATTAGCCTTCATTGCAAGAGGATTTAATTGCATGAGTTCAGAAGTAGGGATGTCTTACTACAGTTTTACCGGGCCTTGGTGAGACCACAACTGGAATATTGTGTGCACTTTTGGTCTGTCTACCTAAGAAGGAATATACTTGCTATAGACAGAGTGCAGTGGAGGTACACTAGTTTGATACTGGGGATGGCAGGACTACTGTGTGTGAAGTGATTGGTTTGACTGGACCTGCACTTACCGGAGCTGAGAAGGATGTGAGGTGATCTGATTGAAACAAAATTCTAACAGGACTGGATTAACTAGCTGCAGGGAGGATGTTTTCCCCTGGTTGTGGAGTCCAGAACCAGGGGTCATAGTCTCAGGATACAATGTAGGCCCTTCAGGACGAAGATGAGGAAATATTTCTTTGTTCAAAGGCTAATGAACTGAGGGAATTCTCTACCACAGAAGGTTATGGAGGCTGCATGACCAAATATATTCAAGAAAACGACAGATAAATTTTTACATTTTAAAGGCATCAAGAGGGATGGGGAGAAAGCAGGAATATGGCATTGAGATAGAGGATCAACCTACAATCATACTGTACGGTGGAGCAGGCTTAAAGGGCCAAATAGCCTACTGCTGCTCTTAGTTTCCATATTACTTCAGAAACACTAAAATTGCTTTGTGGTATCACAATGAAAGATACACTGTAAGTAGAAGTATTTCTTTTCCTGACCCCTCAAAAGTCACTTCTGGACCAGAGGTTTGCCCCTTTTGCTCATGTCATGCTGTTAGTTCATTAAATTTATAGTACCACATGATGCAGTGAACTCAGCAAATGCTCCACCCTCCTGTGTATCATGTATGTTAGAAATTAGAAACTGTGTCACACAGGCATAAGTTATTATCTTTGATTTTAGAAACTGTCAACAAAACTCAAAAGATCGTCAACTGGATTCAAATCAAAACTTTTGTTTGGAAAGTAGGATATTTGTATACTGACATTTCTCCCCCCTACCCAATAACGCAGCTTAATGTTCAAACTCCACAGAAAGGCTGTAAGTTTTATGTAGTTACTTCAGTCATTTTCTCTCATATGGCATAGTCTCTTTCAGAAAATTAAATATAATTTTTACCCAATGTAGCTTTCAAAATTTGCCATGTTGTTTTTCAAAATGACTTGAAGAAAAGCTGTTGGACAAAATCTGACAGAAATTATTGTACCTCATTACAGCTAATCATCACTGAGAAATGTTCAGAATGTATATGGTCAGACAATGTGCCATCTAGATTCAGAATAAGAGTCACAGCTCTGGGCAGAAGTGTCAACTCCAAGCCTATGCCTACAAGTAAGAACTTCATAATGAAAGCAACAAACATTTGAATAAGTCTAATGATATAATTATGAAACATTATCGTCTTTCTTTTAAAAAAATCAAGTTTTTTAAACCCTCTGTTAGTCATCTGAAATTTCAGTTGCTGAAAATCTAAATAACAATTGGAAAACATTGTCAGAAGGCATTTTGAGTGGCTTGTGAGAATAAGGTAGCCAGAGTGCAGTGTTGAATTTAATAAAGCAAAACCCACACAATGTGTAGTGGATATAATCAGAAAACGTTTAACAAACCCAGACAGTGATAAGTCCAGTGGTAGGGACAGGAAGTGTTGACAGAAACAGATTTTTAAAATTTTACTTGGCAAAATCAAATAGCTGTTTCCATGCCTAAACAAATGGTTTCAGCTCACAGGGCTGGTTCAGCGAGTGTGCTGTTCATTGCTGGGGAAGTGACTTTCAAGAATTTGGAGTTCATTTCTGCTCTCGTGGAAATATTTTTTGCCTTTTATCTACATTTCCTAGCAGTTGGCCTCATAAACATTGTAGCCCATTTAATTAAGCAGGGGCTGGGGTAGGGAGGGTGCAAGGAATGAGGATTGAAATCTCTTTGACCAGAGTTCCTACTTGCGTGTTCCCTTTCTTTATCTTACTTCCCCATTGGCACACCTGCATTTCTCCAATAGGCCAAGAGCTGAAAAGAACATAGCTGCACTTAGCTGTGTACAACTATAATTAGGCTACACATTTGCAATATTCCAAATAGTTCTGGTCACCACACTACCAGAAGGATGTGGAGGCTTTGGAGAGTGTACAAGAAAGGTTTCCCAGGATGTTGCCTGGTTTGGAGGGTATTAGCAATGAGGAGTGATTGGACAAACTTGATTTATTTCCACTTGAATGTCGAAGGCTGTAAATAGAAATTTACAAAATTATAAGAAGGATGAATAAAATGTATAGTCAGAGTCTTTTTGCCAGGGTAGAAATGTCAATTACTAGGGGACATAGGTTTAAGGTAGAAGAGCGAGAGGGATATGGACCAGTTTAAAGTAAAAGGTAAATTTAAAGTAAAAAGGGGATATAGGTTTAAGGTAAAGGGGGTAAGTTTTTAAAGGAGATGTGAGAGGCAAGATTTTTACACAGAGGATGGTAATTGCCTAGAATGTGCTGTCAGAGAAGGTGTTCTGGGCATCTTGATATATGAATTGGCAGAGAATAGAGGGATATGGACTGCGTAGAGGCAAAAGTTTTTTTAGTTTAGAAAGGCATTTTGTGTTGTGCAATCTTGGTGGGCCAAAGGGCCTGTTCTTGTGCTGTATGGTCCTTTGTATCTTTTTATCTTTCTGCGTGATGCTGGATGGCCACTCTCCATAAGGTGGTACATTGAGCGTTTAAGCTGTTGGTTAGGGCCATCATGCCTGTGGTTGCCTGCCGCATTGATGTTCCATGCAGGTAGGCCTGACTTTCCATGGATCTAGACATCAACCTGGAGGTGTGAGCAATCATGGCACTTGTTATTGAGACTGAGTTCTCCAGACTCTCTCCAGCTACCATTGGTGCCTCTGGATGGACTGACAGAGCCTCACACATTTCAACCAGTTCTTCAGAATGGTCTTCTTACAAGACCCAGTATTTGTACCCACCTGAGCAAATCTTGGGTAGTCTTGCAGCCTTTAACAGAGACTCTACACCATTGTTTTGTGTATCTAACACACCTGCTCCTGCTCACTTTTGATGCACGCTTCACCATGTCACAATTCACTATATGTTTTGCTGACCACCCCAGAGGCTGTGTACACATCCTGTGACCACCATCAGAGCATATAAGCCCCTCTGAGGAACCTTCATCCTCGTCCCATGACCCCAGCGCCTGAAGGACACTAGTATGATCTGTAAGGGACAAAGGGCATAAATTAAAATTGACAAACTCACAGGATTCTATGTCATAATTGTGCAGATCATATTTCTTTTGTTGTTGGCATTGTTAGGTAGCTGGAGGACCACCATCACCCCTTTGCCAATCCCAGGTACTCTGATATCCAACTTATCTCCATTGCTACCTGCTACCTCCTGTTCTTTGCCTCACCTTACAGTTTAGTGCTCTGTTTTATTGTAAGGATAGGGAGGAGAAACTAATGATTCAGAGAACTGAAATGTTTGAGGATAGAAGAGGAGCATTTACGGATCATTTTTGAGAGGGATTGCAGTAAGATGAGTGGCAGGTAAACATAGGATGTGTGGTGATTCAAGGAAGAGGGACAGTGTGGCTGCAGGATTTGTTCGACTGAGCAGGAGATGTTTGATATTTGAAAATGTCATTCCACTTATTCTTCCTCCCTGATGGTATGAAAACATCTCTTGTAGTCTTGGACCCAGGAAGCAAGGCAGCACACAATTGCTGCTCAGCTTTTTTTAAAATTTATTCTTTCTTGAGATGTGAGTGTCGCTAATTATTGCCAGCAACTGTTACCCATCCCTAATTGCCCTTGGCAAATTGAGCTGTCTTTGTGAACTAGTGGAGCCCATGTCATTAAGGTACACGCACAATATTGTCTGGGAGTGATTTGCAGGTTTTGATCTATCAACACTAAAGGAACGGCGATATATTTCCAAGTCAGAATGCAAAATGGCTTGGAGGGAAATTTGTAGGTAGTGCTGTTCTCATATATCTGCTGCCCTTTTCCTTCCAAGTAGTAGAGATTACGTGTTTAGAATGTTCTGTTGAAGTAACTTTGGTACAATGCTGTATTGTGTCCAGTGGATGGAACACAGTACTGCCACTGTGCATCAATGGTGAAGGGAGTGAATGTTTAAGGTGATATGGATGGACAATCAAACAGACTGCTTTGACCTGGATGGTGCCAAGCTTATTGAGTGTTACTTGAGCTGCACTTTTGCAGGCAATTGGGGAGTATTCCATCACACTCCTGACTTGTGCCTTGTAGACAGTGGACAAGCTTTGGGGATTTGGGAAATGAGTTATTCACTGCGGGATTCCTAGCCTCTGACCTGATCTTGTAGCCATTGTATTTATGTGGTGAGTCCAGTTCAGTTTCTGGTCAACGGCAACCCTCAAGTCACCTATTCTGCTGTATCCAGCAATGTCTTCTTTTGCTCTGTGGGACTCATGGGAAAAAGTGGTGTCCACATGTGCTCCTACAATCCCACAGTTTGCTGTCCAGGATACATCTGAGAACTTTGGTGCAGCCTTTGGACAGGTTGAATCTCCTTCTGTTGAGTTTATCGCTCACTTTCAGCAGTTTCAGAAGGCTTCCAATCCTGTGGGATCCTTTTAGATACTGGGGGTGAAACAGACCACCGTAGACTGTCATCTTGCATGCCCAGTCTGATTGATCAGGAGACCCCAGTGTCAGATTCTATGGTTGAGTTTAATGTGAATTTTCTGGGTTCCTAACACATTGCCAGCGTCCTCCATTATGACCAGATTGGAACATTAACATTCAGCCCCTATATTCCATCCCCATTTCTGTAACTCATTACATATTCCCAGGACAACATGTATTATAGAGACTGCTTATGTAAAATCGCTGTGCTGTAATTAACATCCTCCCACTCATTCTTACAGCAGAGTATTTTAAAGGTTGTATTTTAAATAGTTTTCTTAAATGATGGAAGGTCATGAATCTATCCTTGGATACAGCTTTTAGAATAAAAATAACTAAAGAGATGAGGTTACGTTGACAATAATTCTGTCGACAATACTAACAGCACATCTAAAAGTGGTTGTAAAATTCAACATCTCTTTTCATCTGTACTCTGAAAGTTGGTAATTTATTACACATACAGTGTATGCTTTCATTTTTGAAAGGTTATACCAGTTTGAATTTTGGATTAGATAGGATCAATGTTTGAATTCCAAAGTTGCTCATTTGTCGGGACATTCCACAGATACTGTAGTCGCAAAATTCAGCAGGGTCTGAAAATGAATGTGGAACTCATGAAGAATGATGTTACATCCAGACCCTGACTGAAGTACCCTAATGTGTTCTGGTTCCAGGCGGGATATCCTAGTTCTTAAGGCTCCCAGGTCAGGAGGAGGAATGAACTGATTCACTGTCCTTTTGTTTTGATCACAACAAGGTTAATGTAAAAACTGCTCCCTTCCCTTTTTAATACGTTTCTATTGAAACGGAATGAAATGTGCCTGGAACATGCTACCGTTGGAGGTGTTAGAAATAGATATGACAGCAATGTTTAAGAGATATTGGGACAGACACATGACAGGCAGAGAATTAGAGGGATATGGACCATGTGCAGGCAGATGGGATTAGTTTAGACTAGCATCATGGTTGGCACAGACATGAAGGGCCAAAGGGCTGTACTGTTCTGTGCTCTATGTTAACATAAAAACCAGGAGCAGGAGTTAGCAGTTCAGCCCTTTGAGTCTGCTCTGCCATTTGATATGATCAGAGCTGGCCTCATCTTGGCTTCAGCTGCACTTTTCTGCCTGCTGTCCGACTCCCACTCTTAGTCCTTATGTTAACATAGAGCATAGAACAATACAGCACAGGAACAGGCCCTTCGGCCCTCCATGTCTTGCCAACCATGATGCTTTCTAAACTAATCCCATCTGCCTGCGCATGATCTATATCCCTTTATTCTCTGCCTATTCATGTGTCTGTCTAAATGCTGTCCATAACCCTTCAGCTCATTACAAATTAAAAATCTGTCCATCTCCTTCTTCAGTTTACACACTGTCCGAGCATCCACCACCTTATTGGGT
Source organism: Rhincodon typus (assembly GCF_021869965.1). Lineage (NCBI taxonomy): Eukaryota > Metazoa > Chordata > Chondrichthyes > Orectolobiformes > Rhincodontidae > Rhincodon > Rhincodon typus. The sequence continues at coordinate 92,794,648 of NC_063334.1, forward strand.
AGTGAATTCCACAGATTCACAACCATTTGAGAGAAGTAATTTCTCCTCATCTCTGTTTTAAAAGGAGCCAATTTAACCAAGCTTTCTCAACTTCCCAAAAAGAGTGATTTTTTAAAAAAATCATTCATGGGATGTGGGTGTCACTAGCTAGCCAGCATTTATTGCCTGCCCCTAGTTGCCGTTGAGAAGGTGGTGATGAGCTGCCTTCTTGAACTGCTGCAGTTCATGTTCTGTAGATAAACGCAATGCTGTCAGGGAAGGAATTCCAGGATTTTACTCCCTCATTGACAGGAATGGACAATGGCCATTAAATATCAGGAGGGCAGACATTCCACCTTGGGTGGAGAGGGTCCGTACCAACCATTTAGTGGGTGTGTGGGTTGGTGTTGGGACCATGTCACCCTGTAAAACCTGAACCTGGCCCAAAACTACCCCCTTCATTGATTGAGATTGCTATGAACTAAGTAAAAAGTTATCCTGAGTGCATTTTTGATAATTCTGTTCCATCTGTGCCATTTACAGTGATTCCATCCCAATGTTCGGGTTGCTAAAATCCCTTAATACTGCTTTGTTGTTTCTGTATTACATTTTTTTCTTCCATCTCCCTCTGACTGGAAAATCATAATGCACTTTTAACACCATGATTGCCCTTTTTTGTTCTGCCACTCATCCCATCACACCATCTAGCTTATCATCTCTCTTCTTGGCTCTCTCTGTTTTGTTAGCCAATATATTGCAAATTCACACCCTCTTTCCCTCACTGCCTCATTTGGAATGCTGTCACTGCTACCTTTCTTTAAGCCAAGTTTCATTAGTAGCTACGATATCGTAATGCAATGTGCCTCTGAGCTCAACTGATCTGTTGTATTCACTGGACTCCTTCCTTTGAAATATGTACGATGTGCATTGCCAAATTCTTTTGATACTACTTTCTTCTCACTGCCTTCCGCATACTGTTCATAATTTTCTGCCCTCCATTTTCAGTTTTGCTCTTTCCCTTCTGAATCTACATTCACCTTCCCACTCACCTATCCAGATAAATTAAACCTTTCTCAAAAGCCCAAGTAAACCTCCCAACAGAGGTACTAGTGCCAGCTGGATGGAGGTGTAACCTGTCCAGCATGTAATGGTTCCAATTTCACCAGAAACCGTTATAATTCCCCAGGTATCTAAGATATCCTGAACCATTTGTCCAGCCAGATATTTGACTGGATTATCTTCTTGTTTCTGGATTCACGAGCTCACAGCACCAGGGGTGACCTGAGGATTTGTTTTCTTGAAATATGACTTTGGCTGTACAGGGATTGTGCAGTGGTCACTCCCACCTTTACAGATAGATTGTTAAGTGATGGGTGAGGAAAAGATCTCATAGAATTTTCTATTTTATTGATTATTCAGCATCTGACATGAGTCCTGTCAGCCAGGTACATCCTTAAGGTCTCAGTCAGTAATGGTGCTATTGAGCCTCTCAGTGATGGGCATTGAAGTCTCTCATCCCAAGTACATTCTGTGGTCTTGCTGCTCTCCATCCTCCTCCAAGTGATTTTTTAAAAAATATATAGAATTCCTACAGTGTGGAAACAAGTCCACACCAACTCTCTGAACAGCACCCCACCCAGACTCGCCTCCCTAACCTATACCTGTAAACCTGCATTTCCCATGGCTAATCCACCTAGCCTGCACAAACCTGGACACTATCGGTAATTTAACGTGCCCAATCCACTTAACCTGCACATCTTTAGACTGTGGGAGGAAACCAGAGCACCCGGAGGAAACCCACGCAGATACACGGAGAACGTGCAAACTCATACAGACAGTCACCTGAGGCTGATCGAACCTGGGTCCCTTGTGCTGTGAGGAAGCAGTGCTAGCCACTGACCCACCGTGCTGCCCATGATGCTTGATATAGAAGAGCACTGATTCGTCATTTGGTGATGAGCAGCAGGTTTCCTTGCCCATGTTTGACCTGATGCCATGCAACCTCATTGTGTCCACAGTGTTAAACATTACAATAAACAAATAACTATGATGATCTGTGCCGAAAGGAGATAAAGTTTATTGAGATAAAATTTTGTTTTGTAATATAGGTAATAAAGAGTTAACATATTCAGATGCAATTCCTTAATGCATGATTCAGGATAAGGTGTTTAATGTATCATGTGTTTGCTTTTGTTTAAAGTAGCAAACAGATTCCTAACTCCCTACCTACACTCACCTTTCCTGGCCCCATCCCCGCCTCTTCGACCTGTTTGTTTCCTCTCCACCTATCCTCTCCTCTATCCCTCTTCTATCCGCCTCCCACTCTCTCCCTATTTATTTCAAAACCCCCTTCCCCTCCCCCTTTTCTGATGAAGGGTCGAGGCCCGAAACGTCAGCCTCTCTGCTCCTATGATGCTGCTTGGCCTGCTGTGTTCATCCAGCCCTGCACCTTGTTGTAACAGATTATGGCAGTTATTTTACCTGAATGTTTATGTGTGTTACTAATATTGCACAACATAATTTCAGCCATTCATGTCTAATGTGACTACTAATCATTAAGTAAAAGATGCAGTAGAATGTTAGGGTGAGGGATCATGCCTCTGACTGTCTACAGGAAAAATTTCAGTGCTAGTTGGGAAGTGAGGGATGGAAAATGAATAGAAGCAAGACTCTTCCCTGCAGGAATGGAGAAAACTGGAGGCAAGGTTGACTTTGGCTGCTGTTGTTTTCCATCTCATGGTTGGTGACAGATTAATATTGGCAGATGTCTAGTAATAGCCACCCATCTGCCCTCTTGTAACTAATAGTATCCAAGAAAAGATGAATATTCAGACTTTGCATTCAGCTTGTTTTTGGAATACTGTGGAATACAAAGATTATGTAGTTTCATGTCCTACTATGTTAGCACTCTGCTTACAAATTATGGAGAAAAATATACATACTATATTATGCCTGGCATTCAGACTGCTAAGGAGATTGCTATGTTAAAGAATTGAAATGCGTTCTTAATGAGATGCATGGATTTTTTTTGGAATGAATTGAACACAAATACTGTTGTGTCTGTTAGATTTACACAATCTGGTTTCTCCAACTTGTTTTCTTTCATAAGTATTAAATTTGTAGTGAGTAGGAAGGCTAGAAATTGAATTAGGACTTCCCCCTCCATGGTTTATTGACTTTATCAACTGAGAAGTTGAGCAACATAGAGCAGGAAAGACCCAGAATCGACCCTAGCATATGCTGAATTCGCTGATTTCAGCCATTACAGTAGCAGGGACATGAAACATTGGCCTCAGCATTCCTGGATTATAAAGTGGAAATCACCTAAAGTTGCTGCTCCTGATTATTATCCAGCAATCCCTGTTGGATGTGATTGTGTTTGGATGCTAAATGAGGAAAGCATAATATTTATCTATAACCACAACCCCCTTCTGATGATTATGAAACAGCCTGCTTACACTCACTGTAGACATGAATAATGGCCATTTGAGCAAGGCCCTGGAGAGCACGCTGCGCCCACTGAGCCATATCCTAGCAAGGAGTCGGTTCTTTCAAGAAAGGGGAGTGGAGAAAACTGGTGAGTAAAGAGAAAAAAATGTAACATGGGGTGGGGGGGGGGGGGGAGAAAAACAGCATTGTAGAACTCAAACTCTGCCTTTTAGACATGTCTAAAAATGTGACTGGTTTCTGGTGATTGGAAACACATTACAGAGTTACTGACATTCAGCTTCAGAATACTTCAGGCTATACGAGCTGTGCTGCCATGCAAGCAATCCTTTTGTAATTCATTATGAGTACCTTTGAAAATGTCCAGTTTACTTATATTTGTTCTACACTGTAACGCAAAGCATACATTTATTATACCATACATTGCTTTGTTAAATTAACTAATGCAGAAAACAAAAGTGTCTCAAAACTGTAACTGCCTATGTTAAAAGAAAAATGCCAAGTAATTTTTTTTTAAAGAAAATGTCACGCTTATTTTATGTTTCTTTTGTTTAGGAATGTAAATTACATCACAAGCTGGCTGAGCATGATGGGGCCAGTAGTGGGACTCGATGTACCGTTGAGCTATGCCACAGCTGTATCACAGGGCATTTTTGACCCAAATTGAAAAAAGTATGTGAACACAATGTACTTATTTTTCATAATGCACTTTCAGTTTGACAATGTTTTAGCAGAAACTGATACGCGAAGTGGAATAAACCCAGTTGCAACTGAGGAATAAAATCAAGAATTGTGCTTTTCATTGTTCAGGGAATGTTTGTAACAAGAAATATAAATATTACAGCTCCCTGGTATGTAGATGATTCAGTTATCAAAAATTCCACGTCGCTTGTAAATTTTTAATGGCATGTGTTTTGTACATGAGAGTCGGGGAAGATGGAGGTTGTAATGCAGAAAGAAAAGTGGAAATGTTTTTTGAGCATAAAATGATGGTGACCTGATGAAGAATCATGGGGATTGCATAGATGTTAGTATATCAGTTATTCTAGTTTGATCGAAAAAGGTTTGTTGTTCTAGCTGTTACACAGTAGGGATTTCCTAATAGTGTTTATATAGTTTGTTCTGACATATTAACGCTTGAGCTTTTTCTGATAGACCATTAGTTCAATGTAAAGCGTTTTAACTTATTGTCTTAACATAAATGGATGGCCATCTTAATTACATAATATTAGTATTTATTTGTCATGTTGAATACTTTATTTTAAAATTTCCATTGTTCAACGACCAATAAGTGATGCTGCCCTGGTGGGTTGTTTTTCTGGCTTAACATGCTGTACCATCTTATGGTTTCATGAATGTAAGTATAGTTGAAGGACTTGACTGACTTCAAGTTCTGCACTTAGGTTTTCTGCAGGGAACAAGTTCAAGCAATTATCATCTAAGTAGGTGGTCCCTTCCCACCTCATTCCAGTGGTGGGTCACTCAAGGAAAAGAGACTGGTAAACTGAAATGTGCAGTCTGGACCATCGTGTAATCGTAACCTGGGAAGATAACTTGTGGGGAGGAATCAGGAAAATTACACAACAAAGAAAAGTAAGATTTTCCACTTCTTTTTAGGGAATGTTTGGAGTGGATAAATAAGAAAATCCAGTTGCTGTTTATTGCAGAGAACACTGAATTCTGAGAAGAAGAGCAACAATCGTCATCCAAAATCAAATCAACAACTTCTTACTGGCACTGTCAAAGCTTTGTTCTCTGTATTTACGGCTAAAGATATGCCACTCAGTAATTAGTTTGTGCTATTAAAGAAGACTTATCTTTGATCTGCAATACAATATTGTTTTAATAGTTGGCAAAAGAATCTATGTTCTCTGAACTTTAAGATATGTTGTTTAAACACTGGATGTGAAACCTAATGTGGTTGTGTATGCTGAAGTGCAGTAGAATGTACTTAACGCCAAAAGAAAGGCACACATTTTCTTTAGAAATCTTGAGCTGCAATGAAATGAAATTAAAACTGAAAATAAATTAGATCATCCTGTGAAGGGGAAAAGCAACATTTTTTTTTAAAATGTTAATAACATGCTGTATTTGTTGAATGACACCAAGGAGTTCCCATAAAACCTTCTTCTTGCTTGAAATATCTGTCACGAAGATTCAAACACATGGATTGATGTATTTTGTTTTGAACATATAGTTTACATTTTCTTAATTTTTTTGCAAGTGTCACACTGCTTGCAAGTTGAGCCTAATGTTGTCACACATTGTGCAAAAGAAATAAGTGAAAATAAGGTACTATAGAAGCTGTGACTGACTAGCACAAATGAAAATACATTGGAGCCCTCTTCAGGTCAACTTACGTTACCTCTAGAAATAGCTATAGTTTGCAATTTAAAAAGAAATAAATCATGTTTAATAGCATAAATAAACGTGTTTAATTCTGCAGTATTCTAGGACAATTTTCTTCATGTGTTTGTACTCACTGACTTATTTTACTTCCCAATGTTTAATATGTTTTTTTGGATACACACTTAATAAACAAATATTCAAGATATTGTTTGCATTTGTAATCTTGTCTGGTTATTTTCCATTTCAGGTTTTAAGTATTAATAGGTTAAGGATGCACCTATGCATATTAGCAAAATAAATGCAGTTGACTACCTTTTAAACTAAAAAAAATCAAACCAGACGTATTCATGGAAAACCTATTAAATCTTTACGTGCAGCGGATCAGTCATTAAAATAACAATGTAAAGAAGTTTAGAATTCTGAAACTGTATACCTTTAATTTCCTTCCACTTTTATTTGGCACCTTTTCAACAGAGCACAGAAGATTTAGCCAATGGAGTACACGTGTCCTGCATATATTTTAGATAAATATAAATCTGGTACTTACTAGAGGAATAGTGACAGGCTGATGCTGAGACCATGTTGAACGTAATTTGGTAAGTCTAGCTTATCAGCTATTGCAAGTACAGCATATACACGTGACAACAGGCAAAATAATTGAGAGAGTGAGCAGACTTCCGATCTTGAACCAAGGCGACTAAACAGCAATTCTTCAGTTACTTAAATGTTCCAGAAAGATAAGAAGCAAGCACCTTGCGACTTCATTAACCTTCTTCGCACTGTATCTTAAGGTGTTAAGCACAAAGAAATCACTGCGCTAACTACCTCTCTTCATTCCATGCATTTTATTTATGTCACATTAATATTATACTCTTGCACTCAAACATCTTGTTCCATTCAGATCATCATGATGGAATTTGAAATATATTCCTCCATTAGAACAATTCATCATAAGAGGGAACACTATACCATCCGTAGAGTTTTATTGAAGTGCCTATTTAACATCTGGAAAATACGTAATTAGATTAATTTTAAAAAAAAATACTTGTACATTGGAAAATCTTGAACAGTTTTCAAGCTGAAAATATTGTGTGCTAGTGTTTGTGATTTTAACTGTTAACTCCCGTTAATTTGAATACCTTTTGCCCAGATTACACTTTTGGAAATGTGTACAGTTTTATTCTGTACAATGGAACATTTAATTTTGTGATTATGGTGAGTGAAATAAATGTAGATTTCACTTCAGAAAATTGCCATTAATGTATCACAGGAAATGAGCAGAAATCTCTCACTGCAAATTCTTAATTATGAAAAATGAACAATTCAGATTCTAGTGATAAACTCTGGAAACAAAAGACATGAGAGAGAAAAAATTGACATTACTATTCATAAGATGTTTGTGAAGTCTTATTGCCTAAGTTGCCTAACATATATTATAGAATGAACATATAAACAAAAGTAAGCCATTTCACCCCTTGAGCTTTTTGCACCATTTGGTTAGATCATAGATGGCCTGTTATTCCCTTTCCCTTGAAACCATAACCTTACAAAAATCTAGCAATCTTGAAGATTTCAGTTATTCTAGTATTCACATTTTTTGGGGGCAGGCAGATTGTAAAGCTCCACTGTTCTTGTCTGGAAAAGTATTCCTTGATCTTTTCTGCTGAAAGTCCCAGCTTTAATTTTTAAAAAATGCACACACCTTCAAACCTGCTTTAGAATTCTGTTTACCTTTTTCTATTCCAGTTCTACTGATAGAATGAAAAGGTAATAATGTTCAAATGGTCACAATTTTAGATATAGTTGTATTAGGCAGGCAGTCCTTCAAAGGTTGTTTTTAAAAATCTCTTCTACTGAACAGGTCTCATTTTCCACATGTGCAAATGATTTTTATATTTGTACATGTGGGCATTGTTGGCTATGCCAGAATTTATTCATCCATAATGCTCTACAGAAGTAAACCACCTCTTGAACCACTGCAGTCCATATGGTCTAGGTACACACACACTGCAGTTAAGTAGGAAAGATCCAGGTTTTGACCGACTGTCAGCGCATGGCTTGGAGGGGAGGTTTCAGCTGGTGCTATTCCAATACGTCTGCAGCCATGTTCCTTCCAGGCAGCAGAGGTCACAGGTTTGGAAGATGTTGTCAAAGACACCTTGGTGAGTTACTACAGAGGATCTTGTATCTGGTACATGTTACAACAACTATGCATCAGTGGTGTGAATATATAATGTGCCATTCAAACTGTCTACTTTGACCTGAATAGTGTCAAGCTTCTTCATTTATCCAAATGGAGAGTATTCCATGATACTCCGTACAGATGCCATGTAAAAGGTGGACAAGCTTTAGCTAGTCAGGAGGTGAATTAGTTGATGCAGAATTCCCAGCCTCAGATCTGCTGCTCTAGCTACTGTATTTATATGACTAGTCCATTTCATTTTCTGTCCCAAAGATGTTGATAATGCAGGAATTAGTGGTGGTAATGCCATTGCATATCGAGGGGAGATGGTTCAATTCTCTCATGTTGGAGATAATCATTACCTTATGTGGTATGCATATTACTTGTGAATTAATCAGCCCATGTGGACTATAAAATTCAAACTTGCTTTGAACTTAGTGATTCAACCTGATCAGACCTATACGTTATAGCTAGCTGGAAGACCTCCAAAAATCTCACGGTTCTGAGGGATATGACTGTCTATGTGTGGGGCAGAGTTGGGGGAGAGGGAGTGCAGGGTACCTGCCTTAACAGTCGGGACCAAGAGAAAGGCTTTATTAAAATATTGCATGCCTACATGACAGAGGTCCTTTACAAAATGGGGTTTTGGGATTCCACAATTGGATACAACTGCTGTAAACAAACATCAGTCGTGAAGTTTCAGTCAATGAGTGGGAATCAGAAGGCTCTCCAGTCAAACCTGGAGTCAGGTAGAGCTGCCCTGTCCTGCTCATGTATTGTATAGAATCTTTACTAAGTCCATAAGGAAGAATGTGGGCATAGGAGGAGTAGCTTTCCAGATAATGGAAGCAGCAATATCGAAGCCTCCTTGTACATGAATATCAAAGTGTCCTCTGCTGAGATCCACAGTTGGTATACAGACTGATGAGCATCTGTAATCTCTCAAACTGTCCTTGGGGTCAAGAGAAATCAAGACAAGAGCAAGATCATATTCTTTGGGATTGGGCCAATGCGTTGTTCCCATCACTGTCAGGTCAAATTAGCTGAAAGTGCCAGGGATGTGGTTTAGAAGGGCTGGGACATACGTTAAAACTTGGAAGGCGTGAGTAGCCATTGTGAAACAAAAACTCCAGGTACTGTTACCTGGGATGTACACCAAGACAAGCCTTAACTACAGCTGGAGGATCATCAATTCAATGCATTTGCAAAGAAGGTCAAGAAATACATAGTGGTTTTTTGTTGACTTTAACCATGGGCAGCTCGATGATGCAGGGCGATGCGCTCAGCTGGTTGTTGTCAGGGATGCACTTGCAGACAAATATCAATTTGCTGAGAGACACTGTTTGGTTTACCCAAAACTTGTTGGTCTTCTAGGGTAAATTTGTCCATAACCAAGTTATGGACACAGAATGGCACGTTCCAAGGTCCAGGATACATTCGAGCTTGGGACAGCTATTGCCAAGGCATAATTAGGAAAGGCCATCATCTAATGTCTTTCAACCATCCTACATCCAGGGGCTTGGAATTGGGTGTACCCAAGGTTTTGACATATAATGAATCTTGTAAATATTAACAATAAGAAATGATTTGCTTTGCACCTCATCTAATGTCATCTGTGAATCGTCAAATAATTTACTTTAATGTGGTGAATTAAGTTTATTTTTGGAAAAAGACCTCATGACTGCTCTATGAGTCTTTTCCAGGAATTCACCTGGGGAACCTTCAACTTGATCAAAGACAATTTTTGGTCTGCATGAAACCTTTTGGTCTTCAATGCAAAGTATTGCCCATGACTAAGCCTTGCAGACTGGTACATTTCTATGTCCAAGATAATGTGAACTGCTTGGGTTAGATCATTGTCCGATTGTGTAGCATTTATATCATAAATATCACACGAGAATACCACATCATATATGGAAAGAATTTGATCTGCAACAGAAGTGCAATAGTATATAATTTGAACTGTTACAGAATGTAATTTCCATTTATTGATGAATAAGGTATATTTCTTTCAAAAAAGAAATTCTCCACCATTGTGACAACCAAACATATTAGCTACTAACAGTCCCCATTAACAGCTATTCATTCTCCTAGGCTGACCGTTATCCAGTCCTTTGGCTGTCTAAGTGTTCTTCTCTCTCTTTGGGCTCTACCTCCACCCATTGTTTACTCCTTACCCCCTTACCCCCTCCCTAACTTCTGCTTAAAAAAACATTTTCCTAGCCACCAACAGTTCTGAAGAAGGGTCACCGGACCCAAAACGTTAACGCTGATTCCTCTCCACAGATACTGCCAGAGCTGCTAAGCTTTCCCAGCAACTTCTGCTTTTGTTCAAGTGGAATACCATCACACACCTTCCTTTAGTCAGAAAATCATCTGTTTACCACTACTCAGTTTCCTGCGACTCAGCCAATTTTGGACCCATGTTGCCACATTCCCTTTCCAAAGTTTTAACTTTCCTGGCAAGTCCATCAGGTGGCACTTTATCAAATACTACACAGAAGGCCATGTACACCAATTCAACTGCAAATCAATGACTCTGAAGACTCAAAATCATATCCTCTGAAGAGGTCTTACTGGACTTGAATTGTATGCTTTGTTTCTCTCTCCACAAAGCTGCCAGACCTGCTAAGTTTCTCCAGTACTTCCTGTTTTCATTTTAATTTATGAATGAACCTTTGAAGAATGATGGGCAGGTTGATGGCAGGTAACTGATGAAAATCTACCTTGCCTCCTTTATGTGATTTCGTGGCCATTTTTATTGAGCAGGCTTATAACTCAAATTTCCTGTGTTTCTGCAGATTCCGAACAAATATAAATTTTGTTTTGTCAACTGGTGGGAGGCATTTATCAGCTTCGTTTCAATTTATACTCAGGATTACAAAAGCAATCCTCAGTCTGGCAATTCACTTTGACATAATACCGGATTTACACATTTAGTGAAAGAAGTTTTTAGAAAATTAAATCTTATGTAACTGTAATATCAAACAAAGAAATGCCTGCTGTAAGTCATCAATGAGACCATTGCCAAAGAAGTACAGCCCATAGGAAGTATAAATATTGGATTTTCTCCCTGAGTGAAATAACAATTGAACATTAACCATCAGCAGATCTGAAGACAGCCCAGGCATAAAGCATTGCACTACACATAGAAGGAGAACATGTGAAGAAAAAACAAATCATGTAAACATGGTATATAGGCATCATAGAGCCCTAGCAAAACTGGTATCAATGGGAATCATGGAGCAAACTGGTTAGTGTCATTCCTGGCATATAGCAAGATGGTTGTGTATGTTGGAGGTCAATCATCTCAGCTTCAGGGCATCTCTTTAGGACTTCTTTATGGTAGTGTCTTAGGTCCAACCATCTTCAGCTGCTTCATGAATGCCCTTCCATTCATCATAAAATCAGAAGTGTGGACTTTCACTGATGATTGAAAAATGTTCAGCATCATTTGCAACTTCTCAGATACTGAAGTAGGCCATGTCAAAATACAAGACCTGGACAATATCCAGGCTTGGGCTGACAAAGTGCAAGTAACATCCACACCACACAAATGCCAGGCAATGATCATCTCCAATAAGAGACATTCTAAACGCTGCCACTTGACATTCAATGGCATTACCATCACTGAATTCCCCCATAATCAATATCCTGGGGGCAACCATTGACCAGAAACTCAGCTGGTCTCACCATATAAATTCAGTGACCACCAGATCAGGCCCGAAGCTAGGAATACTGCAGCAAATACCTCACCTCCTCCCCAAAGCCTGTCCACCAAGGTCAGAAGTCACACAACACCAGGTTATAGTCCAATAGGTTTATTTGAAATCACAAGCTTTGAGAGTGTTTCTCCTTCGTAAGGGGCAGCTCCAAAACACTTAAGAAGCTTGACACCATTCAGGGCAAAGCAACCCACATGATTGGCACTACATCCACAAGCAGCCACTCCGCCTCCACCACTGATGCTCAGTAACCGCAGTGTGTACTTTGTACAAGATGAACTGCAGAAATTCACATAGATCCTTAAACAGCATCTTCCAAACCCACTGCCATTTCTAACTAGAAGGACAAGGGACGCTGATATATGGGAACACCACTACCTGCAAGTTTCCCTCCAAGCCACCCACCATCCTGACTTGGAAATATATTGCTGTTCCTTCACAGTTGCTGAATCAAAATCCCAAATTTCCCTTCCTAAGGGCATTGTGGCTCAAGCTACAGCACATGGACTGCCACAATTGAAGAAGGCAGCTTGCTACCACCTTCTCAATGGCAATTAAGCTCAACCAGCAACACCCACATCTCATGAGTGAATAAAAAAGAAAGCTTGACCTTGGTGCAATTCACTTTCACAGCCTAAGTTACAAAATATTATCACTGGTTTGCTGTATTGGACTGGAATTTTGTGAAGGTTAGGTTAGGAAACATTGCAACTCCACAAACCTGTCTCCTTTAAAAGGGCTCACATTTGCCATATTTTTCTTCCAGGTAGGCAGAACCAAGATGGAGTCAAGCTCCGCCTCTGGAGATGGGCTTGAAATGGCACATCGGCAAGAGATGACCAGGCAGGAATGCCTGCCTCCTGGGACAACAGCAAAATTTCAATGGTGAAAATCAGGCCCATAATCTCTCATCCCTCACCCAACCCTATACCCCACATATCACTCCTGTTTCTTCATATCCTCCATTCCCCCTTTATGCTGTCTTACTTATCCCAAGCAGTTGTGTAAGGTATAGCTCTGTTAAGGAAGGATGGATTAAGGATTAGTTCAGTACTGAGGGATTACCTTAACTTGAAGGATCAAAATGTAGAATCAGTTTGGGTAGAGATAAGGAATAACAAAGGTAGAAATTTGCTTATGGGAGTAGTTTATAGGCCCCTTGATAGTAAGTTACATCATAGAGCAGATCATACAGGAAGAAATCATTAGGGCATTTAAGAAAGGTACTCACAATAATTATGGATGACTTTAATCTTGTGTAGTACAGGAGAAGTAGGTTGGCAAAGGTAGCCTGGAAAATGAGTTCATCGAGTATGTTCATGGCAATATCTTAGGGCAGTACATTCTAGAACTAACCAGGGAACAGGCAATCCTGGATCTGGTAATATGTAATGAGACAAAATTAATCAAAAATCATATGGTAACGGAGCCTCTGGGTGATAGTGATCACAGTACAACAGGATTTCATGTTCAGTTTGGAAGGGAGAAGTGTTGGTCCATGACTAAAATTTTAAACTTAAATAATAAATAAAGGCATCCATAATGGTATGAAGAAAGAGCTGGTTAAGGTGAATTGGAAAGCTATGGTAAAAGCTAGGTCAATAGAGTTGCAGTGGCAAACATTTAAGGAGATATTAATAACCCTCAGCAAAGATTAATCCCAGTGAGAAGGAAAGACTTTTTAAGAAGGATAAGTTATCCATGGTTAAATAAGGAAGTTAGAGAGGATAGATTAGTTAAATAAAAGAAAGACAGATTTCAATTGAAATAAACTCTATACAAATCTGCAAAGATTAAGTAGTATGTCAGAGAATTGGGCAGACTTTAAGAACCAGCAAAGAATTACTAAAAGGATAATAAAGACACTGAAAGCACTTTATGAGAGAAAACTATTTATAAAAGTAGGTAGTAAGAGTTTCTCCACTTACTTGAACAGGAAAAGCGTCACTAAAGCTAATGTTGGTCCTGTAGAGAGTGAATATGGGGTATTGACAACGGAATATCAAGAAATGATGAAGGTGTTGGACAGGTATTTTGTGTCTTTCTTCAAGTTAGAAGATTTAGAAAATTTCCAAAAGACAACTGAAAATTGAAAAGTGATAAGAAGGGATGAACTCCAGAAATGTTGCAGTGAACTGAATAACAACAAATTTAACACTTTCATTCAATAAAGAAGGGAGGCAGAAAGCTGGAATCTATAGGCCAGTTAGCTGAACATCTTTAACAGGGAAGGTATTAGAATCAATTTTTAAGGAGGTTATAGTAGGTTACTTAGAAAATCACAACTTTGTCAGACCGTTCTGAGGAAGGGTCACCGGACCCAAAACGTTAACTCTGTTTTTCCCTTCACAGATGCTGCCAGACCCGCTGAGCTTTTCCAGTAACTTTGTTTTTGTTTTTGTCAGACAGTGCCAGCTTGGCTTTGTGAAAGGGAAATTTTGTTTATCTAATCTGTTGGAGTTTTCTGACAGAGTAATATCCATGATAGATAAAGAAAAACCAATAGATATAGTTTACCTTGATTTCTAAAGACTGTTTGATAAGGTGACACGTGAAAGGTTGCTGAACAAGATAACAGCACTAGGTTTAGTTGGTAACATATTAGCATGGATAAAAGATTGGATAGCTAACATGAAGGAGAAAGTACGGTTAAATAGATCCTTCTGAGGTTGGCAAGCAGTTACTAGTGGAGTGTGCCACAGAAATCAATGCTATGTCCTCAAATATTTGCAATCTATATCAATGTTTTGGATGAGAGGATTGAATATATGGTAAATATGTAGTCAAGAGGAGGTAGAGAGTCTGCAAGGGCTATAAATTGGTAAAGTAAGTGAAGAAAAAAATTAGCAGATCGAGTCTAACATGGCTAAATATCCATTTGTCCATTTTGGCAGGAAGAATAGAGAAGCCACATACAATTTAAATGAAAAGAGATTATAGAACTCTGAGGTACAAAGGGATCTGAGTGACTTGGGACATGAATCAGGTATAGTCACAACAAGTGAGCAGTAAGGTTATATGAAATATTGTTGCTAAGGAAATGACGCATAAAATTAGGATGTTTCACTGCATCTATGCAGGATGTTGTTAAGACAAGATGAGGAAAACTGTTTACAGTTTTGGTTTTCATTGCTTTAGAAACAGTTCAGAGAAGATTTGGTTGACTCATTCCTGGGTTGGAAGTGTTATCTTATGGAGAAATGATGAACAGGTTAGGTCTGTATCCATTGGACTTTGGAAGAATGATAGGTGATCTTATTGAAACATATAAGATTATCAGGGAGAGTAAGTGCCTACAGGACATTTCCACTCATGGGAGCGACTAAAACATGGGGATATGGTTTAATAATGAGAGATCTTTGGGGAGGTGATGGCCAAATGGTATTACGGCTGGACTGTTAATTCAGAGACCCACATATCGTTCTGGGGACCCAGGTTTGAACCCCACCACAGCAGATGGTGGAATTTGAATTCAATAAATACCTGGAATTAAGAATCTAATGATGACCATAATTCCATTGTTGATCGTCGGATAAACCAATCTGGTTCACTAATGTCATTTAGGGAAGGAAACTGCCATCGCTACCTGGTCTCACCTACATGTGACTCCAGACCCACAGCAATGTGGTTGACTCTTAACTACCCTCTAGGCAATTAGGAATGGGCAATAAATGCTGTCTAGCCGGTGACACCCCTCATCCTGTGAATGAATAAAAAACTCTCTTTTAAGACTAAAATGAGGAGCAACTGTTTCTCTCAGAGTCATTAATTTGTGGACTGCACTTCCCCAGCAGGTAGTGGAAGCTGTGTTTTTGAAGATATTCAGAGCTGTGTTAGATAAACTCCTAACAGACAGGGAAGTCGAGGATGAAGGGATACATGCAGAGAAATGGAAATTAGACAACAACCGGATCAGTCATGATCTTTTTAAATGGTGCACAAGCTCAAAATACCAAAGCTGTTGAGGGTTTTGTTAAATTTTAAACAGAAGCTAGAATTGTTGGAGAGCCCTGGGGCTGAATGCACCATAACAAATCTGTGAAATCTCTTCAAATTATGACACTAGAGATCCCAACCACAGTAATAACACATCTAATTTACAATACAGCGTCTAACTGTTGTAACTAGAGGAACTTTTTTTTGTACTTCGAAGCCTGTCAATGAATGTGTCCCTGGAATAGGTGACTGTATTTTTGGTCTCCACTTGGCACATTTGTTCCCTCATGGATCACATGGATTGGTGGGCTATCAGGAGGCAAAGGCTAGGAATAAGTGAGCCCTTTTCAGGCTGGCAGGATGTCACAAACAGTGTGCCACAGGGGGTTGGTGCTGGGACTTCAACTCTTTACAATTTATATAAATGATTTGGATGAAGGAATTGAAGGTATGGTAGCTAAATTTGTAGATGATACAAAAAATAAATAAGAAAGTTGATTGGGAAGAGGCCATAAGGAGCCTACAAAGGGATATAAATAGGTTAGTTAAGTGTCAAAGATCTAGGTTGTAGAGACCTATGTGGAAAAGTGTGAAGTTGTCCTTGACAGGAGGAATAAAAAAGAAACATGTTATCTAAATGTTGAGAGGTTTCAGAGCTCTGAAAGGCAGAGAGATTTAGGTGTCCTAGTGCATGAATTGCAGAAGGTAAGTCTGTTGGTGCAGCAAATAATCAGGACAGCTAATAGATTATCATATTTTATAACTTGGGAATTGAATGCAAGAGGATGGAGGGTTATGCTTCAAGTGTACAGAGCATTGGTGAGAATGCTTTTGTATTCATTCGTGGGATTGGTCATAGCTAGGTGGCTAGCATTTTTATTGCCCATCCCTAGTTATCCTTGACAAGGTGGTGGTGAGTTATCTTCTTGAACCACTACAGTCCATGTACTGTTTCAGGTACTGGTCACTGATTGTGGAAGGATGTTAATGCATTGGAAGCAGTTCAGAGAATGTGTAATAGATTAATACCTGGAATGAGCAGATTGCTTCATGGGGAAAGGCTGGGCAGTTTAGGCATTATCCCCTGGAGTTTAGAAGAGTCGGAAGTTTCTTAATTAAAACATACAACGTCCTGAGGAGGTTCGACTAGCTGGATCTTGGAAGAATGTTTCCTCATGTGGGAGAGTCTAGAACTAGATGTCATAGTTTAAAAATAAGGCAGCATCCATTTAAAATAGAGATGAGGGAACATTCTTTTTTCTCACAGAGGGTTGTGAGCCTCTGGGATTCAATTTCTCCAAAGACAACAGATGCAGAATCTTTAGAAAATTTCAAGGCAGAAGTAGATAGATTCTTGATTACCAAGGTGATGAAAGATTATCAGGATATGCAGGAGTGTAGATTCGAAATTAAAATAAGATCAGCCACAATCTTACTGGATGGCAGAGCAGAATCAATGGGCCAAGTGCCCTTCTCTTCTTCCTTATTTTACTTGTTAGTACATTTCCTCTGAGAGTCTATGAACACATCTACGTACTAAAGTCCCTGCTACCACTAAAAGTGTAAGGTTTTTAAACTGCCCAACCCTGCAATGGTGCCAATAAGAGAGGAAATATGGCATGTGATACTTGTCCCTTGCAAGAAGTCCAAATCCAGTTTCATCTGGCACTTTTAAAAGGATGCCAAGTTAACATTTCGGGTATTAACCTTCTAAAATGTTGACTTCTCCTCCTCCAGATGCTGCCTGGCACACTGTGTTTTTCCAGCCTCCTGTTTGTCTACCTTGGATTCCGGCATCTGAAGATTTTTGTCTTTAAATTTTGAAATGATCTTGAGTCATGTCCCAAAAATCTGAGCCTTTGTATGCAATGAGTTTAAGGTGTTCAGTTTCTGCTGTTCTGCAAAACATCAAGTATAACAGCCATCAATGACATTTATTCAAAGAATTTCAAATAACGACCAGTTCAAAACTCTGCTTCCTGCACCTTAACACACAGCAAGTCCCATTCCCTCATTAGCCATGTGCATACTGATGTATACTGGCTCTCTGTCAAGCAATGTCTTGATTTTAAAACCCCATCCTTGTTTTCAAGTCCTCCTCTGGTCTCAGCCCTCCCCATTTCTGTAAACTCCTCTGGCACCACAACTCTGAACTAATAGCAAAGTTGATTACCTCAAAAAGTTGGTAGCAATACAATTCTGTTCAGACTTTTTGAGTTGTATAAATCACCAAATTGAGAGTACAAATTACATATAAGTTACAGCTAGAGGAACATAATATGAATACTTTATTTTGATCAAAGTGCAAAATGTTCATTTAACTAATTTCTCAGTGACGCAGAACGTATAAATCAACCAATGAATCAAAATTGCCAATTTCAATTTGTCTTGCAATATCCAAATGCAAATATGAATACAATCTTTTTTCCCCAATTCATTTGGCAAAGGTGAAGCAGATATAAGCCCCGGTGATTGAATTTAATTTATAATGAATACTTTAAGAATAATAACATTTCATATGAAGAAATTTGTGAATTGTCCAATTGTCCACAATCTCCAATTTGTTCATTCACGAGGGATAAGCAATAACTATTGGTCTAGCCAGTGGCACCTACATTTCATTAACAAATAACAATCACGTAGCTTTTTTCCGTCTTTGTAGTTCCAATGGACTTGTTTTTTAATGATTACAGTAATCATAATCATTGATTGATTCTAAGACTGTTGAGGTTTTTGTGTTGTGGAAGGCCCTAGAATTGTAAAAAAAATGCTACAAATGAAAGTCTTCTCTACTTTCAGATATCAATTTTGACTCACTTTTGCCTCTGAGTCAGAAGATTGTTAGCTCAAGCCCCACTTCAGAGATTATAGCAGATAATAGAGGCTCGATATTTCAGTACTGTACTGTTAGATATGTTGCCTTTTGCACAAGGAATTCAGAATTTAGCTTTGGAATTAGCTTTATTGCTACGTGTACTCGAATTACTGAAGTGAAAAGCTTGCAATGTAGCCGCTTATGGTGCCATCATAGGTACAAGATACCTCAGTACAGATGCTTCATTATTTGGTACAAAATTGAAAGAATAATAAATAAAAGTTGAGCATAAGAATATAAAAGAAGTACTCGAATTACAGATATAGTAGGAACTGCAGATGCTGGAGAATCCGAGACAACAAGGTGCAGGGCTGGATGAACACAGCAGGCCAAGCAGCATCATAGGAGCAGAGAGGCTGAC
>NC_063334.1:92813901-92893270 GCF_021869965.1 Rhincodon typus
TTATCCTATAGCTTTTCCCCACTTTCTGTTTACATCTCAGAAATGATACAATCACTAAGAAGACTAATTCTGTATTGGATATCCAGCCCTTAAAATACTCTTAGGGAGTCTCGCGTTTTCTCAGGGAAACTTTGCCAGCCTCTTGCAACTTCAGTGATTTTTGTTTCTTATTTTCTTTGATTACAAATTTCTCCTGTTCAGAAGGCTTTGTCTTGTGGTGAGATGTGATACTACAAATACCAGGAACTATTTAGTACCTCACTTGGAATCATTCTTCAAGCATGAATACCAATGTGGAGTGTTGGTGCGCTATGGGTTATAGGAGACACATCCTGCCAAACTTCACCCTCTGCCTTCCTCCACTGCCTTCCTCCAATTCAGGCCACTATTTATCCCAGATGTTTAGCGCTACACCACTGTCAATCAATTCTTCAGCTGACTAGAACTAAACTCCTGGATTCCCTGATTATTTCTAGCTCTTTTTTTAAAGGCACAACTTAAATTTTATCTGTTCAAACAGATTGGGTTAACTTTCCCAGTGCCCTCTTATTTGGCACAGTGTCAAATATTGTCTTATTGCAAAATGTCCAAGTAACTTCGTAGAAGAGCCATGTTAAGAGTTTTACATAAATGTAGATTAATGCTTCTTCCAACTATAGGGGAAGTTCACTGGATACTGAGCAGGAGCTTTGGCTTTTCGTTTTCTCAGTTCATGAACTCAGGGTGCCCCAGCCAAAATTAACTTGTCACACAGCAAGAACCTCCTTGACCTGTGCGTTCATGATTACCCTAGGATTTTGTGTTTGCCCACTATTGCACTTTTGTAGACCTCAGAGAAATTCTGAGATGGCACTAGATTTATAAATCTGCAATAGATTTATACGGGAGAGATTTAAAATAGTTCTGCAGTTGCAAAACAACCGTAGTCATGCTTGCCCGAAACGTCAGCCTCTCTGCTCCTATGATGCTGCTTGGCCTGCTGTGTTCATCCAGCCCTGCACCTTGTTTACTCAAATTACAGTCCTTTTAACCCAAGTCCGTGCCAGCACTTGCCTCCAGACTGCACTGGGCCAAGTCTCCAGACCATGTCCGGCTTCAAAACTCGAGGCCTTGTCTCCAGTCCGCAAGGGCATCACCTCCCCGCTCTGGTCTCCAGTCCAGGCCTCACCTTCCCGTGTCAGCCTCCAGTCTAGGCCTCATCTCCCCGAGTCAGTCTCCAGTCCAGGACTCACCTCCCCATGTCTGCCTGGTCTGTGACTCGCCTGCAACAGCCTCTGGTCCAGGAGTAACCTTCCTCATTCCCCTCTGAATACGTTTAAAGTTAGAAGTTTGAAAAGAAAAGAGGAAAAGAAAAAGAACGGGCAGAGCAAAGGAGCTCTGGATGGAGCATCCTATTCCACCGCCATCTTGGACTGGACCCTTCTTCAGAACCAAGCTCTGGATTCAAAAGCATTATACATAGAAGAGCTGCAGTGTTCTGCCCAACATTTATCCCTTAAGCAACATCACCAAAAACAGTTTATCCAGTCAATTTGTCATTGACTTTAGGATGTCCAGTGATTGTAAAGGAAGCTGCATAAATGCAGGTAATTTTCTTTTCTAAATATAACTCTCAGAGGTGACCAAAAACACAATTTGATGAGTTGGCCCTCGATGTGGGAAAGTGGTGGAAATGTGGGAGGTTTAAGAAAACTTCCAGAACTATGCTAGGTGAAAGCTGTGTCATTGTTTTGGAGTTGGCAAATAAAGTGGATGAGAATCTATCAAGTAGATGATAGATGTGAGTGCTAGGAATGATGACTGTTTTTAGTAAGGCAGTTGTTGGATTGGAAAGCAACATAACGGATGAGGTAACAAGATTTTGAATTCTAAAGATGATGTGCAACAATGGATGTAGAGAAAGGAAAACAATTGATTTCTTAATATAAGGTCCATTATTGTAGAAATTTGAATGTGTTTCAGTTCATACAAGGTAGAGTTTAGGAAGTGGGCAAAGGTGAAATCAACCCTGATAATAAAAGCATCGTTGGATGGTCTCAGTAGCAATTTGGTTGAGTTACAAATATGATTGAGTGGTAGTATATGAGTGGTGGTATATAAATGGTACCACAGAGGTAAAGAATCGTTCTCAGTGGCAGACTAAAATTAGGATTTGAAGCTCACTTCAATGTTGACCAGAGTACTGAGAAGGTGCAATCAGATTTGGCCTGAACAAAAGCTAGGTGAAGGAGTTGGTGCATGACATGAAACCTCTAGTGGGAGCTAAATAAAATGGTTCCCTTCCTGTGTTAATGTTGAATGAGAAAAGTTCTAGGACTGAATTTTCCCAAAGTCTTTCTTTGAGTGAGATTCACAGCATCCAGTCCACTGTGGTCTGGGTTGGTTTTTCTCATACAATAGTCTGGTCTTCACCACGTTAATTACGCAACCAAGCTCTTCGGTGGCCAGCTTATGGGATCATGCGGCTGGAGAAACAAAAGTGTTCACCCCTACCAGGACCTTGTGACATTCACATTGCTGGCACCATATTTAACCCCCAGCTGCACACCACTTCAGATGTTGCAAGCCAAGAACTACCCACCACTCTGTCGTCCTACACTTTTGTCCTGAAGAAAATAGCCAGAACGACAAGTTCATTCCTTGCTTCACCATCAAGGACCTGGAGGTATTGGTGGACCAGGTGGTGAAGAGGAGGGTATTGCTTTTTCCTGCTGATCCACAAAGGAGTCCATGCCACAAGAGCCAACCAGCATGGACCTGAATAGAGGTCCAGGTCAATGCTATGTCTTGGGTGAAATATTGATCACAGTAGTGCAGGAAGAAGGTTAATGACATTCCACAAGGCTATGTGCCACTATCTTCTTTCTGTCACCCCACACTCACAGGGACAGCACTTACTCTATCTCTGCCACTGCATACACTTCTCACCAAGGCTTTACTCAAAGATCAAGTACTGCACCTCTCGTTATTATATGCATCAGCTCCACTCAGCAGCTCTCACCGACTTCATCTCTTCAGATTCCTTGCCTTTCCTGCCCTGTGCACTTCCCACTCATTCACTCGGGACATCTCACATCCTGTCTTGCTCCTTCATCATTACTATCAGCTCTCCCATTTCATTCCATCATATTCAATCCATCCTTTTATCTCATTGCAGAAAAAGTGACTCACATCCAGGCATAGAGGGCTAAGGCTAGTGAATGTTGAATGTCACCAGAGAAAATTCAGATACTCATTTGGGGACATGGAGATCTCCATAGGCAACCAACCATTGAGCTTCAGTGTGCTGTGCTACTCTCCCATTATCCCCACTACTCACTCATTCTTAACTTGCATCCCTCTTATTCAAGTACGACTGGCACCCAGCAAATATCCACCTTGGAGAAGGAAGCCACTCAACCAAGGTTATACTGACAAGATTTCACTCACAGCCTCCACCAGTTCAGAGACTTTCTCTTTGGTGGATATTCTATCTGGATTAGACTTGGAAGCACAGTCTGGTGAGCACAGACTCGGGTTTCTGACGCTCTACCTGCTGGAGACAAGGCACCTGCTCAGCCTCAGGCAGAAACCAATCCCACTCTCTTCGCCATTACTTACTTTGTCAAAATGCACAGATAGGCCCAGGAGCAGCAGGCAGTTTTATCAGAGATAGCTGATAAGCTGGAATTGAACCCAGGTCCCTGGCACTGTGAGGCAGCAATGCTAGCCACTGAGCCACTGTGCCACTCTGTTTTACTGTGTGTTTTCAGTTCTTTCAGATTGTATTCTATATTTAAATAGCTTGCTTCTTTTCTTTTGTTGTAACAAATTTCTGTTTAAGAAAAGTTAAAGAATATCTTCAGTCTCATGCATCTATTTTTCAGTGAATGGCTACAATATTAAATAAAACAAAAGTGACTTCTCAGGCCAGATTTCATCCTGGAATCTGACTTGATAAGTAGTAACGTCAGCAGGCCCAGAATAGCAAATCTTCCTGGCAGAATCATGAAAATCACGAGCTCCAAAGTGAAGTCCTGAAAGTTGAAGTGGTGTGCAAGTTGGTCCTAAAGGAGGTGTGATAATGTAATGAGCTTGGTATTTTGATAATGTCGACTTTGTGGATGAAGGATGGAAGTTGACCCTGTCCACGGAGCAAGCAGGGGGCATTGTGGTGGTGAAGACAAGAGTTATATGAAGGTCAGGAGAAGAAAGTGGCAAGCTACTCTCACTTTGACTTTCATGTCAGGAATTGGAGCCATCTGATTTCTTGGGGAAGGTGAGAAGAATTAGAAGCTGCGTAGAAATTGGACAATTCGAGCTAACCATGAAATCCAAATGCATTGAAATAAGGTGGCCATTGTTCATTAGCAATATTTTGAACTCACTCAGAATTTCTTTTTCTCCATGTTGAGATTCTGATTTTTTTTTCATTTCACCAAATTTTCCCGTATTGCTTTCCATTACCCATTCCGCTCAAGGGAGTGGAAAATTCTTTGCCTGTTTATTCAAAAATGATGTCGGATATGCAGGTGAATATGCAGCACATCAGCTGTTGAGAAATATATAATGGTGATGGAAAACAGAAAAGGGACTGACATAGGCTAAAATTTGCAGCATGTATATACAACTGAATTTAGTGCCATTGATGGACAAGCAAAAGAGTAATTTGTAATCTTCTTATGGTACCTTTAGATTGCAAGTTGGGCATTATTACAAAGCTATTTTGGCTTTGTGTTTGTTTAAAATGTTCTCCTTCATATGAATTTTTCTGGAGAGAGATGGAATGAAAATCTTTCAAGAACTGAAATTAAATTTTCCAAATCGACTCTAATTTCAACAATTTTATGGAATTAACTTAAAAGGTTTCATATTATCAAATACATTAGAACATCGGGCACAATTGAAAATTATCCCACCAAATGTGTTTACATTTGTAAAGAAAATAGATTCTAGTCATACTTTTACACACATATTTATTTTTCAGTGATTCAAAGATGTTCTAATTTGTCCATGATGTGTAATGATTTAGAAAACAGGCACAAATTTTATAACTAGTCACTGCCAAGATTACTTCCTTTGTGCTCTATACTTCATAATGTGTTCATTTGTATGCATTAATTCTATGTATAAACACATAGGATTTCACACTACTAGAAAGAACGTTGTGGTCCATTTCACAAGTCATAATTTCAAGGAAATTTATTCCACAATATTTCCCATATCCCTCTAGCAATTCTTCACCAGGTACTTATCCAATTATCTCCAATATAATTAACCCTCGTTGCTTCCCTTGGAAGTACATCTCATACATTCATTACCTTGTACATAAAAGTAGCTAAATCTAAGCTGTATTTTCATCTTCCCCTTGTGTCATTCCACTTGTTGCAAACTCTGTCAAGCATACTGCTTTTTAAATCCATAGAATCTTTAATATCTCAATACAATCACCCCAATCGTTCCCTTCGCCAGTATTCTCCCAGCTTCTACAACGTCTCCTGATTATACGTACACTTAGTCGCAGAAAACTGTTCAGTTTCTTTTTGATCCACTTTCTCCAGTGCTGGATATCTTCTCATGTTGGCCAGAATTGTGCACCAATCACAGCCAAGCTGGACAAAAGATCTATTCAAACTTAGAATCACATAAAAAAAAACATTTAGCTACATGTCCCAAATTTTGATTAGCTTTCTGTCTCTTACAGTGCACGATAATGATGGCTTCAGTCATCTGACCACAAAAAGTGCATGCGAATGTTTTTTCCTGTAATGTGGTTTGTAAACTAGTCAATTAATTTTTATTGTTTCTATTTATCATAATTTGCAAACTTTGCATTTGACCACAGTAAATGATGTCTGGGACTTGTCTATTGAACTCCCTAATCTATTCAAGTTCCTCTATATTTAGTTTGCCTCTTTTCTGTTAATTGTAGACTCTTTCAACTGATTTCATCTGAAGACTTTGATATCAAAAACTTTGAAAGTTTTATTTTTGTTCTCACTTCCAAATGATTTACGGACTTTGAAGCAAAAATACCCATTACGGATGCCTGAGATATCCTACTAGTTACTTCCTTCCAGTTATCTGAAATAATCAATTACCAGGCTATTTCAGAAGCAGTCCACCTGTGCTGTGTGATCTAGCATCTCGTGTGGCACTGTAGCCACAGCTTTGCTGAAATGTTAACAATTAACATCCACTATGTTACTTTTTTAAAGAACTAAAGAGATTTGTCAGGCATGACATCCCTTCAATAAAATGTTCTAGCTCCTTCATATTTCTCTGATAGTTCATCATTTTTCATTCATGTCACATCTATTGCACTCCCTACGATGGGTGAGCATTGGTATCATATTTGCTTTTCTCCAATACTCTGGCATAGTTCCAGTTTTCAAGAATTTACTACAAATACACACAGAACATGTCTAATTCCATTAACCACTTACCCAATTACTTTGGGGTACTATTTGGCTTAACACTTTCAATTTATCTTCACAAAGAAACATTGGGGTACAGGTTCATAGTTCCTTGAAAGTGGAGTCACAGGTAGACAGGATAGTGAAGAAGGCATTTGGTATGCTCACCCTTATTGTTCAGCACATTGAGTATAGGAGTTGGGAGGTCTTGTTGCGGCTGTACAGGACATTGGTTAGGCCATTTTTGAAATACTGCGTTCAGTTCTGGTCTCCCTGCTAAAGGAAAGATGTTGTGAAAGTTGAAAGGGTTCAGAAAAGGTTTACAAGGATGTTGCTGGAGTTAGAGGGTTTGTCCTATAGTGAGAGGCTGAAGAGGCTGGGGCTATTTTCCCTGGAGGGTCGGAGGCTGAACGGTTACCTTATAGAGAATTATAAAATCATGAATGGCATGGATAGGGTGAATAGTCAAAGTCTTTTTTTTCCAGGGTAGGGGAGTACAAAACTAGAGGGCATAGGTTAAAGGTGAGAGGGGAAAGATTTAACAGGGACCTAAGGGGCAACATTTTCTCGCAGACGTGGGTGGGTATATGGAATGAGCTGCCAGAGGAAGTGGTGGAGGCTGGTACAATTACAACATTTAAAAAGGCATCTGGATGGGTACATGACTAGGAAGGGTTTCGAAGGATATGGGCAAAATGCTGGCAAATGGAACTAGATTTATTTAGGATATCTGGTCGGTATGGACGAGTTGGGCAGAAGGGTTTGTTTCTGTGCTACACATCTCTTTGACTCTATGAACTCTGTAATCATTACATCATCTTGTTAAATTGAAAAAAAAAATTTCAGTGAATGTTTCATTCAGCAGTATAAAGACAGTTTGACAATTCCTCTGTGAACATCAACTTGCATTTATATAGTGGTTTAAATATGGTAAAACCTCCCAAACTGCATTAGAAGAATCAAGAAAATTTGGCTCAAAGCTACGGAAGAGTTACTAGGACAGAACATCAAAAGCTTGAGATAGAGTTTAAAGAATATCTTAAAGAACGGCAAAGATATAGGAGGATGGAAAGATTTAACCAGGGCATCCCACATCATAGGGCATTAGCAACTGAAAGTATCCTTGTTAAATCTTCAACTTTAGCTACCAGTCATTTATGATCAAATGCTTTCTGCAATTCCATACAAAGAAACAGCAGTCATTCCTGTCTTCACTACTTTAGTGACATCTTCGTAACATTCAGTCGAGCTCATTCGGCATGACTTGCCCTTTATCAATTCAACTCTCTGATCAGCTAAAAATGTTCAAGGTGTTTAGTTATTTAATCCTTAATTATACCTTCTACTAATTTCTTAATAACATGATGTGAGATTAACTGGTGTATGATTCTCTGGTTTCTCTGTCACCTTTTCTTTTAAAATAACAGTGTCATGCACAATTTACCAATCGAATGGAATGGTTCTTGAATCAAGAGAACTTTAGAGAATCAAAGGGCATGTGCAATGTTCTCACTTACCTCCTTTTAAATCTCAGAATTGAAACCACATGGCTCTGGACAATTGTCATGCTGTAGTAACGTTATTTTATTTTACAGTTTATTTGCTTGCAATATTTTGCCAAAGCCCATCCATTTGCCATTTGTTTTTTGGGTCCTCTGACATTCTTTTGTCCTCCACTGTAAATAATGGTGGATATGTATTGATATTTACTATTGATTTTCAGTATCACTGTTATCTGTTTTGAACAGGCCCACATTGACCTTAATCACATCTTTCAAATTTAAAAGCTTATGCATTGAATTTGAAATCCCCTGTAAGTTTCTTTTCATACTCTCCTTGTTGCAGCTCTTACCAATTGTAAATAAAGCGAACATCGCAAAACAATAATAAATTGTCATTTGTACAACTACCAACTGCACCTTACAATTTACATATAACAAATAGGTTCATCAAATAAAAGCAAACTCAAACCACAATACTTAATCCTTACTATCCTAATGCTTAATATCCTAATATAGGCTGGATTATAATAGTGCATATGGCAATGAGGAGCAAGTTTTGACGTGTGTTTAGGAGAAGTTTCTTTGTCAGTATGTTTCCAGACCAACAAGGTAGGAAGCTTTGCTGGATCTAGTTCTGGTGAATGAGGTGAGTCAAGTGGATCAAATATCAGGAAATATTTAAAGAAGAGTGAACTCATAAGCATTTTGTGAGCAATGGATAAGAACAAAGAAAGCAAGAATACTTAATTGGAGGAGGGCCAATTTTAGTGAATGGCATTCAGCGAATGGTAATGTTTTTGTCCCAGGTACATTGGAATCAAAGATTGGTTGCAATGGAACAAAGGGTTGCCTCAAAAGTGGAAATGGATCAGGTGTAGTCAAAGTATATTTGTAGCAGTAGGGCAACCACAAACTAAAGCTCCTTGATGCAAAAAGATAGCAAAAAATGAACCATAAAACATTCTGAATGCTAGATGTTAATTGACAATATGGAGACGTGGAAGTTCCTTGGAGGAGTGAAAAAGTAATAACAGAAACAGAAGGACGGCATGAGAAGAGAATGACAGCTAATTTGGAAAACATATAAAAGTTTTCTATTGTCTTGGTAGGGAAAGAGGAATACAAAGAGGGATGGGGATGATTATTGACCTAAAAGGGGATCATGACTGGAGTCAGATAGGATATATCCAAGGATGCTGTAAGAAATTTGATGTGGAGGTGCCGGTGTTGGACTGGGGTGGACAAGGTCAGAAGCCGCACGACACCAGGTTATAGTCCAACAGGTTTATTTGAAACCACAAGCTTTCAGAGCACAGCCCTTTCATCAGGTGGAGTGAAGTGTAACTTCCATTCAGTCCACTTGACAAAGGAGCAGTGCTACGAAAGCTTGCGATTTCAAATAAACCTGTTGGACTATAACCTGGTGTCGTGTGACTTCTGACATAAGAAATTTGGAGTACTAGCTGTAACCTTTCAATTCTTCCTGGATATAAGGCTGTTGCCAGTGGACTGGACAATTGCAAATATTTTAACCTTGTTCAAAAAATTGTGCAAAGTTACAATCAGCAACTACAGATCAGCCATTTTAAACTTGGTGGTGGGAAAGCTTTTGAAATAATAATCCAGGACAAATATTATCTGCCACTTAGATAAATGTGGATCAATTAAGGAAAGCCTTTATGAAAGTTTTGAAGGCAAGTGTGTTTAACTCACTTGATTAAGATTCTTGATGGGATTATAGAGAGGCTTAATGTTAATAATGCCATTGACATGATGTACATGACCTTCCAAGATGGATTTGATGAAGTTTACCTTCCAGACTTGTCAACAAAGTTGAAACCCATCAAATTAAAGGTACTGTGGAAGCATGAATGTGAAATTGCCAAGAGTCAGGTAACAGAATGCTGTGGTGAACAGTTGTTTCTTGGACTGATGGTAAGTTTATAGTGGGACTCTCTAGGCGTCAGTATTAGGACCATTGATTTACTTCTGAACCAGACTTGGATGTACAAGTACAATTTCAAAATTTGCAGATGACACAAAACTTGGAAGTATCATGAATTGTGAGACTGACAGGGCTAGATTTCAAGAAGGTTTAGACAGGCTGGCAAGACAAACACAAGGAGGCTGAAATGACTCCACATAGGCCAGAATCCCATCACCAAGTCACCCTTTAATTACACGCACAAAGTAATTGACACTGGTCTGGCTTCCTCAGAGGCTGCTCTCAGACTGAACAGAACCTCTGGCAATCCTATTTATATCTGTCAGCCAGGTTTCCCTGATTGGCATGTTTTGCTTCTGCACTGTTTGCGAGGTTACAGCTTTCTTGTGGTCCATGTACTTGGATTTTGGACTTCTTTTTCCAGCGGACCATTGGACTACGGATGGTATGGAGCTGTCCTTATATGCCAAATGCCATTCGACTTTGGGAAATACTCATATTCCCTGCTGATAAACAATGGCCTGTTATCTGTGACCAACACTTCTAGGAGTTCATGTGTTGCAAAAGATGCTCAAGGCTCTTCTATTGTGATCCCCATGTTTGATGAATGAACTCCATACGCATCCAACCACTTTGAGTGGATGACCACAATGACTAAGGACGTTGAGCCCATGAAAAAGCAACATAGACAATGTGTAACCAAACCCAGGGTTTACCCAGCCATTCTCATGAACGAGGGGGAGTTACTGGCGGTAATTGTTGTCCTTGTTGGCACCCTTGGCATTGTCCCACCAACGTGACTGGGCTGCATCCAAACCTGGCCACCTGACATAACCTCTTACCAACATCTTCATTTTGGAAGCCCCTGGATGACCCTAATGGACAGTATTTGGCAGTGATGTTTGCTAGGGACAATCACTCTTATTCTCTTTATTAAAATGCCGTCCCCCAAGGTGATCTAGTCTTGCCAGGTCCAGAAAGGTTTCATTTCTGGTTGTGATGGCCCTTTTGTTTCACCAATCACCACCAGCTGTTTCAGTTTCGCCAGGACCAGATCTGTTTTGTGTCCACAGTCTGATATTGTCAGCTGTGACTGGAAGGGTGTTCAGAAAGTTTAAAACCAGAACAGACTCTTCTAGTGGCTGCACCATCGCTAGTGTGTCTGCCAGCAGGAGGTGGTTCAAGGCATTTGCATTTGCTACTTGGCCTCTTGGATGGTGCTCCAACTTGTAATTATATGAACTGAGAATGAGAGCCCACCACTGAATTTGGCCTGAAGCTATGGGCAGCATAGCCTTGTCCTTTTTTTAAGTAGCCCGACAAACCTAATAGTGGTTTTATCATCCATTACTATTACAAATTTATATCTGTACAGGTATTGATGGAACTTTCTCTCAACAAAGTTGACCGCCAAATCTTCCTTATTTCATAGATCATATAGAATCATAGAATCCCTACAGTGTGGAAACAGGACCTTCGGCCCAACAAGTCCACACCGACCATCAGAGCTTCCCACCCAGCCCCATCCCCCTATAACCCAGCTAATCTACACATCCCTGAACACTACAGGCAATTTAGCATGACCAATCCACCTAGCCTGCACATCTTTGGACTGTGGGAGGAAACCGGAGCACCCGGAAGAAACCCACACAGACACAGGGAGAATGTGCAAACTCCACACAAACAGTTGCCCGAGGGTGGAATCAAACCTGGGACCCTGGTGCTGTGAGGCAGCAGTGCTAACCACTGAGCCACCATGCCATCAACACTCGCTTAACAAGAACCTGCTCAGTTTGTGTTTCACCAGGGCCACTGAGCTTCTCATTATTTATCTGGATGTATTTGCATTCTGCATCTGCCAAAGTCCAGGAGGAATACGCTATCAGGTATTCCCCTCCATTGGGCGATCTGTGAGTCAACACTACACCAATACCATATGGGGAGCATCACATGCCAGCACGAGATCTTGCTTTGGATCACAGTGTGTCAACAACTTCAATGACAATAGCTGCTTCTTCACTTCCTTAAAGCTTATGTCTTGCCTCTGAGGCTGACCCTTTTTCAATAGCAAATATAAGGGTGCCAGGATGAAGGCAGGTTAAATATGAATTTTCCATAATAATTCACTAATCCAAGGAAAAACCTAACCTCCAGCACAGACCTGGAAGCTGGGGCATCTTTGATTGCCCTTACTTTATCTTCCAATAGGTGTAACCTGTTCTTTCAATTCTGTAGCTCAAGTAGGTCACTTGGGGTGCCTAGAACACACATTCTTCCCTTCTAAGATGCCTGTCTACTTTGGAGAAACATCTAAGAACTATCCAAGTTCTCTAAATGCTCCTTATTGGTCTTTCCTGTTATTATCATGTCATCCAGGTAAGTGGCAACCTGGGATAGACCTTGTAAGATGTTCTCCATCATCCGCTGAAAAATTTCATAGGCTGATGATATCTCAAATAGCAGTCTTGTATATTGGTGCAAACCCTTATGCATATTC
Source organism: Rhincodon typus (assembly GCF_021869965.1). NCBI lineage: Eukaryota > Metazoa > Chordata > Chondrichthyes > Orectolobiformes > Rhincodontidae > Rhincodon > Rhincodon typus. The sequence continues at coordinate 92,826,241 of NC_063334.1, forward strand.
ATTGTAGCATACTTGTGGGAATCTTCATGTAACCACAACTGCAGGTATGCATGCCTCATGTCCAGCTTCATGAAGGACAGCACCCCCTGCCAGGTGGGCAGGTGAGTTCAGGCTGGCACAAGTGAGCCAGGATACCCTCCTCCTGTCAATATTTAAGTGTGCAGTCCCTGCTTCCCATTTGGCCTGAATTGGTCATCTCTGGAAGACTAATTGAGGAAGCATTCATTATTTAAAATTACACTGCAAGAGTGTGAAAACTGGCAAAGCAATTTGATGAAAAATCTTGATAAGCCATCGACCCAATTATCAAGTAAAGGAAGGTAAGTGCAAGAAATGTTTCTCGCGAATGGAGGTGATTGGGTAATTCCCCTTTCAATCACTTCTGGAACCTACACTGTTGCAAGTGACTGACTGGAATTGCTCATATATTTACATTTGAATTTTATAGACTTTGCAATTCGCCACACACAATATGCAACTGGGTCCCACTACTTTCTGTTTCTTAACACTGAACCAACCTGTTCTACAGGTTATAACTTTGCTTACAAGCTTTTTGCATGGTACTTTGTACCCTCATTAAACATTTCTGTTATGCCATCAAAACACACTGTTAGTTAAACATTATTTGCTTTTTACAAATCTGTGCTGATTGTCTTTAAGTAATCCACATTTATCCAATTGCCTATTAATATTGACCCTGATGAATTTTGTTACTTTCCACTTATCATCCCAAGCTTGAATGACAACCAGGGCTGCAGTGAACATAGATTATTATTTGAGGAGTTGCAAATGGAACTGAATGTTATACAATCATTAGCAAGCACTCCCACTTCTGACCTTATAATGGAGTTAAGTTTATTGTCAAAACAGCAATACATGACAGTGCTTACGGTACTGCCCTGATGAGCTTCTGAAGCCATGTCTTGGTTTGAAACGATTGGAATCTGACAATGACTCCCTTCCTGTGGGAGGGAAGCTGTGGCTGAAAATGATTGGGCTACCTGGATGCTACCCTGAGGAACTTCTACATAGATGTCTTGGGGCAGAGATTACTAGTTTACAACAATCACAACCATCTTGCTTTGTGAAAAACAGTTCTACAATCAAGAGAGAGCTTTCCTTTAATTTCCTTTGACTCCAGTTTTTTTAGGGTTCCTTGCTTCCGCACTTAGTCAAATGCGGCCTTGATATCAAGGGCAGTCACTTCCATTCCCCCTGTGGATTTCAGCTCCTTTGCCCATGTTTGAAGCAAGACTGTAATGAGGTGAGAATAATGAGGAGCTCAGTGGCCCTGGTGAAACACAAACTGAGCAGGTTCTTGCTAAGTGAGTGTTGCAGCACATTTTTAGGAGCCCCTGGTGCTGCCCTTCTGTGCTCATTATTGAACGAGGATTGATCCCTGGCTTGGTGATGATAATGGAAGGGTTGGACATGTGCAGACCATGAGTTGCAGAGTTGTGAGTACAGTTTTGCTGCAGTTGTTATGCATATCTGAAATCTGTCCCAGTTTGCATGATGATAGTGTCATGATGGTGGGTATCGTCAATGTGAACACACGACTTTGTCTCCAAAAGGACTGTGCAGTTGTCACTCTAACCGATTATGTCATGGACAGATGTATCTGCAGCTGGCAGATCGATGAGGATGAAGTCAAGTATGTTTTCCATCTTGTGAATTTCCTCATCATCTACCAGAAATCCGGACTAGCAGCTATTTCCTTCAAGACATGACCAGCTCGATCAGTAGTGCCACTGCTGAGCCACTCTAGGTGGTGGACATTGAAATCCCCTATTCAGAGTACATTCTGAACTCTTGGTACTCTCAGTGCTTTTTCCAAAGTAGTTTTCAATGTGGAGGAACAGAGTCATCAGCTGAGGGAAGAATCTACATGATAATCAGTGGAAAGTTCCTTGCCCATGTTTGACCCAATGCCCTGAAACTTCATGGAGTTCAGAGTCAATGTTGAGGACTCCTTGGGCAACCCCTTCTTGACTGTATACCACTGTGCTGCTACCTCTGCTGGGTCTGTCCTGCCAGTAGGATTCTGTAAGACTATATTAGGCTATTGCTTAGCAAGACTGTGAGACAAATAAAACTTGTTTCATGGTGTTATCTAGAGAAACTGAACAGGAACTAAAGAATTTTACAGTGGGCTCAACCAGAGTTGTGACAAAAACAAATTTGTTTTGGACAGGTGGCTGGAAACAGGAATGCAGTGATTTTAAACAGTGAAATGAACTGGATGGATTAGTAGACTGGATAAGAGGGGTAAAAATTGAAACGGGGGCAAATTGCTAGAAAAGATTTTCCAGATATGGTGGAACAAGCCTATTCAGGGATTTGAAAATGAGAATGAAAACCTGACAGTTGATTTGGTAGGTCACATGAAATCTTTCAAACTGGATTAGAACAAGGATCATGTTTTGGCATTTTTTCACAGAAGAGTAAATAGACCACTGTCTAGATGAGGTGAACTTTAGGATGCCATTGACATGGCTGGTGAAGAACAGAGTATTAAGGAAACTATTCCTGAAGATTCAAAGGATTTGATGAAGGAAAGTGGGTGAAAGGAATGACATAAGGAATTAATCATGTTTATCCTGGAAATCGAGGAATGGTGATCTTAACAAAAGAACACAGAATTTAGTTCTTAGATATGGGTCAAATGCTGAGGTTGTGCAACACCCTGGAGTCAAGGCAAAAGAGGAGATTATAATTGTCAGCAGTGCTAATTGCTGAAGATAGATCAAGTTGAGTAGGCAATTAAGGGCTGAAACTTGTATCTCCTAAAACTTGCTTGCTCAATTCCAAATATAAAGCTCTTAACAACGCAGAGGCTGTTGTCATGTGTTGAGATCAACTTTGTCTGAGTAAGGCTGAAAGGCAACTATCCAAGCCCTCCTTTATTTTTGATATTTAGTATTTGCCCGTGTGAAGTATGGAAGTGTGAAGAGAATTGGATATCCATGGTGTAGGTGAAGCACCTGTGACTGAAGAACACCAAGATATTCAAAGAAATGAGGTAGAGACTGCACCTGGAGCAAGAAAACAGAATCAGTTTAGAAACCATCCAATTCAGTGGGTCAGCAGCAGGTTGAAAACAATTGATATTCTAGGAGAGACCTAACTGTGCATTTTAGGCAAGAAATGGTACAGTGCTGAGGAGTTACTGGTTTCCTTGACTACTAGTTAGGGAAATGGAATTGCTAATCTGTGAAGTGATGATTTGATTTTCATGCAGGCATGGTTAAGAGGGAGAAAAGAGGGTTTGGATGGTTGTCTTTCAGACCTACTCGGGCAAAGTTGATCTCAACTCATAACAGCTGTCCGCTTTTGTTAAGAGCTTTATATTATGGTTGGAACTGAACATACAAGTTTCAGGAGATACAAGTTTCAGCTAATACATATGGAGAAATTCAGAATACCAACTTCATTGTGACAAAGACAGAGATGAGAAGTGTGTGTCAAGGAGCATTAAAAAGGAGATGTAGGGGCTAGTCTGATAAATGGTGCTTTGGGGTGGGAGTGGTGTTAGGCTGCTGCTGGTCCTACAGGAATGACTTATGCTCTGGCTTAGAGAGGGTGTTTAGATGGGATATATATTTAAGGACAGGTAGAGTGTATGGCATTGTGGTTGAACAGCAACTAACACGGGAGAATAAGGTTGTATGTATGACGGAGTGCCAGCTATGCTGATTTGTGATTCTGTGGCTTCTGTAGTACAACATTGCTGGTGAGAGGTAACAGCAGATTACCAATGCTTCTCTGAGCTCCCTTTCAGAGATGGCATAGGTGCAAGGGATATCTGTCTGTTAGCCGATATCCACATTGGCAAGTTGTTCTGAGAATGGCTCCTTGTAAGATAGAACCAGATCTGAGGGATGCCATGGGGCAAGGCAGGTAGTTAATGAAGTGTGATTGGTAGGATATGGAGAGAAATCTCGCTAGGACTTCCTCAAAACCCACACTTAGCTCACCCTTGTTCTTCTTCAAATGGTGGGAACTTGTATGTGCACTTTAGAGATGGAATTCCAATTTGAGGTCTCACTCAAAAGATGGCCCCTCCAATGCTGTAGCACTCCCTCAGTTTTGTGCTGGAGAGTCAGCCTAGATTTTGAGTTTGTCTCTGGAGTGAGATTTGAACCCACAAATTGAAATGAGAGTGCCATCAGCTGTGTTGATACTATGACTACTAGGATTTCCTGGCATTATTCAGTAGAATATGCATTAATTCTATTGATGTGCGGCTAATTTCAGACCACAGGAAGAGAATAATGAAAGTAAATAAGCTAAATTCAAGTAGCTATAAAGATGTTTCCATTTTGCAGTAGCTGAAAACTATGTATCTAAGAGATTTTGGAAGTTCAGAAATCTTGCACATTTTTTGATGCACTTTGCTGAACCAAATCCTGCAATTTAGTTTAGCCATTAATTTGTTTTGCACTTGGACAGCTACTTTTAGCAGAACACTGAAGCTAAGCTTGAAAGGTTTGATATCAAGTAGCAAATTCTTGATGTATGTTTGCTTTTCAACTACAGACTGTCATGCAATGTGTTAGGATCATGACTGGCATTGCAAGCTGTGAGTTGTGGGTCTGAAGTTCACAAGTGCATGAAGGTGAGGTATAAATCCTGATTGACTTGATTTGATTTAATTTGATTTATCATTGTCACATGCCTAGGTACAGTGAAAAGTTTGTATTGTGTGCAGTACAGGCAGATCATACCATATAAAATGCATTGGTGTAATAGAGCAATGTGAAGAATATGACATTACAGCTGCAGAGAAGGTGCACAAAGAGTGAGATCAACATTTAAGTTTAAAACTTGAAAGGTCCATTCAGAACAGTGGGGAAGAAACTGTTCTTGAATCTGTTGGTACATGCGTTTAAGCTTTTGTGTCTTCTGCCCTACGGAAAGGTTGGAAGAGATTATAACTGGGGTGGGAGAGATCTTTGATGTTGGCTGCCTTCCTGAAGCAGCAAGTAATATAGATGTAATCAATGGATGGAAGGTTGGCTTGCAAGATGGACTGGGCTCTGTTCACAACTCTGTGTAGTTTCTTATGGCCCTGGACAGAGCAGTTGCCATACCAAGCTGCAATGCATCTGGATAGAATGCTTTCTATGGTGCATTTATAAAAAATTGGTAAGAGTCTTTGGGGACATGCTGAATTTCCTTAGCCTCCTGAGAAAGTAGAGGTGTTGTTGTGCTTTCTTGACCGTAGCATCAATGTGGGTGGACCAGGACAGATTATTGGTGATTATCACTCCCAGGAACTTGACACTCTTGAACATCTCCGCCTCAACACGTGTCCTCCACTTTGCTTCTTGAAGTCAATGACCAACTCTTTCATTTTGCTGACATTGAGGGAGAGATTGTCATCTTCTCACAATGCCACCATCTCTTTCTCTTTCCTGTATTCTGTCTCGTTATTGTTTGTGATCCGGTCTGCATCAGTAGTGTCATCACCGAACTTATAGATAGAGTTAATACAAAATTTGGCAACACAGTCATGAGTGTACAGGGAGTATAGTAAAGGGCTGAGTATGCAGCCTTGCATGGTGCCAGTGTTGAGGATTATCGTAGAGAAGACGTTGTTGTCTGTTCTCACTGATTGCAGTCTGTAGGTTAGGAAGTCAAGGATTCAAATGCAGGGGGCCGGAGCAGAGACCTAGATCTCAAAATGCGGAAATTAATTTGGTTGCAATTATGGTGTTGAAGGTGAAACTGTAGTCAATAAGTAGGAGCCTGATGTAGGTATTCTTGTTATCCAGATGTCCCAGGGATGAGTATAGGGCTAGGGAAATGGCATCTGCTGTGGACCTGTTGCAATGGTAGGTAAATTGCAAGGGATCAAGGCAGGTTGGGAGGCTGGAGTTGTTGTGAGCCATGACTAATCTCTCAAAGCACTTCATAATCGTGGAGGTCAGAGCCACCAGGCGGTAGTCATTGAGACACACTGCATGAGTTTCTTTGCCACCAGGATGATGGTGGTCTTCTTGAAGCAGGTCGGGACTTCAGATTGTAATAAGGAGAGGCTAAAGATATCAGCAAATACACCTGCCAGCTGGTCTGTACAGGATGTGAGTGCAAGGTCAGGGACTCCATTTGGGCCAGTTACTTTCCATTGGTTCACACTCAAAAAGGCCAATCTGATGCCTGTAGAGATGACTGAGGGAACACGTGTATTCGAGGCTGTCGGGGCAGGGGACAATGTTTCGCTGACTTTCTGTTCGAAGTGAGTGAAAAATGCATTGAGCTCATCAGGAGGGATGTTTTTTTGTCCGTTACTTTTTCTGCTTCAGTTTGTAGCCCCGTTATGTCGTATAGGCCTTGCCACAAATGGTGGATGTGTGTGTGGTAGTTTGGGTCTGTAGCTTAGTCCGGTATTGCCTCTTGGCATCCCTAATGGCTTTATGGAGGTTGTATCTGGATTTCTTGTAAAGGTCAATGTCATCTGACTTGAATGCCACAGACCTGGACTTCAGTAGGCAATGGACCTCCCAATGGTTCATTCATGGTTTCCAGTTGGGGAACATTCGGATTAATTTCTTTGGCACATAGTCTTGTATATACTTAGTAATGAAGTCTGTGATGGTAGTGGCATACACATTTAGGTTGGCCACTGTATCCTTGATTGGTAGCGATTGTTGGGTGAATGATGGAGTTGTGCTGCAGAGAGTACTGTGTGAATGCAGCTTGTGGGATATAGCTCAATTCTTTCAGTGACCATGACAATTCATTTTAGCTCAATAAACATTTTTGTGCCACTGCATCCAAATCTTTGGGCTTGAATCCTGGCATTCACTATTTTGATTTTAACATACAGGGATAGGGTAGGGGGATGGATCTGGGTAGGATGCTGTTCAGGAGGTTGGCGTGGGCTTGTTTGGCCAAATAGCCTGTTTCCACACTGTGGGGATTCTATGATGATCTTCTTAGGATATGATTGTCCTCCAGATCTCAGGGCACATGTCTGCTCCTCTGCACCATCTCTACAAAAATATCCAGGGTAGTGTTGAAAAATGTTGGAATGATTTTGTGTGCCATTCTTCTGTTTTCCCTAAGTCTGAATGAGCTGCAGAATATGTTCAACACCTGCTTTGGCCATAATTGAGCCCCTTTAAGAGGCTTCTGCTAGTTTTAAGCAATGCAGGCTAATTTTAACTGATATTATCCTCTTGCAATTTTGGATCCCCTGCTGAGGTATAAATAGCATAGTTAGAGCAGGTTGCATACCACACAGCAGCTATGTTAATTAGCAAGCAGCGTGATATTTGCATACTGCATGCATTGGAAGCAATGGGAACTGGTTAATCCCTCACTGCAAGCATCACATCTATTTTCAGAGGCTATTGAGTTTAGCCCTTTTCATTAAGCATGGAAGAAGGCTATTTGATCTGTTATACCTGTGCCAGTACTTTAAAAAAGAGCTAAAGAATTAGTCTCACACCCTTTGTCTACTCTCATAACCCTGCAAATTTGTTCCCTTCCAGTATATATCCTGTTCATTTCTGAAAGCTACTGTTGAATTTGCTTCTTCCAAGCAGAACATTTTAGGTCATGACAAGGTATGTAAATTATTGTTTCCTCCTCTCACCTGGGAATTTTTTTGCCAATTATTTTAAATGTTTAATCTTGGTTTCCAACCTTTCTGCTGGTGTAAATTGTTCCTCCCTATCAGCTCTTTCACCTCATGGTTTTGAATCTTCTTTACCTTCCCTGTGCTATTTTTCAGTCTCTCCACATAACTTAGTCTTCTCTGTACCTTGTCCAAGGCTTTGACATTTTTCCTCAAGTGTTGTGCACAAACCTGGATATGATGCTTCAGCTGAAGCGTGATTTATTAATGTTGACCATCATGTGCTTATTTTATCACTCTACTCTATGCCTCTGTTTGTAAAACCAAGCATTGCGTAGGCATTTTTTAACAACTTGACCAATTTTTCCTGCTACCTTCAAAGATGTGGAATGTAAACTCTTAGGAATCTCTGTTCCTGTATCCCCATATAGTTGTACATAGGATTATAGAAAGATGAGTTAGTTATTAAGCTTCTTAAATCATTCTCTCACATAATGAGATAATAGCAGAATTGCCAAGCGGAAATAGCCAAGTTCCGTAAGCATGAAAACGGCCTCAACCATGATCTTGGGTCCATGTCGCACTACATGTGACCCCACCACGCTGTTCTGTTTCTGTAAAACCTTCCTTACTGTCCTCAGAGATAGCAAGAACTGCCGATGCTGGAGTCGGAGATAACTCAGTGTGGAGCTGGAGGAACACAACAGGCCAGGCAGCATTAGATGTTTCGGGTCAGGACCTTTCTTCAGAAATGGGGGAGGGGGAAGAGAGCTGGGAAATAAATAGAGAGAGGAGGGGTGGGACTGGGAAACGTAGGTGGGATGGTGATAGGTTGAATGCAAGTAGTGGATAAATGGGGATTGGTCAACGGGAAGGGTAGGACGGATAGATGGGGGAGAAGATGGATAGATTGTGTCAGACCAAGGAAGCAGGAATGAGAGGGATGTTTGGACATGGGATGAGGCCGGGGGTGGGGAGATTTTAAAACTGGTGAAATCTATGTTTAGGCCATCGGGCTGTAGGCTCCCGAGGTGGAATATGAGGTGTTGCTCTTCCAGTTTGCGGGTGGTGTCATTATGGCACTGGAGGAGGTCCATGAAAACGGGAGGGATGTTATTGCCATAGAGAAAGTGCGTTGAAGATTCAGCAGATTTGTTCCCAGGATGCTAACAACGTCCTCTGAAGAGAGATTAGGCAAACTGGGCCTTTATTTTCTGGGATTTTGAAGAATAAAAGTTGATCTCATTGAACCTTACAAAATACTCAGACACGATAGATGCAGGTAAAATGTTTCCCCTGACTGGGGAATCTAAAATTTAGAAAAATAAGGGGATGCAACTTAAGTCTGAAATGAAGAGAATTTTTCTTTTTACTGAGAGGATTGTGAACCTTTGGAATTTCTACTACACAGCTGTGAAGGCTCAGTGTTTGGTCCAACTCCTCCATGCCAGCCAGATATCCTAAATTAATCTTGTCCAATTTGCCAGCATTTGACTGATATCCCCCTAAACCCTTCCTATTCGTATATCCATTTGAATGCCTTTTAATGTTGTAATTGTACCAACCTCCATCACTTCCTCTGGTAGCACGTTCCATACACCCACCCATGTCTGTGAGAAAATGTTGATCCTTAGGCCCCTTTTAAATCTTCCCCATCTCACCTTAAACCCTGTTCTCTAGTTTTGGACTCCGCTATGGATCTATGGACGTGGACCCCAAGATCCCTCTGTTCCTCCACACTGCTAAGAATCCTGCCATTAACCCTGTATTCTGCATCCAAGTTTGACTTTCCAAAATGAATCACCTCACACTTTTCCGAGTTGAATTCCATCTGCCACTTCTTTGCCCAGCTCTGCGTCCTGTCAATGCCCCGTTGCAACCTACAACAGCCCTCCCCACTGTCCACAACTCCTCCAACCTTTATGTCATCAGCAAACTTACTAACCCACGCTTCCACTTCCTCATCCAAGTCATTTATAAAGATCACAATGAGCAGAGGTCCCAGACTAGATCCCTGCAGAACATCACTGGTCACCAAGCTCCAGGCTGAATACTTTCCATCTACTACCACCCTCTGTCTTCTTTTGGACAGCCAATTCTGTATCCAAACACCAAAATTTCCCCAAATCCCATGCCTCCTTACTTTCTGAATGAGCCTACCATGGAGAACCTAATCAAACACCTTGCTAAAATCCATACACAACACATCCACTGCTCTACCTTCATCAATGTGTTTTGTCACATCCTCAAAGAATTCAATAAGGTTCGTGAGGCATGATCTGCCCCTCACAAAACCATGCTGACTATTTCTAATCAAACTATGCTTTTCCAAATAGTCATAAATACTGTCTCTCAGAATCCTCTCCAATAATTTGCCCACCACAGAAGTAGGACTGACTGGTCTGTAATTCCCAGGATTATCCCTATTCCCTTACTTGAACAAGGGAATAACATTTGCCACCCTCCAGTCATCTGGTACTACTCCAGTGGAGAGTGAGGACGCAAAGATCTTTGCCAAAGGCGCAGCAATCTCTTCCCTCGCTTCCCGTAGTAACCTTGGGTATACGCCATCTGGCCCAGGGGACTTCTATCCTCATGTTTTTCAAAATTTCTAGTACATCTTCCTTCCTAACATCAACCTGTTCGGGCATATCAGCCTGTTTCACGCAGTCCTCACAAACGTCAAAGTCCTTCTCACTGGTGAATACTGAAGCAAAGTATTCATTAAGGACCTCCCCTACCTCCTCTGACTCCATGCACAAGTTCCCTCCCCTATCCCTGATTGGCACTACACTCAATCTAGCCATCCTCTTGTTCCTCACATAAGTATAAAACGCCTTGGGGATTTCCTTAATTCTACCCGCCAAGGCTTTTTCATGCCTCCTCCTAGCTCTCCTAAGCCCATTCTTCAGATCCTTCCTGGCTACCTTCTAGCCCTCTAGAACGTTGTCTGATCCTTGCTTCCTCAACCTTAAGTAAGCTGCCTTCTTCCTCTTGACTAGATGTTCCACATGTCTTGTCATCCAAGGTTTCTTCACCTTACCACCCTTTCCTTGCCTCAGTGGGACAAAACTATCCAGTACTCATAGCATGTGCTCCCTAAACAACCTCCACATTTCTGTCATTCATTTCCCCAAGAACATCTGTTCCTAATTTATGCTCCACAGTTCCCGCCTAATAGCATTGTAATTCCCCCTCCCCCAAAGAACAAAGAAAATTACAGCACAGGAACAGGCCCTTCGGCCCTCCAAGCCTGCGCCGATCCAGATCCTCTATCTAAACCTGTTGCCTATTTTACAAGGATCTGTATCCCTCTGCTCCCTGCCCATTCATGTATCTGTCTAGATACATCTTAAATGACGCTATTGTGCCTCCCTCTACCACCTCCACTGGCAACGCGTTCCAGGCACCCACCACCCTCTGCGTAAAGAACTTTCCACGCATATCTCCCTTAAACTTTTCCCCTCTCACCTAGAAATCGTGACCCCTAGTAATTGAGTCCCCCACTCTGGGGGAAAAAACTTGCTATCCACCCTGTCTATACCTCATGATTTTGTAGACCTCAATCAGGTCCCCCCTCAACATCCGTCTTTCTAATGTAAATAATCCTAATTTACTCAACCTCTCTTCATAGCTAGTGCCCTCCATACAGGCAACATCCTGGTGAACCTCGTCTGCACCCTCTCCAAAGCATCCACATCCTTTTGGTAATGTGGCGACCAGAACTGTACGCAGTATTCCAAATGTGGTTGAACCAAAGTCCTATACAACTGTAACATAACCTGCCAACTCTTGTACTCAATACCCCGTCCGATGAATGAAAGCATGGCGTATGGCTTCTTGACCACTGTATCCCCCTGCGTTGTCACCTTCAGGGTACAATGGACCTGAACATCCAGATCTCTCTGTGCATCAATTTTCCCCAGGGCTTTATAGTTTGCTATTTACCATATAGTTTGCTCTTGAATTGGATCTTCCAAAATGCATCACCTCACATTTGCCTGGATTGAACTCTCTCTGCCATTTCTCTGCCCAACTCTCCAATCTATCTATATTCTGCTGCATTCTCCGACAGTCCCCTTCACTATCTGCTACTCCACCAATCTTAGTGTCATCTGCAAACTTGCTAATCAAACCATCTATACCTGCCTCCAGATCATTTATCATATATCACAGACAGCAGTGGTCCCAATACAGATTCCTGTGGAACACCACTGGTCACAGTTCTCCATTTTGAGAAACTCCCTTCCACTACAACTCTCTGTCTCCTGTTGCCCAGCCAGTTCTCTATCCATCTAGCTAGTACACCCTGGACCCCATGCGACTTCACTTTCTCCATCAGCCTACCATGGGGAACCTTATCAAACGCCTTACTGAAGTCCATGTATATGACATCCACAGCCCTTCCCTCATCTATCAACTTTGTCACTTCTTCAAAGAATTCTATCAAGTTAGTAAGACATGAATTAAATACTTTCCCATAGCATCTTCTCCTATGCCTCTCCATGACTATAGTCAAGGTCAGGGAGTTGTGATCACTATTGCCAAAATGCTCTCCCACCAAGAGATCTGAAACCTGGCCTGGTTCTTTGCCAAGCACCAAATCCAATATGGCCTCCCTTCTAGTCTGCCTATCTACATATTGAGTCAGGAATCCTTCCTGGATACACCTGATAAAATCTACTCCATTCAAATATTTGCACTAAGGAGGTTCCAGTCGATATTAGGGAAGTTAAAGTCATCCATGACAACAACCCTATTACTTCTGCACCTTTCCAAAATCTGTCTCCCAATCTGTTCCTCAGTGTCTCTGTTGCTATTGGGGGATCTATAGAAAATTTCCAATAAAGTAACTGCTCCTTTCCTGTTTCTGACTCCCACCCATACTGACTCAGTAGACAAACCCTCCTCGACGACTTCCCTTTCTGCAGCTGCGATACCATCTCTGATTAACAATGCCACTCCCTCACCTCTTTTACCTCCCTCCCTATTTCTTTTGAAACATCAAAACCCCGGAACATCCAACAACCATTCCTGCCCCTGTGATATCCAAGTCTCTGCAATGGCCACAACATCGTAGCTCCAAGTACTGATCCATACTCTAAGTTCATCACCCTTATTCCTGACACTTCTTATGTTAAAATAGACACGCTTCAACTCGTCACACTGACTGCAACTTTGCCCTTTCAACTGTCTATCCTTTCTCACAGACTATCTGCATGCTGCATCTGCCTGTACACCAGCTACCCCATCCTCTGATCCATAGCTCCAATTCCCATTCTCTCCCAAAGGTGTCATATCTCTTGGTGGGAGACCTCTAGCAAACCTTCCACCCAGGATATTGGTGCCCCTCCAGTTCAGGTGCAACCCATCCTTCTTGTACAGGTCCCACCTTCCCCAGAAGGTATCCCAATGATCCACATATCTGAAGACCTCCCTCCTACACCAGCCCTGTAGCCACGTGTTCAGATGCACTTGGTCTCTGTTTCTAGCCTCACTAGCCCATGGCACGGGTAGTAATCCCGAGATTACTACTCTGCTCGTTCTGCCTTTTAGCTCCCAGTCTAACTCCCTATATTCGTTTTTCAGATCCTCATCCCTTTTCCTAGTTATGTCATTGGTGCTAATGTGTATCACGACTTCTGGCAGATCACCCTCCCCCTTAAGAATCTGAGACGTCCCTGACCGTGGCACCCAGGAGGCAACATACCAACCAGGAGTCTCGTTCACAACCACAGGATCTCCTGTCTGTTCCCCTAACCATTGAATCTCCTATCACTATTGGTCTCCTATTCTTCTCCATTCCCTCCTGAGACACAGAGCCCCAGGCTCAGTACCTGAGACCTGGCCACTATGGCTTTCCCCTGGTAGGTCCCCCCTCCAACAGTATCCAAAGCAGTATACATATTATTGAGGGGAATGACCACAGGGGATCCCTGCACTGTCTGCCTATTCCCTTTCTCTCTCCTGACGGTCACCCAGCTACCTTTATCCTGTAACTTGCGTGTAACTACCTCCCTATAACTCCTCTCTATCACCCCCTCAGCCTCCCAAATGATCCGGAGCTCATCCAGCTCCAGCTCCAGTTCCCTAACGCAGTCTGTGAGGAGCTGGTGTTGGGTGCACTTCTCGCAGATGAAGTCAGAAGGGGCACTCGTCGTGACCCTTACCTCCCACATCCTACAAGAGGAGCATGCAACTGCCCTAGCTTCCATCCCCTCTGCTCTAAATTGCCAAGAGAGATAAAGAGAAAGAAAAAAATTCCTCACCTTACCAACCCTCCACACAGTCTCTTGTTATGGTTAGAGGAGGAGGATGGGTGGGAGACATTACACGTGTAGTGTTTCAGGTTTAGCCACTGCCTGAGTATGTTCGTTCACTTTCCCAGCATCCTGTCTCCGTGTTTGCTCCTGCTCAGCCTTCGCTCCGCCTATTCATGAGGCAAGTATTTTATACAGAAACCTTACCTTCCCAGCTGCCCCCTGGCTTACGCTCTCACGATTCCTGCCACTGAAATAGAGATGTGAGGAATCTGGAACTCACTGTCTGTAAAGGTGGTAAAAGCAGAAAACCTCATATCATTAAGTATTTAGATGTGCATTTGCGATGCAAAGACAGAGGAAGCTATAGGTCAAGGGTAGAAAAATGAGCCTAGAATAGTTAGGTGGTTGTTTTTTGATGGGTGTGGATGTGATGGGCCAATAGATCTTTTTATATAGCTTCATATGAATCCATTGTAATGAAAGTGCAATGTTCTGAATTTATTCTTGAAAACAAGAATTAGTTACAACCATGTTGGGAAACCAGCATGTTCAAGACATTACACCCAATAAGACATTAAAACTTTGTGCCCAGCTTTGTTTTTATCTGATTGCTATTTCATTTATCAGAGTTAACCTTGTGGCCTATGTAATCACATCATAGCAAGAATCCCTTGGGTACTATATATTACGTGTGTCCAACTCTTATCAGCAATTTCAGATTGCTGTGAAGGGAGTTGAACATGTTGTGCTTGCAGAACTAGTTTTGTCTGTTATTTAAATTAGTATCCTGTTATACATTTTACAAAAGGCTAACTTTTAGCCCAATATCTAGAGGACTGGAGTACGATGATGCTGAAGTTATGCTGCAGATACACAAATTCCTGGTTCACCCACATTTTGTAGTACTGTCAGCAGGTCTGGGTACCACACATTAGGAAGGAGATTTTGGTTTTGGAGGGAGTAAAATATAGGTTTACAAGAATGAAATCTGGACTCCAAGGGTTAAGTTGTGAGGATAGATTACACAAAGGCCTCTTTTCTTTGGAATTTAGAAAGTTAAGGGTGATCTGATGGAATTCTTCAAGGTATTAAAAAGAAAAGACAGGGAAGTTAAAGATAAACTATTTCCACTGGTTGGGGATTCTATAACTACGGAACATAGTCTGAGAATTAGGGCCAGACTGTCCAGGAGAGATATTGAGAAGCACATCTATATACGCAGGTTAGTAGATGTTTGGACTCTCTTCCACAAACGGCAGTGGATGCTGGATCAGAGATTGAGAAGGCCCATAATTCAGATGTATTAAATTATGAAACACATAGAGAGGGTAGATAAGAGACTTTTCCCCCTGCTGAAAGGATCAATGACCAGGAGGCATAGATTTAAGGGGCTGGCTTTAGAGGAGAGATGATCAGTGATGTAGATGAGAATGTGGAGGGGATGATAAGCAAGTTTGCAGATGACATGAAGATTGGCCAGGTGCTTAACAGTGAGGAAGAAGGTGTTAGGTTACAAAAAGATGTAAACTGATTGGTCAGATGAGCAGATCAGTGGCACTTGGCATTTAACCCTACTAATTGTGAGGTAATGCATTTTGAAAAAAGTAACAAAACAAGAGAGTACTGAAGGAATGGCAGAACATAAGGAAGCACAGGAGAACAGAGGGATCTCTGGGTGCTTGTCCACAAATCCCTGAAGGCAACAGGGCAGGGTAATAAGGAAGTTAAGAAGTTATATGGGACATTTGCCTTTATCAGTCAAGGCATAGATTATGAGAGCATAGAACATAGAACATAGAACAAAGAACATTACAGCGCAGTACAGGCCCTTCGGCCCTCGATGTTGCGCCGACCTGTGAAACCAATCTGAAGCCCATCTAAACTAAACTATTCCATTATCATCCATATGTTTATCCAATGACCATTTAAATGCCCTTAAAGTGGGCGAGTCTACTATTTTTGCAGGCAGGGCATTCCATGCCCTTACTACTCTCTGAGTAAAGAACCTACCTCTGACATCTGTCCTATATCTATCACCCCTCAATTTAAAGCTATGTCCCCTCGTGCTAGCCATCACCATCCGAGCAGGGGTGTTATGTTGGAGCTGGAGCTGTTTGGCTCTCTTTGGAGTACTGAATGCTGTTCTGGTCACCACACAATAGGAAGGAAGTGTTTGCACTGGAGGGTGGTGCAGAGGCAATTCACCAGGATGTTGCCTCAGATGGTGCACTTTAGCTGAGAGCAGAGCTGTATAAGCTCAGGTTGTGTTTTGTTTTAGAGCAGAAAGGTTGAAGAGGAGAGCTGATAGAGGTGTATAAGAATATGAGGGGCATGGAAAGGGTGGATAGGGAACAGCTGTTACCCTTTGTCGAAGAGTCAATAATATGGGACACACTTTATAATGAAAGGCAGGAGACTTGAGGGAAATATTTTTCACCCAGAGAGATGTGGGGGTGCTGCCTGGCTAGTAACCTGACAAGTACTTTAAAAAGTGCTTGGATGAGGCCTTGAAGTGTCATAATATTCTGCAGAGGGCTGCAGAAGAACTTGGACAGGCTAGGCAAGTGGGCAAAGAAGAGGCTGATGGAATACAATGTGGGAAAATGTGAGGTTTGGGAGATAGAATAGAGAGGTAGACTATTTTCTAAATTGGAAAAGGCTTTGGAAAGTTGAAGTACAAAGGGACTTGGGAGTTCAAGTTCAGGATTCCCCGAGGGTTAAAATGCAGGTTGAGTTGGTTGGTTGGAAAGGCAAATGTAACGTTAGCATTCATTTCAAGAGAACTAGAATACAGGAGCAGAGATGTACTGCTGAGGCTTTACAAGGCTCTGGTCAGACTGCATTTGGAATATTTAGAGCAGTTTGGGCTGTATATCAAAGGAAGGATGTGAGAGTGTTGGAGGGGGTTCAGAGGAGGTTTACAAGATTGATTCAGGGGATGCAGGGTTTGTCATGAGGAGCAGTTGAGGACTTTGGTTCTGTGCTTGATGGAGTTAAGAGGATGATGGTGGGGGGCTGCAGATTTAAACTTACAGAATGCTGACAGGCCACGACAGAGTGGATGTGGAGAAGATGTTCTGCACCACTAGGAGCGACTAGGACCTGAGGGCACACCCTCAGAGTGAAGGAACTTCAGAACTGAGATGAAAAGGAATTTCTTCAGCCAGAGGATGGTGAATCTGTGGAACTCATTGCTACAGAGGGCTGTGGAGGCGAAGTCATTGAGTGTATTTAAGACACAGATAGATAGGTTGTTGATTGGTAAGGGAATCAAGGGTTATGGGGAGAAGACAGTAGAAGGAGGTTGAGAAACATATCAGCCATGATTGAATGGTAGAGCAGACTTGATGGGCCCAATGGCCTGATTTTGCCCCTATATCTTATGGTCTTATGGCCAAGGCTATGGGCCTAGTCCTGGAAAGTGGGACCAGTGTAAATGCGTATTTTTGGTGGTATAGACTTGATGGGCCAAACAGCCTCTTCTGTATGAACCTATGATTCTATGCTGACTTTGTTGGGTCCTGACCTTCCTGGAGCTGAGCAGTTGCCTCGACTGTGGTAAGACATTATATCCATTTGTTAACTTTTTGCCCACTATGATATCACTTTGTAAATTGCCAATATACTATCTCCAACACCTTGGGCTCTTATCTTCTGACTTAACTATCTGTGAGGTACCTTGTTGAATGCCTTCTGGTTGTCTAAATACAACACATCTACTGGGTCCTCTCTATCCTTGTTGCCTCACAGAGATAAACAACATGGGTGTTATGGATGGAGGAAAGGCTAGGAAGGCACTTCTATGGTCTCTGTCCACAGGGTTCACTGAGAGATAATGCTGTTGGCTCGATGGTCCTTGATCTCCCTTCTCTCTCATATTTTCTCTTGTTTGTAGGAAGTACAAAGCGACTGGTTCACACTTAACAAATAGGTTGAATATTTCATAAGAACCACAGCTTAGAGCTGATGAGGGAAAGTAAACTGGCTTTCTTCAGGCTTGAGGTGTTTTTACTGCAATGAGGACAGGTCCTTCCTTTCTGGAGGTCTGACTTTTTCTCACCAAGCATGTGATACCTGGGGACACCCACAGCCCATGTATGAATACATTTTAAAAGCTAAGCTTTGTGCCACTTGCAAACTTTAAATATATGCCTACTCTATACATGTTCAACTCTGAGTTTGTGGTGGAACTGGGTAATTTTTGAGATTGCTGTCCTCTTACACTAAGATCTGTTACAATTTGTTACTTTAGAACTGCACTCCAACTCACTCTTCCCCACACACCTCGCCTCACCCTTGTGTATCGGAATTTTATGCCTGGCCCTTTTTTAAATGTTCTGTACTTTTCACTTATGGTTTTAGGAGGTTTCTTCCACACTGGGCACTGTCTGCAAGAGGTTTTATTTTCATTTTGTTGAGAAAATGTCCTTATCTTTGCCAACATTCATTTACATTTCAAATACAGGCTGAGTTGTTTAGTTGTGTTTTTCAAATGGAGCAAGAAAAGTAACATTCAGAGACTCAGTACTTTAATTTAAATGGAAATAGCTGACTCCGCTCTGGATAGTGACTAATAAGCTCGTCCCCTTCTCCATATTTTCATTTTCTTTTGTATTTAGATTTTAAATGATTTCTCCAAAAGACTATCTTTTATGTAAGGTATTTGTAAGATTCATTTGCTATTTAATTTCTTTCACTATCTCACTTCAGTTTTCTTGGTATTTCATACTTGCATAATTGGAGTTCATGCTGGCCGTGAAATATTTACATTTTTCTCATTTAGTAACATTTCAAAATAATTTTTGATTCCATGACTCTATCCAAAAATTTGCAGCAATCACATTTTTGTTTCAAGAATTTCTCTATCAGTCCAAATTCTTTTTTAGTTTTGAGTTTGAGCCGATCTCCTTGGTCTGCTTCCATTTAAATTAACATTTTTATATTGTTTCCATAATTTCCTAATGCTGTGGGATCTTCTGTTTAATTTGTAACTTTTATTTCTGTCCTTTCTTTTTGTAAACTATTGCTAATTTTAATTTATAAATATAATTTTTATAAAAATAACACCTTTAAATAGTAAAATATTTCAAAGTATTTCGCAGGAAGGTTAGAAAGCAAAGATGAATACCAATGCACTTAAGATGATAATAGGGCAGATAGTCAGAGGTACATCTTAGAATCATGAAATGGAGACAGGACATTTGCCCAATTGTGCTTGTACCAACTCTCTGCAACAACAATTCAGCTAGTTCACCCCCTTATCTTTTCCCCATAACCTTGCAAATCTTCTCATTTGGGAAAAATATTGAATTTGTTTTTTATAACCACTGATTGGGAGTGTGGTCGAGGCTGATTCAGGCATTGCATTCCAAACCTTTCTGCCAATGGACAAGAACAGCTAGGGAAGGGCAATAAATGCTGGCCAGCCAGTGACGCCCACATCCCCCATGTGAATTTAAAAAAAGAACAATTTCTCCTGATCTACTCTGTCCAGGCTAACATCTATTTAAGATCTGTATCAAATACCCTTTCAATTTTTTTCTTCTCTAAGGTTAAGAACCCTAGCTTCTTCAATCTATCTTCATAGCTAAAGGCAGTCAAGACTGGAACTATTTTCATAAATCTTTTCTGCATCCTCTCTATTGAGAGAACATGAGAGAAACAAAGGAAAGGATGCACATTTGGGCCATTTATCAAGCCTTGGGCAAAGGAGAACAGCATCAATAGCAGCTAAATAGATGTTTTAAACATTAGCAACAAAGAAGTCCATGATCTCCTCAAACTTGCAGTTGGAATTAGGGGCAAGGGATAGAAGTTTAAGAAAATTGTAGTGAACAAAAGCTGGAGATAAACTTTGCATTCTGAGATGATCCCAGAGTATTGAGTACTGGGACAATACAGCAAGCCCTGGCTGTGCTTTATGTGGTCCAGGCACATCTTTTGATGATGACTAAACCAGTTGTTAACTGTAAATATTTAGTATGCTGCCCTTGAATTTAGTGGACTTTGACAACAAATCAAACTTTAGTTCTTTTCCACAAATGAAAATAGGATTTCACATTCAGTCCAATTTAAACTGAGTTTTAGATTTAAAAGTGCGTCTGTATGTGAGTTAGGTTAGTTCAGTTGGTTGGACAGCTGGTTTGCAATGCAGGGTGAAGTCAAGAGTGAGGGTGCCATTCCTGCACTGGCTGAGTTCACCGGGAAGGACTCTATTTCTCAACTCTTCCCTTGCCTGAGGCATGGTGACCAGGCTAAACCAGAGATAGTAGGAACTGCCGATGCTGGAGAATCTGAGATAACAATGTGTCGAGCTGGATGAACACAGCAGGCCAAGCACAATCAGAGGAGTAAGAAAGTTGACGTTTTGGGTCAGGATCCTTCATAACAAATGAAGAGGGGGAAGGGAGCTGGGAAATAAATAGAGAGGAGGGGTGGGGCTTGGGAAGATAGGTGGGATGGTGATAGGTGAATGCAGATAGGGAGTGGTGGGGCTTGGTCAGTGGGATGGATAGGGCGGATAGGTGGGAGAGAAGATGGACAGGTTGTGTCAGGTCAAGGAGGCGGGGATGAGAGGGAGGGTTGGACATGGGTGAGGCTGGGGGTGGGAAGATTTTAGAACTGATGAAATCCATATTTAGGGCATCGGGCTGTAGGCTCCCGAGGTGTAATATGAGGTGTTGCTCCTCCAGTTTGCAGGTGGTGTCATTATGGCACTGGAGGAGGCCCAGGACGGACAAGGTGAGACCAAGCGTAGACTCAGGGACCGTTTCATGGAGCATCTGCGTTCTGTACACAACAAACAACAACACCTCCCAGTCACCAACCGTTTTAACTTCCCCTCCCACTCACTGGGTGACATGTCCATCCTGGGCCTCCTCCAGTGTCACAATGACACCACCCACAAACTGGAGGAGCAACACCTCATATTACACCTCGGGAGCCTACAGCCCGATGGCCTAAATATGGATTTCATCAGTTTTAAAATCTCCTCATCCCACAGCCTCATCCCATGTCCAACCCTCCCTCTCATCCCTGCCTCCTTGACCTGACACAACCTGTCCATCTTCTCTCTCACCTATCTGCCCCTCCTAACCTCACTGACCAATCCCCACCACTCCCTATCTGCACTCACCTATCACCATCCCACCAACCTTCCCCAGCCCCACCCCTCCTCTCTATTTATTTCCCAGCTCCCTTCACCATCCCCGTTTCTGTAAAAGGGTCCTGACCTGAAATGTCAGCTTTTCTGCTCCTCTGATGCTGCCTGGCCTGCTATGTTCCTCCAGCTCCACACTGTGTTGTGTATTGTTCAGGGGGATTATCCTCTGATTAATATCAATTCTAACATGCATTTACCTTTCCCTAAATTATAAGGCATAAAACATTTGTTTGGAAGAAATCATACTTAAATCCTACAAATCTTTTCCATGGTAATACATTTTGTCTACCAGTGTAGATCTTCAGGTTCACTTTCCAGTTATATGTCAGCTCACATGAAAATCTAAAACAAAAGTGATGTTAGTAATTATATGTGATCCAATATTGCCACATAATATTGAAATAATTCAGATAAACTATGACGTAGTTTGCTAGAAAGTTATAGAAGTTAGAATAACTTCTGGGCAGAGATAGAGGACTAAAATTGCTTATATCCATTCAAGTGCTGTTAATATGTTGGAGTGAGAATTCAGCATTACCTGTTACCTCTAATTTTTGAATCCACTGGTTAACCAGGGTTAGAATAGGTTTATCTAATTTGCAAACTTCCTGTTGATGCATGTATAAGTAGAGATGCAAGTTGGAAATTTGCTTGGTGCGGGGGAGACATATCCAAAAGTGGGAAGGGCAAGCTGACATCACAGGCTTCAAAGTCAAACTGAGCATTCAGGATAGGTCAGTTACTACAGTAATTTTGTCAGACTTGGAACCATTAAGGCCATGCCTCTACCTGATAGGCAGTTTATTTTTGTAACTCCAAAGATCTGGATGCTGTTTTCTTTCTAGTTTCCTGGTTGCTGTGTGCAGAAATGGTGACCATGGAAATTTGGTAGGGTAGTTTAGCTGCCAACCCCATCACCCATTTATGCTATCAGTGCATCAAATAGCGCAGACAAGCTTTTGCCCCCATCAGATCCTAGCAGAATTTCCAGTCAGCTCCTGTTGTATTTCGAGATCCAGTAATACTGATTTCTGCCTAATCTTTTGTTTGTTTTGCAGCATTATAAATGAGTTAATGACTGGAGTGAGTCCAAACTATTGTGAAAATTCCAGACTAAATTTCCTAATTCATTAGCATTTTATGCTCCAATTAAACTACCAAAATACCCCATTATTTGGGAAATTTAGCTTTTTTTAAAATTTAAGTAGCATTAACTAATGTTAGTTTAAACTTTAATCTCCAAAGGAAGAAAGTAATGACAAAGTCAATAATACAATGCTGCGAGAGATCTTTATTTCAAGAACTAGTGTTCTCAGTTGTGTATTTTAAATTGGATGTAAATCAATTATAATTCTTATATAGCTAATGTAGAATAAAATATCCCTTGTGCTTCATAGAAGAATAGTCAGATGAAAGGGATGCTGAGCAAAGAAGGGGATATCAGAAAAGATGACTAAAACCTTGGTCAAGGAGATTTAAGGAGGATTTTGAAGGAGGAGGAGAGCATAGTCAGTGAAATTTAGGGAGGGAATTCAAAACCATGGGTCAGACTAGTCAAAGTATTGCTGCCAAGAGATGAAGTGGCGGGGGGAGGGGAAGAAGGCACAAAAGATCATAGGAAAGCAGAAGTGAAAACATTAAATGCTAGAAATATTTCACAGACTGGGCACCGATCCACTGAGTGGGTGAAAATTTCTGTTCAATGACCTTTCATTCAACTGGGAGAAGTTGAAACATAACAGTTTTTAAGCAAGTTCAGGATCAGGTAAAAGCAGCGAGGAACAAAGAACAAAAGACGGGCCTATGATAGGGTGGAAGGCAGGAGATACTAATGATTAATTCACTCAAAGGATGTGGGTGTCACTGGCTCGGCCAGCATTTATTGCCCAGAGGGCAGATGAAAGTCAAACAGATTGCTAAATCTGGAATGACATGTAGCCCAGACCAGATTGACACCCATTTTGAGTAAATGTGAGCTGGGAGCAGAAGGCCATCATGGACTGTCAAGGCCAAGATACCAGCATTTCATTCACATTGTGAGTGTGAATTGCAGCCTGTATTTGTTTCCTTTTGCTGCCTCTCAATGAAACTCATGCTTGGACTTGTCAGAACGCTGTCCTATGTGCGATGTTCCCCTCATGGACAATGACAAGAAGAGGGTGACTACTGAGCATTGGCGAAACAGTACGAGGGAATTAGACCGTGTCATTAGGTGGATCGTACCTAAGGAAAAGTAAAGGGTATGGTCTGGTGCTTAAATGGCAACAAGGGTGAGAGAATGGGGTTGTGTGTTCGAGGAAATGCCACCCGTGCTGGATATGAGCTCTGGGCAGTGTGACTGCTCTGCTATTATGTTCCTGGTGAGGGGTATCACCAGATTGCCAACAGCTGCCTTTCAAAGATAGTGCAGGTTCAGTGTAACGGTACGTGGTAAGGTGGAGTAAGAATCAGACATGAAGAACTCCTCGGAAGCACAGTAGGTAGTTTGAGGCACATTTGGTCAGAGAAAACGAGCAATCTTCCTAGGCCAGAAGGCAAGAATCACTTCAATATACTCAACACTTAACCTAAAAGTGTAAGACTCAACCTGATATGTCTTGAGAATAGGATTGTACAGCATATGGAGGCCATTCATCCTACCCAAGTCAGTGCTGGCTCTTTCATAAACAATTCAATTAGTCTGACTTCCCCGGTCTTTCCCAGTAACCAAGTAATTTTCTCCTTCAAGTACTTATCCAATTCCCTTCTGAAGGTTACAGTTGAATTTATATCCGTCATGCTACCAGACATCACCATATTGTGAGAAAAATGAAGAAAATTGTGCAGACCTTCAGAAAAGAAAATTAGCTAATTGATTTGCATCCAATAATTAACTTTCCTTTCCTGTCTTGAGAAATGATACCCATCATTACCTGAAGCAAAGTCCCATAAGGACTGTTCAAATAATCTTCCTCCTCCATTACAACATGGTAACTGAGGTACAAAACTCGATAGATGTGGTCATTGGGGGATGGTAAACTCCATCACAACAGGCTTGAAGCATGTATCTGAATCAACTTTAATAAAAGTAAAATACTCCAGATGCATTTTGAATTGACATCAAAAAAATTAAAATAGGGACACATCATTTTTAGTTGATTATGCAGTCTAACAACAACAATGCAAAGGATGTCTTCACAGAATGACTCAGACTGTGGTTATTTTCTGACAATGCTTCTTTTTAATGCACTTAATTTACAGACGCATATCTTTTAAAAGCTGTATGATCTGGTTAGCTTTGAAGAAATTCCTCTTTAAGACAGGCCAGAAAATCTCATTTGCACTTAAGAGGGAAGGCTATTGACCTCACAATTGCTGTGTGTTGTGACAGAGGTTAGAACTGGTTGTCAGACTATCTGTCAAAACAGATTATGATAGGATCTGCAAATGGCAACAGAATTATTACCAGTACCCACTCTATGAAAGAAAATTGGGAACAGTGCCAAAACACTGAAGTTTTTGAAATTGGTGGAGTTCAAAGGGTTGGAGAGGAACAGGAGGCATAACTTCATTCCTGATAATCTTAAAATTAGGTTCAGGCTGAAATGTCCTTGTTCTGCATTCTCCTGCCAGAGCAAATAGTTTCTCTATATCTAGTCTATCAAATTTCTTTTGCAATTATGAAGACTTCCATTACTTTGCTGATAATTGATAATGGACTAATAGACCTTAGACTTGAATGTAGGAGAATTGTTGACTGGTGGGATGGTATACAGTGAAAAGGATGGCCTTAGATTACTGGAGGATATAGATGGGCTGGTCAGATGGACCGATCAGCAGTCAATAGAATTAAATTCAGATAATTGTAAAGTGATGCTCTTGGACAGGACAAACAAGGCAAGGGAACACATGATGAATGGTAGAACCCTGGGGAATACCAAGGATGAGAGGGGCCTTGAAGTGCATGTCCACTGGTCCCTTAAGATAGCAGGATAAAGTGCTTAAGAAAGCATATGATTATACCTGCCTTTATTAGCCAAGGTGTAGAGTTTAAGAACAGGGAAATGCTGGAAATGTATAAAATGTTGTTTAGCTACAGCTAGAGTGTTGTGTGCTGTTCTGGAATCCACATTATAGGAGACATGTGATTGCACTGGAGAGAGTGCAGAGGAGATTCCTCAGGATCAGTCCTGAGGACACAAAACGTTAACTCTGATTTTTCTTCACAGATGCTGCCAGACCTGCTGAGCTTTTCCAACAACTTCTATTTTTGTCCCGATTTACAGCATCTGCAGTTCTTTTGATTTTTATTTAATTTTTATTTATTTTATTTAGGATGTTGTCTGGACTGGAGAACTTTAGTTATGATCAGAGATTGGGTAGACTGGCATTGTTTTCCTTAGAGCAGAGGAGATTGAGAGGGAACATGATTGAAATGTATAACATTATGAAGGGTATAGACAGAACTGACACAAAGAAATATTTCCTTTTTATGGAGGGATCAATGATGGGGGCATATTTATCAGGGAAGGGGTAGAATGTTTAGAGGGCATGATGAAAAATGTTTTCATCCAGTGGTGGGAGTCTCAAGTAAGAGGTTTTTTATTCACTTGTGGGACATGGACATTGCTGGCTGGACCAGAATTTTTTGCCCTAGATGCCCTTGAGGAGGTGGTGGTGAGCTGCCTTCTTGAGCTGTTGCAGTCCATGTGCTGGAGGTAGACTCTCAATGGTGGAAGCAGAAAAGTCATAACATTTAAGAAGTATAGATGTGCACTTGTGCTGCCAAGGCATAGAAGACTATGGGCCAAGTGCTGGAAAATGGGATTACAATAGATAGGTCGTTGCTTTCGACTGGTGCAGGGTCAAAGGGCCTTTTTCTGTGCTGTAGACCTCTGTGACTCTGAGTATGGCCTGTATTGGAATTATCCCACTCTTTGTGAACAGGACATCATGTCTATTAGATGAATGTTAGCTGGAACATAATGCACATCTACCACAAATTGTGTAGCTCATTCTGGCACATAAGATGACCCTATATTTTTGGCCCCTGAAATCCTGCTTTTGCATGTACTCAGCATATAAATCAAACAAGGTGTGGGGGAGGGGTACAACAAAATAGAGTAAAGTTAGGAAAAAATAAGTTCATTGTGGTGGGAACTGAAATGATGGGTCTGATAAAGCAAAAGTAGAAACCTCTGGAGAACCTCAACAGGTCTGGCAGCTTAGGTGGATAGAAAGCAGAGTTAACGTTTTGGGAGCAGCAACCCTTCTTAGTTTCATTTTAGGGTCTACCAAGGCAGTCCTTCATGGATTTGTGGAATTTGGTGGAGTTGGGGGACAATGAGGAGGGGAGATCTCCAAAGGAGGAGGTCAGTAACAGTCCTGGAACTAACAATCTAATGTTCAATGATGGGGTCATTGATCCAGGGGGTGAGAGAAGGAACAGTATAAGAGTTGGCTCTCTGCCTGGTAGAGGGCTTTACACTAGATATCAACATCACCACCCTTATCAGGAGGTTTGATAACAAGGTCAGGATTAGATCTGAGCAAACAGAGTACTGCATGTTCAGAGGGAGACTTGACAGATTGGGTGAGGACAGCAGAGAAACTAAGACAGTATATGTTACGTCAATAGTTCTCGAAGACATCAAGTACAGGTATAAGGGCAGAGGGAGGGGTCCAGGTGGAGAGGATGGGGGAGGTATTAGAGATGGCTGAAAGGGTCTGGTCGGAAAACAACTCCTGTCCAAATAAGTAGGCATGGAGTTGAAGACTGTGGAAGAAAAGTTCAGTGCAATGTCCTGCTCAAACTTCATTGAGGTGGAAGAGTAAAAGGATCTGCTGAGCACAGATCGTTCAGCATCACAGAGGGAAAGTCAAAGGATATAGTAAATACATAACAGGAAGTGGGATAAATAAAGGATGGAGTCAGAAGGAAGGGGAGGGGAAGAAGGATCCAAGCAGGGCATCGGTATTCTAGTTCCTTTACACCTGAAAGGATGAGAAAAGGTGCCAAAGGAAATGAAGAATGTAATGGGACTGATGGAGATGAGAACATCTTTGAGATAGTGTGAGTTGGTGCTGATGGAAAGAATGAGAATACGCATGTGGCAGCACATGGCACTGTGTGAATCTCAGGGTGCAGTGGGAGCAACTGCCTGAGGAATGTTGTTTCCGAGATACCTGTATTCCTGGGTGGGTTTGAAACATGAAGGATGGAACTTCTGTTGAAACCTGTGCAGGAGCTGAAAACAGTCACTCAGGAAGAAGATAAAAACAGAAATTGCTGAAAAGTCTCAGCAGATCTGAAAACATCTGTGGAGAGAAATCAGAGTTAATGCTTCAGGGGATTCTGAGGAAGGGATACTCGACCTGAAAAGTTAACTGATTTCTCTCCACAGATGCTGCCAGACCTGCTGAACTTTTCCAGTAATTTCTGCTTTTGTTTCTGATTTAAAGCATTAGCAGTTCTTTCGGTTTTTCCTCAAGAAGGACATGTGGCTGTGAAAGTGAGTTTTGGCAAGCACTTTATCAGGTACTAGCTTTGAGATAGGAAGCAATGAAAGTGACAAGCTGAAAGGTTACAAAGGAAATACCATCAGAAGAGCAGAACTTTTTCAAGGTGGGCATTCCTGGAGGAAAAACGGCAATTAATTAAACACTCAAATAAAAGCAAATACAGTAGAAACTGGAGATCTGAAACAAAAACAGAATGGAGGAAGAACTCTACAGGTCTGGTGGCATTTGTGGAGAAAGTTAACTTTTTAAGAGTAATATAACTCTTCCTTGGAATTGAAAGGGGTTAGAAAATGATAGTTTTTATACTTTTGACAGAAACAAAGGAGGAGCAAGGGGAATACAGGGTGTGGAAGTTCAGTGCAAAAGACAAAGGGGATTCTAATCGTGATAAAAGAGAAACGGATGTAAAATGGGTGCAAATTTAGGTGGGAGAGGGAGAGAATGGGTCTACTCTGCTGACAGGAAAATAAACAAAAAACAAACAAGACGTGGGCTGTTTTCTAGAAGAAACTAAGACAAACAGAGGACAGATGTCATGAGGTCATACTCTGAACTTGTGAATTCAATACTAAGTCCTAGAGATTGTCAGGTGTCTTAGCAGAAAGTGAGGTAGTGTTCCTCGAGTTTGCATGGCACTTCATTGGAACATTGCAGGAGGCTCAGGACAGAGATGTTAGCCTGAGAGCAAGATGGTTTACTGAAACGGCAAGAAATTGGAAGGTTGAGGTCATTCCCATGCACAGGGCAGAAGTGTTTTGCAAAGTGTTTATCCAGTCTGCATCTGGACTCACCAATGATGTGGGGTTCGAAAGAGAACTCACAGCCAGACTGTACCCAAACATCTACCACCCTTGTCCATATGGGTAGCAGAAATCGCAGTTTGGAAGGTGCTGTTGTAGGACTTTTTGGTGAGTTACTTTTTTTAAAAAAATCATTTGTGAGGTGGGGGTGTTGCTGGCCGGGCCAGTATTTATTTTCCATTCTTATTTGCCTTTGTGAAGATGATGGAGAACTGCCTTCTTCAATCACTGCAGTCCATTTGCTATAGATTGTCTCATAGTGCCACTAGGGAGAGAATTCCAGGATTTTAACCCAGCAACACTGAAGGTTGAACAATATATTTCAAAGTCTTGTAAACAGCACAAACTGTGTGTCGGTGGTGAAGGCAGTGAATATTGAAGATGGTGGATTGGGTGCCAATCGAGTGGAATACTTTGTCCTGGATGGTGTCAAACTTCTTGAGTTGTTAGAGCTGGACCCATCTAGGCAAGTGGGGAATATTCCATCACACTCCTGGCTTGTGTCTTTCAGGGAAATCAGGAAGTGAGTTATTCTCTGCAAAATTCTTAGCCTCTGATTTATCTTGTAGCTATTATATTTATATGTCAGAAGCTTTTTCCCAGAGTGGGGGACTCAATTACTAGGGGTCACGATTTCTAGGTGAGAGGGGAAAAGTTTAAGGGAGATGTGCGTGGAAAGTTCTTTACGCAGAGGGTGGTGGGTGCCTGGAACGCGTTGCCAGCGGAGGTGGTAGAGGCAGGCATGATAGCGTCATTTAAGATGTATCTAGACAGATACATGAATGGGCAGGGAGCAGAGGGACACAGATCCTTGGAAAATAGGCCACAGGTTTAGATAGAGGATCTGGATCAGTGCAGGCTTGGAGGGCTGAAGGGCCTGTTCCTGTGCTGTAATTTTCTTTGTTCTTTGTTCCTTGTATGTCTAGCGCAGTTCAGTTTCTGGTCAATGGTAATCTTCGGGATCTTGATAGTGGGAGAATTTAGTGATTGTAATGCTATTGAAAGTCAAGGAATAATGGTTAGATTTTCTCTTGTTGGAGAGGGTCAGTGCTTAGCATTTGTGTGACATGAATGTTGCTTACTACTTATCAGCCCAAGCATAGATATTTGCGAGGTCTTGCTGCATATGTACATTGACTGGTTTGGTGTCTGAAGTGTTGCAAATGGTGCTGAACATTGTGCAATCGTTAGTAAGCATCTCCACTAGGTCTCAATTCTGAAGAAGGGTCACTGGACTCGAAATGTTAATTCTGTTTTCTGTCCACAGATACTGCCAGACCTGCCAAGTTTTTCCAGCAATTTCTGAATTACCTGTCTCCCATTGACCTCAGTATTGCTTGAGCTGCTTAATGCTATATTTGGTCAAATGCTACCTTGATGTCAAGGGCAGTCACTCTTATCTTACTCCTGGAGTTGAACTATTTTGCCTATATTTTGACCAAGGCTGTAATGAGGTCAGGAGTTGAGTGGCCCTGGCGGAACACAACCAAAGTGTCACTGAGCAGATTATTCCTTTGCAAGTACTCCTTGGTAGCGCTGGTGATGACCTGTTCCATTACTTTGGTGATGATTGAGAATAGACCAAAAGGTTATTTACCCTGATTTTTGTGGTAAGGACATAGCTGGGCATTTTTCCACTTCTCCATATCGACGCCAGTGTTCTATAAGTATTGTAAAAACGTGGCTGGGGGTGTGGCAAGTTCTAGAGTAGAAGTCTTCAGTACGATTGCTGGAATGTTGTCAGGATCCATATTCTTTGCTGTATCCAGTGCAGATAGTAGGACATGAACCCAGACTGTCTGGCTCAGAGGTAGGTACACTACCACAACAGCCCGAAAAGTGAAGGGTCAGCTTGCATGCATTAGGCATATATTTATTTTGTTCAAGCTGTTCTGACATACTGAACCAAGTCAGTTAACTCAGTCGGCTGGACAGCTGGTTTGTGACGCAGACCATTGTGGCTTTAATTCTCGTACCAGCTGAGGTTACCATGAAGGTATCATCTTCTCAAACTGTCCCCTGGCTTGAGAATGTGGTGGCCCTTAGGTTAAACCACCACCAGCTGTGTGTGAGAGCACAGACAATGTGACAACAGCCTTATGGTAGTCTAGGAATCAGGTATACTATCACACATGTCCCGAGCAGGTGGAACATGTACTTCAAAACCATTTTTCTTCCTTTTTTAAATTGACCAGAAAGACTGTTTTAGGTCTATTATTAAAAGTCACAAAACAAACAGTAGATTAGCAGTAATTGTCTGGTAAATTGCAGAGGATTTGAACTGTCAAGTTCACAAATTACTGGGTTTTATTTTACTAATTGATACTGGTGAGCAATATTCATGTCTCATTGGCAGGAATAAATATATTCAGGTTATATTGAATTTGTAATTTGATGTTAATTTGACTGACCAGTTTACCATTTTTTTTGCTTAATACACCTCTTAAAGATTTTTTTATTGCTTCCATTATAAATCATTCTTGTACTGTTTTCTTCAACGTGGTTTCTTTGTACAGTTTCTGCAATAATTATGGGAAATGGTTCAATTATTTTGCTATGCTCCCCCTATCTTTTGACCTTGTTTTTCAGGCTGAATGGAAAGGTCTTGAGGGATATAGAGGTCAGATGGGACTAGTTTAGTTTGGAATTATGTTCGGCACAGACTGGTTGAACCGAAGGGTCTGTTTCCGTGCTGTATGATTCTAAGAAGGGTCTTGAGGTGTAGTGGCAGTGTCTGTATCTCTAAACCAGGAGGGTGAAGTTCCATCTGCTTCAGTGATTGTTATAAGTCCTCTGAACAGGTTGATTTTAAAAATTAATCTATTACATAAGACTCAATGTCCATGTGCTCGTATGGTTTCATTGTGAGTGTGTAGATTTTCGTTATCAAATTTTTGTAATCTCCTAATTTAGTACAGCAGTGAAAGTGTTAACTTGGCTCCTTTCTTAGCAGTTGTTCTCGAGAAGCCGCCGGAGAGAGTTCCTCCTATTCCAGAGATCGGTCTGAATTCGCTGTGATTTCACTGGCGTAAGTGACACTGAAACTGGGAGCTAGCTGCTTTTGTCAATTGTTAAAGGTTCGCTTTCGACTGCGCGCTTTCTTAATTTAAGAAAGTAGATCAGAATGCACTGAATATTTCGCGAGGATTGCATTTAATTTTTTTCCCTCTCTGGCCTCGATAGTGAGCTATGTTTACATAATTCCGTTTCTTCCCACCTCCATACCCTACTTTCACGTGACCTCAGTGTTACACCAAGTCTCGATGTTGCTGCGTGTTGCGCAGACCTAAAAGAGACAGGGCATTGAGAGATTTGCTTTCGTAAACTTCAGCTGTTGAGAAACAAGGTCAAAAGATGGGGGGAGCATAGCAAAATAATTGAACCATTTCTTACGCAGCTGAGCAAATGGCAAGGGTATGGTGTCCTTTAGTTCACGCAATGATCTGCACTGCCCCCCTCCCAACAACAACAACAACAAACCGATTAAAACTTCGTTTTATAGAGACCTGTCAGCGTGGGGTTAGTCTCCCCTTAACGGGAAGTTGTACTCGAACAAGTCTTGGCACAAACGTTTTTATCAAGTGAAACACCACATTGTACTGGAAAAATGCTCAGATTTTCTGTTCCAACAGTTTTGTGTCTTGTGGAAACAAACTATTCAGGGCTAACAGTAAAATCTTATATGAGGACTGAGATTTCAAGATCGTGTGATCATGGACATGAAAAAGTTTGTTCATTTGAATGCTGAACATCAATTGCAGTATTATCTTTCCAAACTTGGCTAAAGTCTGGATAAACTGGTGTGCTCCACGGAATGTTTTTGTAGTTGAACTGTTGCTAAGCGCATGTGGGGTCTTGGGGTGGAAACAGTCAGTAGAGTCGCATTTTTAATCAAAACGGAAAGAACTGCGGATGCTGGGAATCAGAAACAAAAACAGAAGTCAGAGTTAACGCTTTCGTCCGGTGACCCTGAGAACTCAAAAAAGCAAAACGGTTACCAGGCTGCACTTTGTCTCTCCAACATAGCGGAGACCACATTGTGAGCAATGAATACAGTAGACTAGACTGAGTGAAGTGCAAGTAAAGCGCTGCTTCACCTGGAAGGTATGTTTGGGCCCTTGGATACTGAGGAGGGAGGAAGTAAAAGGGATTGGTGTTACACCTTTCGCAGTTGCAGGGGAAGGTACTGTGGGGATGTGTTGGGAATGAAAGAGGAGTGGACCAGCTTGTCCTGGAGGGAACAGTCATTGCAGGAGGCTGACAAGGGAGGGGAATATGTGAAGGTGGTGGAAATGGCGGCTAATGATCCTCTGGATGTGGATGTTGGTGGGATGGTAGGTGAGGACAAAGAGGAACTTACCGCTGTTGTGCGAGGGAAGACTGAGTGAGGGCTGAAGTGTGGGATATGGATCGGACACAGCTGAGGGCCCTGTCAACAACAGTGGGGGCGCTGGGGAAATCCCAGTTGAGGAAGGAGGTGAACAATTTGGAGGCTTTCTTGTCGAAGCTAGCCTCATCGGAAATAATGCAATGGAGACAGAGGAACTGGGAGAATGGAATAGGTGTTTTTACAGGAAGCAGGGTGTGAGGGTGTCTAGTCAAGTTAACAGTGGGAGTTGGTTGGTTTGTAGTGGGTATTGGTGGCCAACCTATCCCCAGAAATGGGAGGAGTTGGAAGAATCAGGTGAAGGTGAGGGTGGGGTGGAAATTGGAAGCAAAATTGATAAACTTTTCCAATTCTGAATGAGAGAGGGAAGCAGCACTGATTATGTCATCGATTGTACTGGAGAAGGAGTTGTGGGTGGGGGCCAGAATTAGATTGAAACAAGGAATGTTCCACGTACCCCATGAAGAGACAGGCATAACTGGGGCTCATGCGGGTACCCATGGCCACCCCTTTTGACCTGAATCAAGTGAGAGGAGTTAAAGGAGAGGTTATTAAGAGTGAGGACGAACTTGGCCAGGTGGAGGAGGGTGGTGGTGGATGGGGACGGTTCAGGCCTTTGCTCCAAGAAGAAGTGGAGTGCCCTGAAACCATCCTGATGAGGGATAGACGTCTAAAGGGATTGCATGTCCATGGTAAAGAGGAGGTGGCTGGAGCCTGCAAACTGATGTAAAGCATCATAAGAATTGCGGATATAAGTGGGAAAGGACAGGACAAGGGGGGGAAAGAATTCAGTTGAGGTATGAAGAGATGAGTTCTGTGGGACAAGAGTAGTCAGAAACAATAGAGCTGCCTGAGTAGTCCTGTTTGTGGATTTTGGGAAGGAGATGGAAGCGAGCTGTGCAGGATTGGGAGACTGAGCTTGGGCCGAGTGGGGAAAGATCACCAAATGAAACTAGGCTAGTGACCGCAGTGGACACAATGATCTGATGTTCCATGGTGGGGTCATGGTCCAGAGGGAGATAGGACAAGTTACCTGAGAGCTACAAGCCCAGTTTTGAAGAAGGGTCACCTAACCTGAAACATTAAGTCTGATTTCATAGATCATAGTATCCCTACAGTGCAGAAACAGGCCCTTCGGCCCAACAAGTCCACACTGACACTCAGAGCATTACAACCAAGCCATTTCCCTACAACCCATTTAATCTACGCATCCCTGAACACTATGACAATTTAGCATGGCCAATCCACCTAGCCTGCACATCTTTGGACTGTGGGAGGAAACTGGAGCACTCAGAGCAAACCCACGCACACACGGGGAGAATGTGCAAACTCCACACAAACAGTCACATGAGGGCACAACCCGGGTCCCTGGCGCTGAGAGGCAGCAGTGCTAACCACTGAGCCACCGTGCCACCCAAAAATTCTCTCCACAGTTTTTTTTTATTCATTCACAGGATGAGGGCATCGCTGACTAGGCAGCATTTATTGCCCATCCCTAATTGCCCAGAGGGCATTTAAGAGTCAAGCACATTGTTGTGGGTTTGGAGTCACATGTAGGCCAGACCAGGTTAGGATGGCAGTTTCCTTCCCTAAAGGACATTAGTGAACCAGATGGGTTTTTCCTGACAATTGATAATGGATTCACAGTCATCATTAGATTCTTTATTCCAGATATTTATTGAATTCAAATTCCACCATCTGCCGTGGCGGAATTTGAACCTGAGTCCCCAGAACATTATCTGAGTCTCAGGATTAACAGTCCAACGATAATACCACGAGGCCATTGTCTCCCCTCAAGTTGCTGCTCCTGCTGAGCTTTTCCAGCAATTTCTGTTTTTGTTTCTAAAGTGAGTTGCAACAGCTTTCGAAATGATTTACTACAACCCAGATTTCTTCAGAAATCAACATTATTCTCTACAAAAATCTGAAAAGTCCCCATACTCAGTGCTATCTCTGTTTTCTCCTCAGTTTGTTTTATTCAGTCATGGGACATGAGCTTTGCTGGCTGGTCAGCAATTATTGTCCATCCCTACTGCCATTGAACAGAGTGGCAAATACACTATTTCAGAGGGTAGTTGAGAGTCAGCCACTTTGCTGTGGGTCTGGAGTCACATGTAGGCCAGACCAGGTAAAGATGGCAGATTTCCCCCCGAAAGGACATTAGTGAACCAGATGGGTTTTTCTGACATTCGGCAATAGTTTCACAGTCATTAGTAGATTCTTAATTGTTCCAGAGATTTAAAAAAATTGAATTCAAATTCCACCACCTGCTGTGGTGGAATTCAAACCTGAGTCTCTAGAACATTAGCTGGATTCCTGTCTTAATCTATCAAAAATACCACTAAGCTGTCGACTCTCCTAAATGCTACCAGACCTGCTGAGTTTTGCCAGCGCTTTCTGTTTTTGTTTCAGATATTCAGCATCCATAGTTTTTATGTTTTATTACTCTGCACAACATTGCAGAACTTGTGTAATTGTTGCTACACTTTATAATTGTAGACACAAAGGTGATACATTCATTACACCAAATCCCCTGACACCTATAACACTATTTAGCAATAGTGTGTGTAAGTAATCCAGCATTGTGTATTGGGCAATACATTGCA
Source organism: Rhincodon typus (assembly GCF_021869965.1). Lineage (NCBI taxonomy): Eukaryota > Metazoa > Chordata > Chondrichthyes > Orectolobiformes > Rhincodontidae > Rhincodon > Rhincodon typus. The sequence goes on from NC_063334.1 coordinate 92,861,545, forward strand.
TGTCCTGGGCATCGCAGATTGCTGGATTGTCTGCACTGTTTTGTCACTGGCCACAGGAAAAGCAAGCTTGTTGTCAAATTCTTCACGAGTATCAAGAAGTTCCTGTCGTTGCATTGCTGAAATGAATTAAAGTTGGTGCTTTATGTGAGGCCACGTACTTAATAATGCAAGGAGCCTTTCTAACACCACCATTTATTTTCTTGCAGTTACTCAACCTCATCAGTTTAAAAAAAGAATTGAAATTGTGGAGATTTTCTTGCAGGTACTACATTTTTGTTCTCATTGATGTTTTTAAAATTGTTTAATCATTTTCTTGCTCTCTTTTGTTTATCTAATTTTACTTGGTTCGTCTTACTACCTTCTCCATCATTCTCTGTTTCCTTAAATGTCATTGATAAGGAGAGTACTGCTTTCTGTCTGCTCTGGTCCTTTGAAAGAGGAAGAAGACCCTTCTTTATTTTGAGTGTTACTCCTACCATGCTGCATGAGGGTAGTTTTTTTTTAAAGATCTATCCATGGAAGACAGGGCATCTGTGGAGGTGGTGATGTAGTGGTAATGTCATTGGATTAGTTATCCAGAGCTCGAGACTAACGCTGTGGGGACGTGGTTTGAATACCACCATGGCAGATGGTGATATTTGAAGTGAATGAAAATCTGAAATTAAAAGCAAAGTCTACTGACAACTATTGCCAATGATCATTATTCACATCTGGTTCAGTGATGTCCTTGAGGGAAGGAAATCTACTGTCCTTTGCCTGGTCTTGCCTACATGTGACTCCTAGTTGACCTCTGGGCAATTAGGAATATGCAATAAGTGCTGCTCCAGCCAGGCTTTCCTTTTCCCATAGCACTTTGTACAAATGAATTTTTAACATCTGGGCAATCCAGAAGCAGCAGACCACCTCCTGAGGTCTCCTGCATCTCAGATGCAGCCTTCAGCCAATTTAATTCACTCCATGACAGCGTTAGGATCCTCTGGGATAGCATACTGGAAATGCAGTCCACTATTCCTGTAGTCTTGACAAAAGTGAAAAGGTTTGATCACCAGAAAAATTTACAACTCCACTTTGCTGTCTAATTCTGATTTGAAATCGTACATTCAACCACACTTGGGTTGGAAGACTGGTGTTCTGAACTTTATTTTTCTCCATTTTATAATTTATTCCTAAAATCTGCAATGCTGGATTTTGCACTTCTCTAAACTTCTAAGAACTGTAACTGAAGAAGCCGTACCTAGGGACCTTTGTACCTAAGATGGCACCATAAGCAGCAACTTGTACACTTTGTACTCATTTGAGTATTTGTGACCGTAAAGCTAATTCTAATTTGGGTACTTAACCAAAAAAGCACCTTTTTGAACAAATTTGTCCTGAAATGATGGTAACGAAGAAATAGGGGGTAAGAGTTGTAGAATTTAAACTAGCTACACGACACCTACCAAAATATGCGCTTTAAGAGTGAGGGGGTAAAAGGGGATAATACTATTCAACTGTGCCAATTGGATTACAAGATTCAATGAATTGATTTCGTTCACTGTCTTTCCATTTCCTTTGTTAGCTTTTCCAGTCCTTTTAATGACACTAAGTTGTTTGCACCAATATTCCAGTCATTGGTCAGGAATTGATCTTTTCAATACTTGGGAAACTTGCTTTCAGGATAGGATCAAATTACTGCAGATGCTGGAATCTGTACTAAAAACAAAAAATGTTGGAAATCACAGTGGGTCGGGCAGCATCCAGGGAGAGAGAGAGCAAGCTAACGTTTCGAGCCTAGATGACTCTGCTCTGATGAAGAAACATTAGCTTGCTGTCTCTCCATGGGCGCTGCCTGGACTCCTGTGATTTCCAGCATTTTTTGTTTTCAGTAAGCTTTCTTTCTCCTTCCATCGATAAGGTTACACAAAGAAAGCAGTTACAGGAAAAGTGGATGTGAACAACTAACTTCACTGGTACAGCTCACACAAGGGAGAAAAAGAGCTATATGTTATGTTTTCCCTTCAGAGGTTAGATTCTGTCTGCTATACTGTTCATACACACAGTCCATCATCAGGGCAGACATCAGTTCAAAAGCTGCTCTTAGATTGAGCGCTCTTGCACCCAGAATAACTGGTCAATAGAAAAGCCAACCAACTCCATGTCACTGGGCAAACTGTCTCCACTTGTTTGTTCAGGAACAATTTGCCCAGCTTCGATGTTTCCAAACAGTAACATAGTTTCTCGTGCACCTGTTGGCTGCATTTGATGTGCCAGCTATAAAACGGCCCAGTAAAAGTTTGTAAACTGCAGCTATTCTTTTTTCATACAATTTCCTTGATTCAAAGCAATAGTTTTCCAGTTTTGGTCCACTAATAATAAAGACATTAATCTTCACAGTATCGAGAAACAGCTGAAGATACTGCAAAGGCTACGGTCCCTGACAACATTTCAGTGATAGATGAGTGCTGGAGAAAGTACTGTGCCCCTAACCAAACTACCACCTAATTATTGTCCCCTCATTTTTCAAGCACTAGTTCATTTCATCAATGACATCTGTCCAGTTGTGGAGAATTACCCAGGCATGTCACATCCCCAGAAAAGCAGGAGAATTCCAACCTTGCCAATTATCGCCCCTCTGAGCCTTTTTTTAAAAAAATCATATCGGCCTCACTGGCCAGGTCAGCATTTGTTTCCCATCCATTACTCTTGAACTAAGTGAATTGCTCGGCAATTTCAGAGGGTTTTAAACCACATTGTTGTGGATTTGGAGTCACATGGAGCCAAGACCAGGTGAGGATGTAAGGGTAAAGAGGTGTAGAGCTGGATGAACACAGCAGGCCAAGCAGCATCAGAGGAGCAGGAAAGCTGACATTTCAGCTCAAGACCTTTCTTCAGAAATGGGGGAGGGGAAGGGGGTTCTGAAATAAATAGGGAGAGAGGGGGAGGCGGATAGAAGATGGATAGAGGAGAAGATAGGTGGAGAGGAGAGAGACAGGTCAAAGAGGCGGGGTTGGAGCCAGTAAAGGTGAATGTAGGTGGGGAGTTAGGGAGGGGATAGGTCGGTCCAGGGAGGACGGACAGGTCAAGGAGGCGGGATGAGGTTAGTGGGTAGGAGATAGGGGTGGGGCGTGAGGTGGGAGGAATGGTTAGGGAGGCAGGGATGAGCTGGGCTGGTTTTGGGATGCGGTTGGGGGAGGGGAGATTTTGAAGCTTGTGAAGTCCACATTGATATCCTTGGGCTGCAGGGTTCCCAAGCAGAATATGAAATGCTGTTCCTGCAGCTTTCGGGTGGCATCATCTCTGAGGATGTAAGGGTAGCAGGTTTTGTTCTCTAAAAGACATTAGTGAACCAGTAGGATTTTTATGGCAACTGATAGTTGTTGCATGGTCCTATCACTGAGATTAGTTTTCAATTCCACATTTCAATTTATTGATTGGATTCAAATTCCACCAGCTTACATAGTTGGATTTTGACCCATGTGTCTGGAGCATTGATCTGGGCCTCTAGATTACCATACCCATGATTATGACTGCCACCAATTTTCCCTAAAGTCTACTTGCAATTATCAGCGAAGTGTTGGAAGGTGTCATTAACATTGCTATCCACAGGCACTTGATAATAATTACCTGCTCATTGACTTGTAGTTTGGCCACTGAGGCCAATCAGCTCCTGATCTCATTTTTGTTTAAACATCTGACATAGGAGACAACTCCAGAGGTGAAGTGAGGGTTACTGTCCTTGACATTAAGGACAGTATTTACTCAAGTAACGCAAGAGCCCTGTCAAAACTGGAGTCAGTGAGAATCAGGGAGAAAACACTCTCCTGGTTGTGATTGTTGGAGGCCTGTCATCTCAGCTGCAGAAATCTCTGTGGGAGTTCTTCAAGGTAGTGCGCTAATATTCAGTATGATCAAGCAGAGTCAGCATGACTTCAGAAAGCAGAAATCATGCCTGACAAACTGCACTGGAATTCTTTGAGGAGGTAATAAGAAAGGTAGATGAAGGGGAAGCAGGGGATGTAATGAATTTGAATTTTCAGAATGTGCTTGATAGCACACGGTGTGTGAATGTACTGTAGACAGGTTTGTGGATGATGGACTGGGTGAGATGGCAAGTGGTGAGGATGATAAAGTCTGCAGATAGATTAAGTGAGTGGGCAAAAACTTGAGGTTTTATGAGGTTATGCATTTCATCATGGAGGAGCTGCATGCTACTTAAATGGAGGAAGACTGCAGAAGAGGAATTTGGGAGTCCTCGTCCATGGATCACAAAAAGCTAGCATCCAGGTTCAATGGGTAATAGGAAGGGCCAATGGCCTTTATTTCAAAGGGAATGGACTATGAAAATCCGGAGGTTTTGCTGAAACTATACAAAACACCAAGCAGACCACAGCTGGAATACTGTGAACAATGTGGGGTCCCTTTAGAGTCATAGAGATCTACAGCACGGAAGCAGACCCTTTGGGCCAACTTGTCCATGCCAACCAGATATCCTAAATAAATCTAGTCCCATTTGCCAGCATTTGGCCCATATCCCTCTAAACCCTTCCTATTCATATACCCATCCAGATGCCTTTAAATGTTGTAATTGTACCAGCCTCCACCACTTCCTCTGGCAGACCATTCCATACATGCACTACCCTCTGCGCGAAAAAGTTGCCCCTTAGGTCCCTTTTAAATCTTTCCCCTCCTACCTTAAAGTTATGCCCTCTAGTTTTGGACTCCTACCCACCCCAGGGAAAAGATCTTGTCTATTTATCCTCTCAATGCCCCTCATGATTTTATAAACTTCTATAGGGTCACCCCTCAGCCTCTGACACTCCAGGGAAAATAGCCCTAGCCTATTCAGCCTCTCCCTATAGCTCAAACCCTCCAACCCTGGCAACATCCTTGTAAATCTTTTCTGTACCCTTTCAAGTTTCACAACATCCTTCCTAAAGCAGGGAGACCAGAATTGCATGCAGTATTCCAAAAATGGCCTAATCATTGTCCCGTACAGCTGCAACATGACCTCCCAACTGCTGTAATCAATGCACCTACTAAGGAAATGATATACTAGCATTGGAGGCAGTCCAGAGAAGGTTCACTAGGCTGATCTTGGGTATGAAAGGGACCCTCTTTTATGAGGAAAGGTTGAATAGTTTAGGCCTGTGCTTATTGGAATTTAGAAGAATGAGACCACCTTATTGAGACACAAAGTTCTTAGGGCAGTTGACAGGGCTGATGTGGAAACATGTTTTTCCTTTGGGTGAATCTAGGACCAGAGGACATGATCTCAGAGTAAGGAGTTGCACACTTTATAACCGATAAAGAAGAATTTCTTTTTTGAGTAGTGAATCTGGAATTTTTTTTTTCGCCAGAGGGCTGTTGAGGCTGGACCATTAGGTATAGTCAAGACTGAGGTAGACATTTTTACTCAAAGGAATCAAGGGAAGAGGCAGAAAAGTGGAGTTGACGATTATCAAGTCGGCCAGATTTCATTCGATGGCAGAGTAGACTTTATGAGCTGAATGGCCTACTTGTGCTTCTACATCTTATGGCCTAACCATTTCTAGCTGCTTCAATGACCATTCCTTCAGCATGAGGTCAGGGGTGGGATTTTCACTGCAGTGTTCAAAACAATTTATGAGACACTGAAGTTGGCCATGTCCAAATGCAGCGAGACCTGGACAATATCCAGAAATAAAGAAAATGTATTTCTCAAACTTTATGAGCAGAGTAATTTCTTAATCCAAGAGAGCACAGTTGAAACAGAATTGTTTATCTCTACTTTGTGGATTTATGCCTCAATTTCTGGATATGTAGATGGGCTCTGGTCATTGTTATTAACATTATTAAAAACATGGCATTGCATAAATTGCTGGTGTTTGACCTGATGGGATCAAGTAAAACTGTAGACCACCAGTACAAACTGAGAAAATAGGGCTTGTATTGAATGTGCTGAAGTTTAACTTGACCCTACAGATTAATTTGTATGACAGGACTCCAGAGAAAATGGTTGCAATCTGATTCCTAATAACACTTGGAGAAGATATTAAGAAAACCAATTGATAGAAAGCAATGTAAAGTATTTTGGATAATCTAGATAAATAGATAAGGTCTTCTGGTGCTTACCTGATTGGCATTTGGAGAAAGGAAGGACTTTCTGAGAAGAGCCTCATTGCCTTGTAAGACCAGGAATTTTGCAAAGCCTGAAAGCTCTGTACCTTAAGCAAGATGGTTCCTGAAGGTCGTTACACCCCCACCCCACCGGAAGAGGACGAACATACGAGAAGGATATATTTTATTTATTTTCTGTGCAAGGTTGGTATTTGCCTTCAAACCAGACCTTTTTAGCCTGTTTTCTAAAACACAATCCGTGGGCATTACTCATTTGAGGAACCTCCACCCCCAACATCAATTGACAATCCAAATACTACTTCTAAGTCCGCTTTGTGGAGTTTGAGATTTTCCCATATCTGCACTCCCGAACCAGGAGCAAAAGTTCTGGCCTAAATCTCCAGGCTGTCCCAGTAGCTTAACTAGTTAGCACGTGAGAGGCAATTAGCTGAATGTGAGAGAGCACATATGACTCCCACGGCCTGATCTTGATGTGTGAACACAAAACACTTTCTTCAGAGATAGCACACTTTACTAAATACTGGGAAATGTGCAAACATTTACTTCACACAGGCTACGTGAATTGGAGAGAAACCAGTCAAGACAGTGTTGTTAACTCTCTTTCTAACCACATGCATCCAACAAACTGTTCAAGTGCTAGCAACAGTTAACATGCTATCAAAGATACAGACAGGATTTCTTTAGAACAGGTGGTACTGACCATATGCGACAGATGTACTTGTTCTAATTGTTCAAGTAAAACGCCTCCATTCTGGAATATCAATTTTCAAAAGGGAGACTGCAGGATTGTTTAAAGATTGCTTTTGATATACCTTTGTTCAGCATGATCCCCTTACAGCAGCCTTTGCAGGTATGATGCTTGCACTATTCTGAAAGAGAAAAAAAATCATCTGTTTCTGGTAGAATTGAACAGTTATATAGAAGTATTTGTCTATCTGTTGCATGAGAGATTTGCAAAACACCCAATCAAAGGAATTCAACCGACTGATTTGTGAAGTCATTCAAAGCTTGTGCATCATTTTAAACTGGGCTGGCTAAATAACAGTTACTGCTTGCTGCTTTTTAAGAAATAATTAAAATTGTTCATTTTGTTGGTTTGAGCATGCTAAAAACAAACCACTAACTGCAGCCTAAATCCCAGTTGGCTTGGGCAAACCACAGTGGGTTAAAATGAAAATGAGCTGACTTTAATCTGTAAAACAAAGGATGTTACCAGCTTTGAGAAGTTATAGAATCATTCAATCCCTACAGTGCAGGTAAAGGTCATTCAAACCATCAAGTCTGTACCGATCTTCCGAAGAGCATCACACCCAGAACCAGCACCACCCTCATCCCCGTATTTACCTAATCCACCCAGCCTACACATCCCTGAACACTACGGGCAATGTAACATCGCCAGCCCACCTAACCTGCACACCTTTGGACTGTGGAAGGAAACCGGAGCGCCCGGCACGAACCCACGCAAACTCCCCGCAGAATTGCCCGAGGTTACAATCGAACCGGATTCCCTGGTGCTGTGAGGCAGCAGTGCTAACCACTGAGCTATCCCAAAAGTCACAGCGTCGCTCTGTACAGAACCTGTTGCTCTCCTGCCACTTCAATTCTTCCCGAAGTGTGGCAGCACAACGCTTGAATCTCCCTCCAGGAAGATGCTGTGTGGGTAGAGAACCTCCATCATAGATCACCACTGGTGGTGTTATTCCTTCACCTCTAAAGATACTTTCCCTTCATCCTATGCACTCTCTTGCTCTATACTGATATGTTCCTAATCAATCTGTTCAGATTGCTATTACACAGCTCTGGAGCAGTGGGACTTGAACCTGGGCCTCCTAGTCCATGGGTCGGGGCATTACTACTACACCACATATATATTTTGCTCTCTCCCACTATCTAACACTACTCTCTCTGTCCATGACTGATGTTATCCTGACTGCCTGCTCAGTTGGATAGGTTAAGAGTCTGGTATTTTTCTGGCATTTCCAGGGCAGCTACTTTCTTTCCACTGGGTGTGTCCAATTGAAATTACTCCATGTTTATAAAGTTGAGCAGTGGAAAGATATGGTAGAGAAATAAATCTGGATAGTATAAGATGTATGACATGGAGGAATGATCAGTAATATAAAATCAGTGCCATTGAGGTAATTTTTGTTTGAGCACTAATGAAAACTTAGTATGCCATTAACAGTTCAGTTACCTTTTGAATGCATCAGCCAAAACACCTTTTTTTCCCCGAGCATTTGGTGCTAACAAGTGACCGAAACCTAAGGAATAGGATCAGGAATAGTCCACCATTTAATAAGACCATGATTGATCTTTTAAGTACAACATCATGCTCTCCATGACTTCCAATGCTGAATCTGTTCTACTTAGAGGAGTGGGGTAAACTTCCAGATTTAAAATTTTATCGTGCATGTACACTCTACCAGATATTGCCTGATCTACATCATCAGCATTGGGCAATGATCACTTCACTTTTCCTTTCAATGCAAAATCCAGCCCAGTGTATTTATGCAGGGTCGTGGAATGCATTGCCTGAAGCAGGTCCATGAGGTTAGCAGCAAGGCTGACCAGGGTGACTATTTCAAATGGAAGATCTTTCAACCAGAAGATGGCCAGGCTTTTCACACTGTGTGTGGACAAGGTCGAACAATATGCCTCATACAATTTTGCAATTTTTAAAGTATACTCAAAGAAAGTTTAACAAACATGTTCAAAACCAGCATCCTAACATTCCAAATTCTTATGGCTATGTACCTGGATCATGGGAAATCAATGATACAACCTATGGCACAAAATTTACAAAGCTTATGCAGGTCCTACTGTTTATGTCAACAGCTGTGGGCCCAAGATCATTTGAATTTTGGACTCCAGTTCTGTCCTTCCGTTTTAAATTCTAAACACTGGTTTGAGAATTTATTAATGAGCATATTTAATCTGACTTCAGAAATGTAAACTACAGATATTCAGTACCAATGACTGCATTGTATTCTATTCTAGCAAACTTTAATTCCTGTTACACGGTCTCCCCAACACAATAAAAAAAAATCCCCGGCATTAGAGAGGAGTTGGAGTTTGAGATTTGGTGATAAGGATTTTCCCTCTTGTTTAATGGAGTAATTTGGTAAAAGTGTACATTATCAGCTCTACCTTGACTCCTGAAACACAAGCAGAAATTGCTGGAGAAACTTCAAGTCTGGCGGCATCTATAGAGAGAAAACAGTTTTGAGTCCAGTGACCTATCTTCAAAACTGAATTCAGTATTCTAAAGACTCCATGTTGATTCTTTATTTCTGTCCACAGATATTGTCAGACTTGGAGTTTCTCCAGCAATTTCTGTTTTTGTTTCTGATTTCCAGCATCTGCAAGTTTTTGTTTTACAGATGAAGATTCAGTGGACTGGAGACATTAAATCTGCTTTCTTCCCATAAATGCTGCCAGACCTGCTAAGTTTCACTAGCAATTTCTATTTTTGTCTTTGTTTTTGTTTGCTTCTGATCAGTTGAGTATTAGGCTGTAGCTGTGTGTTGCTACTGTGTGTTGCTCCCTTTTGGCCTTGGGAAGGAGTGTTTGGTCCTTGTGCCTTGATACCAACTGGAAACCTGCTCTCTGACAATAACTGCATTTGTCTTCCCAGATAAACTGGAAAAACTAAACCTCTGTCAGAAGGAACAAGACGCTGCTCAATTGAGTTTTATCAGGTTAAAGTGCAGTTTAATTGCAAAATGATTGGAGCATCTATGAAGGTGTTTATTCTGTTTCTAATTCTGTTGACTATTTCTTAACTGCACGTGTAGTTGTGAAAGCCCTGCTGAATTCAGGATTCACACCCCACACCTTTCCCCCTGCTGGTACAAATGGATCTGCTGAAAACGTGAGCTGGTCTCTACTTTTGGGTGCTGCCTATCATTTTAACAAACCTCCAGATTTGGTTCACCTCTGCAAAATTCTGTACCTGTTATTTCAAACCGCAAGAGAAATTACAGTCAAATGTCAAGATGTGTCGAGTTTTTTCAGTTGGTGTCTTTGGGGCAGCATGAGGACTGAATACATTGAATAAATGTAACAGTAGTTTTTTTTTGGTCTGAGTACAATGTTTAATGGAAGTACACTTTATATGGCTGATGATGCAAACTAGGTCTCAATAGTAGCAAGCACAGGTTGGAATACCATCAAGAACCAGCAATCATAGTGGTTTTAAAGAAAAATGCCTCCTGCTTCAGCATTCCTGTGTTATAGTAACACCTCTGCAACTGGTTTTAAGTTTGCAAACTTAAAACAACGTGGTACAGCTTTCCTATATTTACTTTTGTTTCTGTCTCTGCTTTCTTTTAAAGCACAATATGAAAGATGACCTGGTACAATCTTAAGTCCAATGATTCACACATCTGTGCTTCTGTTTTGAGAGTTTTTTTTTCATACTTTGAGCATGTACTATTGTTTTTGTTCTGATTGCTGTTTCTTCATGAGTTTAGAGATGGAGACTGCCTCATCCCAGGGACAAAGTAATGACTTGGCAGAAGATAGGACTGCTGCACAACGATACATGATTCGAGTGAATGGAGTTTTACATAATGGTAAAACCTACATCTTGTGAATAATTATAGACTGAATGACAAGTCAAGACAGTCTCAAAATTTGTTCCATAGTTTGAGTAACAGTAGGCATAGATGTTTTTTAAAATTTCTAGGTTTAGTAAATGGAAGCATCACTTAATGCAATTTCACCAACCTATGGATCAGCTTCTGAAATCTCTAAGGATTTTTAATAAAACTGCCTTTCTTTTCTCATCTTCTTTACCCCCACCAACTATTTTTTGAAAAACATTTGGCTGCTTTTTGATGTGTAAAGTGAAGTTTACTCAGCTATTACTTGCATAGAGACTAGCTAAAACATTATAGCTGAATATTATTACATTTTTGATATTTTAGCGAAAAAATATTGACTTTATGTTGAAGTTTTTCATCACTTTTGTGTAATTATTCAAACCAGTGAAGAGGAAATGCTTAAAAAAGACCCAATTAAGGCCATGCCTTTAATACATACTGGACTTTTTTAAAAAAACAAAACTGGATTAAGTCCTTTGTCCGTGGCAAACAAAAATGAACTTTTCCAATTTTCTAAACCACATGACCAAGAATTTGGATTGGTCAGCTGGAAGACCCAAAATCACATTGTTCCAAGAAAACTGGATTCTCAAGTTAATATTGTATTGGCTGAATAAACTAATAAGACTCAGGGACAAAGTTAGAAAATAAGTTTCCAAGAAACAAGTGAGTGCGAGTGGAACATAAGTTTCAAAAATCGATCTGTCAAAATAAACTTTACTATAGGAATAGGATCAAAGGCTTGAAGGAGACATTGAGTAGGTTCACTGGGGCTGATAGACAATGGTAAAAGTAACTGATAGAAAAGTCCACAGAATAGATCATAGACTTGAAGAAAGTTAGGCACCAGGGATAGAAACTCAAATTCTTCTGATTCACCAAGAAAATCAGCCTTATCCAAAAGCAAAGAGAAATAAATGTATGAATCTGTATAGTAACCTGCAAAACAAAACTTTACAGGGTTAAAAATACATCAAATTAATGAGTTAATAGAACCAGAATAAGGAGTTTGAGATGAGACTAATAAGAATAGTTGACAACCAAAAGACAATTCCAGTGCTGAAGATATCACAAATATTAACAAGGACTCTTCATTAAATCTACAGGTTTGACAGTGCCCAATTAAGAAAACATTGTTAAAATATTCTTTGATTGAATTTAGGGATCATTGGCAAGGCTGGCATTCTTTTTTGTCTACCCTTATTTGCCCTTGAACAGAGTCGCAAGGTGAAGCTGTTTCAGAGAGCAGTTAATGGTCAATGCATTGTTATAGATTTGGAGTCACATCAGCCAAACCAGGTGAGGACAGCAGGTTTCCTTTACTAAAAGTATACCAGTAAACCAGATGAATTTTTACAAAAATGTTAGTTTCACTGTCACTGTCACATAGACTATTCTAGATTTTGTTACATGAATTAAAATTCCAGCAGCTGCTGTGATGGGATTTGAAGCATTAACCTGGGTCATTGGAATGACTCGCCCAGTGACATTACATCATCATCTTCCTAGCAATTAGAATGGGCAGTAAACGCTGGCCTAGCCAGTGGTTCCTCATCCCATGAACAGATATCTTTCCTTTGTATAAGCCACCCATGTCCCACATGTGGGCATCCTTTTCTGCCGAGTGCTGTAGACAAACCTTCCCAGTACTCTACATCACTGCTTAATTCTGAAAGATCTCTCTAAATATCCTTCAAAGTGCAAAGGTAACTTGATGCCATGGAACAGAGCTTAACCTTTGCATCATAAGAAACAGGAGGGTTAAGCCATTTGGCCCCTTCAGCCTGCTGCACCATTCCTGCTTCACCATGTCCCCGCCTCCCTAACCTGTCCTTCCTCCCACCTCAAGCCCCACCCCTATCTCCTACCTACCAGCCGCATCCTGCCCCCTTGACCTGTCTGTCCTCCCTGGACTGACCTATCCCCCCCTAACTCCACACCTACACTCACCTTTACTGGCTCCACCCCCGCCTATTTGACCTGTCTGTCTCCTCTCCACCTATCTTCTCCTTTATCCATCTTCTATCTGCCTCTCCCTCTCTCCTTATTTATTTCAGAATCCCCTTCCCCTCCCCCATTTCTGAAGAAGGGTCTAGACCCGAAACATCAGCCTTCCTGCTCCTCTGATGCTGCTTGGCCTGCTGTGTTCATCCAGCTCTTCACCTTGTTATCTCACCATTCAACTAGATCACCAAGTGAGGCTTTACATGCACTATCCCATTATCCATGACATCTTCAATATCTAGAAATCTATAGATCAGTCTTGACCGTAATGAACGAGTCTCTATAGCCTTCTGGAGTAAAGGTCAAATATTTGCTACCCTCTGAAGGGAGAACTTCCTCCTCTCTCATTCCCAAATGGCTAATCTCTTATTCTGAGTGTGTCCCTACTTGTTTTAGAACCTCCAGGCAGGGAAAACGTCAGTACTGCACCTACCTTGTTAATCCCGAATGGGATCACCCTTATTCTTCTAAACTCGATGGCTAAATCTCCTCTTACAGGAAAATCTCACCACTTCGACAATCAGTGTGGTGAACTTTCATTGCACTCTAATTACACGTATACCCTTCCTTAGGTTAGGAGACCAAAACTGCACCCAATACTCTGTACTACTGCTACATTACTCCTGGGTTCAAATCCTCTTGCAACAGAGGTTAACATACTACTTACCTTCATAATTTCTTGCTGCACTTGTACGCTAGTATTTTAGTAAGACATGAACAAGGGCAGGCAAGTCTTTTTCGATCAACATTTCTGAATCACACCAGTTTGCAAATACTCTGCATTTGTTCTGAGGAGGGGTCACTGGACCCAAAACGTTAACTCTGATTTTTCCTCACAGATGCTGCCAGACCTGCTGAGTTTTTTTCAACAACTTCTGTTGAAGCCTTTTGTCTTGTATTCATCAGAAAATTTTGCAAGAATACAAATTCAAGAAAAGAAGCGTTTATACTGCATGAGAAAAATGCTGATTGGTTGCCATGAAAAATGTACCCATTGATAGTTAAGCTTTATTTAGATTTTAAACCAGACAGATCAATGCTGATTGGCTAAGGGCTTGCCTGACAAATGAACATACAGGGAGAAACAGAAACATAGAAAATAGGAGCAGGAATACACCATTCCACCCTGAGGCTAATCTACCAATCATTATGATCGTGGCTGGTCATTGAGCTCAATACCCCAATCCCTCTCCCACGCCCCCGTATCCCTTGACCACTTTAGCCATAACAGCAATGTTTTGGCTACAATCACTTTATGGTCATGAATTCCACAGGCTTGCTGCTCTTTGGTGAAGCAGCGATAGTCTAGTGGTATTAGCATTTCACATTCAACCAAAAATCCAGATAAAGTTCTGGGGACCTGGCTTCAAATCCCACCATGACCAATGATTTGAATTCAATAAATTTCTAGAATTACAAGTCTAATGGTGACCATGAAACCATTTTCAGTTGCCAGAAAAAAACCCAATAACGTCCTTTAGAGTCTTTATCAATACGTAAATGTACCTACTAGAGAAGGAGCAAAACTTGACTTCTCTTGGGAAAAGAGACAGGGCAAGTGACTGAAGTGTTAGTAGGGGAACCCTTTGGGACTAGCAATCATAATTCTACTAGTTTTAAAGTAGTTGCTAAAAAAGATAACCCTTCCATAAAAGTTAAAGTTCTTAATTGGAGTAAAGCATATTTTAACGGTATGAGTGAGACAGCGATGGTATTTTGGTGCAGAAATGTCCATCCACCTCAATTGGGAACCTCATTGGCTGGCTGCCAGTCACTGGCCCTGCATTCCACACTGCCCCACCCCACAGCTGGAAATTGGATGCCCCTCCCTACTTTGTGTGTGCTTATTGGCCTTTGCGAATGACCCTCAGCAGGGGCAGGGATTTTGAATCCAAATCTGCAGGCAACCACTAACTTGCCAAAAGAGATTTCAATCTACAGTCAAAGTTCCAAATAAAATTCCGCAGGTACATTGTCACTGTATGTGGGTGTGTTAGGAGTTTTATTTTTATTTTCCTGTACTTTGAAACATTTGAAGCAATATAATAAAATGTGAAGAGCCATAATAAAATGTAGTAATATGCTGGAGAAATTCGACAGGTCTAGCAACATCTGCAGACAGTTCTGTCCTTCTTTCTTCACAGAAACTTCTAAATCTTCTGACTGTAGCACTTCCTGTCTTCAATTCAAATCTCCAGCATCTGCAGTATTTTTCTTTTGTTAGTGAGGAGCTATTGGGAGTAGCTAATTTTGGAGACAGGTTTGTTGCTGTTTTATTGATTTACTTAATCTCAGTTGAGATTGTTCAGAAATGTTACAGATGTTTTTTTGCTTTGCTTCTGTGGAACCTTGCTTAATTATTTCTCTTCTTTCTACACATCATGCTGCATTCACTATCCCTCCACTGTTTTATGCACAGAATGTGCAGAAGGGGTACAGGAGAATTCACTTCTCCAATGTGAACAACTGCGGACAATTTCAAAGTTTGCAGATAACATTAAACATAAAAGAACCGCAAAGTGCAAGAAGGATGGTGTGGAACTCCAAAAGGACACTGACAAGTTTGGAGTGGGCGGATGGGTTGTAGATAAGGCTCAATGATGAGAAGCAAGAGGTGATGTACTTTGGTGGGAAGAACATTGAAAGGCCGTATAGCAGGTGCAGGATCAGGGTGACCTAGGTGCATAGATGCACAGATCATTCAAGGTAGGATAGGTGGAGAGAGCAGTTAATAAAGCCAAGTACACTGTATACGTTATTAATAGAAACATAATATGCAAGAGTAAGAAAATGATGTTGGATTTGTGTAAGACACTTGTTAGACCTCAGCTGGAGTACTATGTATAGTTGTGGGTGCAGACAATTTACAAAAATCTTTCAGGAATGAGATACTTCAGTCATGAGGATAGGTTGAAGAAGTCATGGCTGTTTTCTCTTGGAAGAGAAAGCCAAGAGGAGATTGAGTTGATTGAGGTTTTCAAAATGGTGAGCAGGCTGGATAGGGTAGATCGGGAGAAGCTATTCCTGCTTGTTAAAGAGAAAAAGAATGAGACGGTATAAATTTATAGTTACATGCAAAAGAAACAAGGGTAATGTAAGGTGAACTTTCTTCAGTAAGTAGTTTCGGACTGGAATGCACTGCCTGGCAATGCAGTGGAGACAAGTTCAATTGAGGCATTCTAGAGGGCATTGGATAATTATTTGGATAGTAACAGCACGCAGGGATATGGAGAAAAGACAAGAGATTGGTACTGGGTAATAGAACCAGCGCAAGTACAATGTGCCAAACAGCCTCCTTTTGCACTGTAATTATTGTGATGAGCACAAGATGTCAGCAAGACAGACAAAACTGGAGATAAATTAGATTGTATACTAGTCTTGTGAAGAAAATGATTATTTTTGATTTGCATATGTATTTATGTATTATTTAATTTGTGCAGTTATGTTGTAAGGTGTTTGTTCATGCTTATTTTGTCTTTTCCCAATAAAAGTTTGAAACTCAGCTAAATGTCTCCTTCACTTCCTTCAAAGCATGGGTTGGGTATGTTGGCATCATTTCCAGTGGCTAGGACAATGCTCCAGTTTCATCCTTTTCCTTTTGCTGTGGTTTGATGCAACTGAGTGACTTGCTAAACTATTTCTGAGGGCATTGAAGGATCAACCAAACTTCTTGCTTATGTGCCACATGTAGGTCAGACCAAGTTAGGATGGCAGGTTTCCTTTCCAAAATGGCAAACTCAGCAGGGTCTGGTAGCATCTGGCAGAGAGAAGCAATTAACCTTTTGAGTTCATTATGACTTTGGAACTGTCCTGCCAGAATGTTGAGTTTCTCCAGCATTTTGTGTTTTAGTGACAGTGGTTTCATGATTATCATTAAGGCTGTAGTTGTGGGATTTGAACTCCTGTCCCCAGAGCATTAACCTGGGTCTCTTATTACCCTTCTGGTGGAATTACCACCATGGTACTGCCTCCTCTAATACTTAACAAATGAAATCTTTTTAAGTTAATGTTCCAATCCCCTCTGTTACCATGCTTGTGTATGTTCCGTCAGCAAGATAATGAAGACTTTTTAGTACAGAAACAGACTTCCAACAACCAGAACTATCATCTCAGCCCAGGATGTCACTGTAGGAGATTCTCAGGGTAGTATTTTTGGCCCACCCATCATCTGCTTCATCAATGACCTTTCCTCCATCAGAAAGTCAGAGATGGGGATGTTTGTTAATAGTGTTGAGCACCATTCACCGTTCTTCAGCTACTGAAGCAGTCCAGGCCCAGATAACATTAGGTAACATTCAGGCTTTCTCTGACAAGTGGCGAGTAACATTTATCCTGTGCAAGTGCCAAGTAATGACCATCCTCAACAAAGATTCTGACCATTTCCCCTTTTATTCTCAATTGCATCACCATCATCAAAAACCTGAGCGTTACCATTGAACAGAAATGTGATCAGCCATATGAGTATTGTGGCAACATGAAAGGTTGGGAATTCTGCGGTGAGTGTCTTGCCTCTTGAATCCCCAAATCCTGCCTGTCTTGATAACTTAGGAGTATGATGGGATACTCTGTATTGCCCTGGATGAGTGCAGCTCCAACCCTTAAAGTTTGACACCATCCAGTAGAATGTAGCTGACTTAATGGGATTCCTGTCTATCACCTCAAACATTCACTTTCACCAGTACATGTGACTGTTATGTGTAGCAAATGGCCAAGTTGTCTTTGACAGCATCTTCTAAACCTGTGACCACTACCACATAGAAGAAAGGCAAGAGATGCATGGAAACACTGTACCTGCATGTTCTGCATTCCATACAGGCCCTGAATGTTCTGTTGCTTTTTCTTTAATGTCTCTGGATCAAAAACCTTGAGAATTCCCTTCCTAACAGTACTCTAGATATATCTACATCATATGGCCTGCTGTGGTTCAAGGAGGTGGCTCTTGACTACCTTTTATTAGCAGGAATTGGAATGGGCAGCAGATACTTGCTCTGTCAGTGATGTTCGCATCCCATGAATGAATTAATGAAAGAAGGAATCTTGAGGAGTATAAATGCAGGCATAGAAAAGTTGAATTGAGTGGCCTGATTATGAACATGAGAATCTATAAAACTACTGATAATTAGTTAGAGTTGCGGTTATGTTAAGTGTAATTAAAAGTTGCATGTACTCTCCTGACCCTTCATGTAAGCTTTATCAAGTTTTATTTCCCCTAGCTCTGACTAACTGCATTTTTTTTAAACCTCTCAAAACAGTGAAAAATGAAGACCCTCGGATGTGTCTGGCTGAATACTTGCGCTCCAGTCTACACCTTTGTGGAACAAAGACTATGTGTTATGAAGGAGGTTGTGGTTGCTGTGTTGTTGTGCTTGAATATGACAACCCTGCGAAACCAGAGAAAAGAATCATCAAGTCAATGAATTCAGTAAGCTGATGTCTGCTGCATTTGTTATTCAGCTTGTATCTGTTTTGACGACAAAATGACCTTTTCCAAAATACATTTATTCATGCATATGCATATGTATCCTTTCAGTTGTATGGACCTCCATTATCCCTACCCCTGAAGGAACTATTTTTTCTGTGCAGATGCCCAGTATCTTTCAATGTCCCAAATACTGACCCACCCATTTTCAGTGATGCATATAAACATTTGTCAGGCCATTTTAGTCTGCCTTGTTGTCAATTTTATATAACAGAATCTATTTTAGTGCCAAGATAGATATGTATTTAATCTAAAGCAATTAATCAAAAGATCTGTTGTCATAATGTCATGCAATACAGAAAAGGCTGTTTGGCCTATCGGGTCTGCACTGATTTTTTCTTAAAGAAAACACCTACTTACATTGGTCCCACTTCCCAGTGGTATTTGAGGAGGAAGAATAACTTTGTAAAGCATTGTAAGGAGCTAGGAGTAACTAATGTTCTGGCCAACTGGGCTTGAATGCATCCATAGCAAATGAGATCATAGGAACAGAAGTAGGCCATTCAACCATAGAGATAACAAGGTGTAGAGCTGGATGAACACAGCAGGCCAAGCAGCATCAGAGGAGCAGGAAAGCTGACGTTTCGGGTCTAGACCCTTCTCATTCAACCATAGAGTCTGCTTTGCCATTCAGTGCGATTATGGCTGATGTGATAATCTTTAACTCCACTTTCCTGTCTCTTGCCTATAACCCTTGATTCCCTTACTAATTAAAAATCTGCCTGTCTCAGCCTCTGCAGCTCTCTGGCTTGGCATCTACTGTACTCTAGGGTAATGAATTGCATAGATTCACGACAAAGTAGAGGCGGTGTTTCCTTGTAAGGGGCAATCTAGACTGAGAAATTATAGTTTTAGTGTTGTTGGTGTGGCTACAATAAGTGGACTGCAGTGGTTCAAGAAGGCAGCTCACCACCACCTTCTCAAGGTCAACACAGCTGGGTGTAGTTGCTGACTAGCCAGTGATACTCACATCACACGAATGAATGAATATAAATGATAACAGAAGTCGCATCCCTGTTTGAAAATGATAATCTAAAATTAAGTTCACTTCAAGAACCAAACTGGTTTGGTTGATCTGTAATTTGAATTATACGAGATCTAGGAACTCAAAGCTATTCTTAATAAAGCCAGTATGTGAGCACCTGATCACAAGCATTCTCTGCATTAGTTCCTGCCGATTTGTCTCTTTAATCATCAATGATTAGCAGTGCTAACCTTAGACTACATTAGAGTTAAGGAGTACTGGGAAATTCTCCAATTGTCTTAATTTTATTTGGACATCTGATCTACAGAAATGAGCTAAGGTTTGCATTATTTCTTGTATACCATTACGTTTGGAAAGACAGCCAAAGCGCAATCTGGATTGTCACATCCAAGAATCTTGTTATTTATCACAATTCCAAAAGTCAGCTTTATGAATTATTCAAATTTTACTGTACTTCAGTATCTTGCTGTATCATTTGTATTCTTTATATTAATTGACTTGTAAATAAATTTGACCATTTGTCAACATGTACATACCAGGAAGAACAGAATGACCTTGCGGATATCACCTATAATTTGCCGCAGACAGTATACTATATTAATAATTAATCCAATAAATTTATTAAATTATTTTTAATATGGCTAATCATTACATTTGGGCAAATTAGGTCAAACTAGCAAATATAAGTACAGAGATAGCAAGAACTGCAAATGCTGGAATCAGAGATAACACAGTGTGGAGCTGGAGGAACACAGCAGGTCAGGTAGCATCAGAGGAGCAGGAAAGTTGACGTTTCGGGTCGGGACCCTTTTTCAGAAATCAAATATGAGTACAGGTGTTTGTTTTACATTTCCAGCATCCGCCGTATTTTGCTTTTATTCATAGAGCAAACTTAATATGTCAATAGCACGTAAGAAACAGAAATGGCTCCTCTTCTAAAAGTATTGAAATGTGAAGCTGTTTTCAAGCTAAAAGTCATAATATTTACTAACTTGTCAAATAACTATACTGTAGCAAAGGAATTCAATGAAAAAGTGATGTGAGAATAGGAGGAGGAGAAATTCACTTTGTAGCAAATGTCTGAGATCAGAACAGGGACCAGCCGCTGGCCTGATGTTGAGAAGCACGCATTAGAATCGGTCTTCAAAATTGTCAGAATCATCATCATCCTATAATCACTTAAGTATGCTACAATTATGAAGTTTATAAGGCTTTCCTAAACTATCAGTGAATATCAGAAACGTTATTTTGCCAGAGACCTACAGAGAGAGCATGTGGAAATCTAAAGGCTTTATGGTTCAACTTGCCAGAATGTGGGTGGAAGCTGAAGCTTGAATAAATAAAAACAAATTCCAAGGCGTTAGAATGAAGCTGCAAGATATACCTAGCTCCGACCAGAAGGAAAATCTTCAGTAATACCCTCAATACAAAGGACAGTTTTCAAGCAAGATGTTACCAAGTAGATAAAGGTAAAAGCAGAAGTCTCAAGTTAAGAATCATTTTAGGGCATTTAATGTCCACTTAAAGGACAGTGTTATGTATACCCTGTCGAGTGATTTTGCGGTTGTGTTTAAAACAAAAAAGGTATTACTTTCTGTAATTTGAAGTGTAAGTTGCCAACAATAATAGTGTTTAATTACTTAGGCTATTAATCTTTTCATAATAGTAAACATCTTGAACCACAAAATATTGGTGTACCATCATTTTATTATTGGAAGTTTATATCGCTTTTTAAAAGTTATCAATACATACTAATATCCTAATATGTGACCCAGATAAAACCCTAAGTCCAACAAAGATTTCAAATAACTAGTTGATGTAAACATTTTATGGGACAAACAACTCCATATTGCAACAGAAGAGCAAAATTGCTAAGATACGACCAAGAGACCTCTGCTAAAATTATTGGGTTGTGATGCTTCATGTGACAAAACAAAGTGACAAAAACAAATAGTATCCATTAAGTCACATCAGCAACATGGATGGAACGCCCATGAATTTTGATTTACCCTGTGCCCAAGCTATAGAATGTAAAGATGCAAACTCATCTCCAGCCTCTGAGACGCAGGACTCTGCTCCGCCCTC
Source organism: Rhincodon typus (assembly GCF_021869965.1). Lineage (NCBI taxonomy): Eukaryota > Metazoa > Chordata > Chondrichthyes > Orectolobiformes > Rhincodontidae > Rhincodon > Rhincodon typus. Next base: position 92,882,798 of record NC_063334.1, read on the forward strand.
TGCAACAGGATCTCGACTTCCTGATCCACAGAATGCAATCAATAAGGATTGGTGTCAATACCACCAGCACGATAATCGTCAACACCGGTGCCCCCAAAACTATGTACTCAGCCCCTGTACTCCTTATATGCTCATGACTGTGTGGCCAAATTCTGCTTTAATCCATTTGTAAGTTTGCTGATGACGCCACTGTAGTGGGCCAGCTCCTAAACAGCGATGAAACAGAGTGAAGCAAAGAGGTAGAGAGCTTTGTGGCATTGTGTAAAGACAGCAAGCTCACCCTCAATGTCCACAAATGAAGGAGCTGGTCATCAACTTCAGGAAGCAGAGTGGAGGACATGCCCCTATCAGCATCAATGGCGCTGAGATGGAGATGGTTGAAAGTTTCACGTTCCTAGGAATAATTATCACCAACAATCTGTCCTGTTTCATCCACATCAACACTGTGGTCAAGAAGGCACACCAATATCTCTATTTCCACTGAAGGCTAAGGAAATTAGGCATGTTCACAATGACTCTTACCAATTTTTATAGATGCACCATAGAAAGCATCATATCTGGATGCATCACAGTGTGATGTAGATTTTTGAAGAGGTGGCAAAGAAAATTGATGAAGGCAGAGTAGTAGGCATTGTCTGTCTGGACTTCAGCAAAGCATTTGTCAAGGTTCGGCATTGTAGACTGGTTAGTAAGGTTAGATCACACGGGATCCAGGTGGAGCTAGCCAATTGGATACAAAATTGGCTTGAAGGTAGGAGACAGACGATGGTGGTAGAGGGTTACTCTTTGGAGTGGAGGCTGTTTTTTGTCATTAATATAAATGCTTTGGATGTGAATACAGAAAGTATGGTTAGTAAGTTTGCAGATGATACCAAACTAGGTGGTATAGTGGACAGTGATGAAGATTATCTCAGACTACAATGGGATCTTGATCACATGGGCCGTGGGGCTGAGGAGAGGCAGATGGAGTTTAATTTAGAGAGATGTGAGGTGTTGCATCTTAGTAAGGCAAAGCAGGGCAGAATTTATACAGTTAACGGTAGGGTCCTGGGGAGTGCTGCCAAACAAAGACACCCAGGGATGCAGGTGCATAGTTCCTTGAAAGTGGAGTTGCAGGTAGACAGGGTAGTGAAGAAGGTGTTTGGCATGCTTGCCTTCATTGGTCAGAACATTGAGTATAGGAATTGGGACATCATGTTGTGGGTATACAGGACATTGTTGAGGCCACTTTTAGAATACTGCATACAATTCTGGTCACCCTTCTATAGAAAGGATGTTGTTAAACTTGAGAGGGTGCAGAAAAGATTTCCAAAGATGTTACTGGGACTGGAGAGTTTAAGTTATAGGGAGAGGCTGAATAAACTGGGGCTTTTTTTTCCCTGGAGTGTCAGAGGCTGAGGGGTGACCTGAAGAGGTTTACAAAATCATGAGGGGAATGGATAGAGTGAATAGCTAAAGTCTTCCTCCCAGGGTAGGTAGTTCAAAACTAGAGGGCATTAGGTTAAGGTGAGAGACCTGAGGGGTAACTTTTTCACTCAGAGGGTGGTGCATGTATGGAATGAGCTACCAGAGGAAGTGGTAGAGGTGGGTACAATTAACATTTAAAAGGCATCTGGATGGGTATTTAAATAGGAAGGATTTAGAGGGATATGAGCTAAATGCTGGCAAATGGGACTAGGTCAGATTGGGATATGTGGTCAGCGTGGACGAGTTGGACTGAAGAGTCTGTTTCTGTGCTGTATGACTCTGCCTCTATAAGTGGAGAAAAGAGCTAAATTAGGTTCCCTCTGGGTTACCCCTTGGATTTATTGGTAAATATGCTCCATTTAATGCTTCTAGTTTTGGATATTTCCATAAGTAAAAGCAATTTTTTCCATATCTACCCTATCAAACACATATTATCTTAAAACTATCCATCAGATCACCCCATAACTTGATCATAGACTATTATCAGATCTGAGAAAAAAATGAATAAATATAAGTCATCTCAACTGGTCAATCAAATCTGACCTATTCAATGATACCATTTACTCACATGATTAAACCTCTCAGTCATCTAATATTCTGAGAAAATCAAAATCTGTGAGAAAAGTTGCCACTTCAGGAAGTAATTCTATGCAGGCAGAAGGAAATTAAAATAGAAACTAAAGTGCATAGAAATCTGGGACAGACAAACAACATTATGATAAAGACTAATTCTAAAGGTTGAGGGATCAAAGAGGAGATAGACTAAACAGATGAAGATGGATTTGAATGTCTGGTTATGAACTGTAGAAACTATTGACACAATGAATGAGGACTTAATATTTCTGGTTCTAACATGTCTAGGAAACATAGGGAAGGATAATGAATCTATGACTGCGTTGATCAAAGATCTCAGGCTGGATTTTCATTCATGAGAGAAAGACTTCCCTTGAATGGTGTGATGTTCTTGGTTCAAGAATAGAGATAGGATCTACTGCCCCCAGATGCACATCAGAGGTGACCATAAGGCTGCAGATGTCAGTATAGTTAGGCCCACTTTGATTCTTTGTCACTTTGTTCCAGTTGTTTTGGTAAACATTGTGATCTCGTCCCCACTCCTTACCACTCATCACTCCTTCCTCTACTCCCTAGACACATAGATGCAACCAATCCCACAACAATGTCGCTGACTCTTAACTACTGGACAATTAAGGATAGGCAAAGAACGCTGGCCTTGCTCACACCTCATGAATGAATTTAAATACCCTGTGACCTCATGCCCAGCTTCAATAGTTTCTTAAACTCTCCATGCCAATGCATATGCCCCATTCACATGGCCCCTTATAACCCTTAGTTATTTTCCACCCACCCCCATTAGCCCTTCTAGCCCCACTGCCAACTTAGTGCCATCTCAAGCCAGCCTATGCCCCATCACCCTTTGCTCCCCAATCTCCATGCCAACTCACCAAGTACTCTCCATTGGTAGACCTTCGGAACCTCTGTACCAAACATCTAGTGCAGGGTTCACTCTCAAAAGCTCCTATGCGTAAAAGCCCATTCAATGGATTTAAGTGTCCTCAAGTACTGAATTCCTTAAAAAGACACACATTTATATTCATAATCCCATATCAAAGACTCCTAAATACTTTATCAATTAAATTGTGAGCTTGTTGTGGAAAGCAGCCACGTATTAATAATGCCATAATGAAAGCACTTAGAGTTAGGTCAACAAACACACCTGAAGCTGTTAGCCATGTTTTTCAATTTTTAAAGGAATGGCTTCCTAAATAACTTTGCAAATTGATATTTCTGTAGACATAATCTATCCTTCAAGAGCACTTACAGAGATTCTGTAAAAGCATCCCAGGTCTTCAAAGAGATTTTTAAAGATTCCCAACTCACCCATCACAGGATAAGACCCTGCCTCCATTGGGTTCAAATCCTACCGTGTCAGATGAAATTTGAATCCAGTAAAAGTCTGGAATTGAAAGTCTAATGATGACCATGAAATCCATGTTGATTGTTGGGAAAACCCAACCTGTTTACTCCTGTCCTTTAGGGAAGGAAATCTGAGTTTCTTACCTGGTCTGGCCTACATGTGATTCCGGACCCACAACAATGTGTTTTACCCTTAACTGCCCTCTGGGCGATTAAGGATGGGCAATAAATGTTGGCCTAGTTAATGATGCCTATATCCTGTGAACGAATTTTAAAAAAGGTTTTTGTTTAATATATGTTCTATGAACTGTCTCCAATGCACTTATATCTTTCCTTAAGTAAGGTGACCAATGCAGTGCATTGTATTCCAGATGCAACCTCACCAGTGCCTTGTATAATTGAATCATAGACTTTTTACATTGGTATTTCTCAGGGTGGGATTTAGGACTCATGTTTTTCAATGTATGATCTCGGTCTTGGTGTTCGGGGGACAACTTAAAAAATTTGTGGCTGACACGAAACTTGGGAGCATTCTAAGCTGTGAGGAGGATAGTGTCAAACTCCAAAAGTATACAAGTCAGGGGCCGGGTGAAGTTCAATGCGGAGAAATGTGAGGTGATACATTTGGTACCAAGAGCATGAAGAGACAGTATTTAATAAACAGTACTATTCTACACTTCTAAAGTTTGTGCAGAAGCAGAGAGACCTTGGTATTTATCAGCATTAAACTGCAAAACTTCAATAATAGGGATATAGAGTAGAAGAACAAAGAGCTTATACTAAACTTACATAAGACATTATGTTAGACCTCAGCTGGAGTTTTGTGTACAGTTCTGGGCACTATACTGTAGAAAAGATGTGAACTCATTAGGAAGAATCCTGAAGAGGTACAGAAGAACGGTTCTAGGGATGAGAAACTTCTGAGTTGGGATCATTTGCTTTGAAGAGGAGAAGGCTAAGAGAAGATTTGATGGAAATTTTCAAAGTCATGACAGGCCTGAACGGAATAAATGGTGCGCAAAAGGGTCAAAAACTAGAGCATAGATTAAGTATTTTGCAAAAGAAGCAAAAGAGGTGAGGAAGATCTTTTTCTCACAGTGAGTGGTTAGGATATGGAGTTGACAGCTTGGAAGTGTGGTGGAGACAGGTACAATTGGGGCATTCAAGAGGGCACTGTGATTATTTGAGTAGAAACAATGTTCAAGGGTATGAAGAAAAGGCAGGAGTTCGGCACTAAGTCAAAATGCTCAGAGAGCCTGTGCAGACATGATGGGCTGAAATGGCCTCCTTCTGCACTGTAACAATTCTCTGACTCCGTGTTCAATTCCCTTGCAATAAATGACGACATTCTATAAACTTGCATAATTACTTGCTGTATCTGCATGCTAACATTTTGTGATTCATGCACTAGGATACCTAGATTCCTCTGCATTTCAGAGCTCTGTTATCTCTTACCATTTAGATAATATGCTTCATTTTTATTCTTACTGCCAAACTGGACAATGTCATATTTTCCACATTATACTCCATTTGTCACATCTATTTCCACTTAATTCATCCATTTTTTTTGTAGCCTCCCTATGTCCTTTCATAACTTATTTTCCTATTTTGCTTTGTGTTGTCAGCAAATTTGGCAACCATATCTTCCGGCCCTTAGTTCAAGTCACTTATATCAGTTGTAAACAGTTGAGGTCCCAAGACCAATTCCTGTGGCACACCACCTATTACGTCTTTCCATTTGAAGAAGATCCATTTGTGCCAACTTTCTTCTTCCTGTTGGTCAGCCAATCTTCTATCCATGCCAATATGCAACCTTCAACAAAATAAATTTTTATTTTCTGCAATAATTTATATTGTGGTACCTTATCAGATAGCTTCTGGAAATCTAAGCTCCTCATTCTCGAAAGTAGTTATCTCCAATGGGTTGGTCAAACATAATTTCCCTTTCGCAAAAACATGTTGACTCTGTCTGATTACCCCGAATTTGCGCAAAAGCTCTACTTATGTCTTATTATAATAGCTTTGAACATTTTCCCTATAATAATGATTAATTAACTGGCCTGGTTTCCTGATTTTTGTCGCCCTTGCTTTTTGAATAAAGGAGTTATATCAATATTCTCCACTCTCATAGCTATCTCACCAGCCACAAGTTTAAGACTCTAAGATGAAGTCCATCAGGACTTGGATATTTGTTAGCCTGCAGCTCCAATAATTGACTCAGTACCACTTCTCTGATGATTATAATTTTCCTGAATTCCTCCCTTCTATTTCCTGACTTATTGTTACTTCTAGGAAGTTAAGTTCATCTTGTATAGTGAACACTGATGCAAAATACCTGTTCAATTCATTTGCCATTCCCTTATTTTCCATTATTAATTTTCCAGTCTCCCTTTCTGTAGGGCCATCACTCACTTTGTTAACTCTTTAGATATTTATAAACACTCACTGTCTTTTCTGAATCTCTGGCTGGTTTTCACTTGTACTCTAACTTTTCTCTATATTAATTTTTGGTCATTGTTTGTTTTTTTTTGTTAATTCTGTACAATCTTCTGACCTGCCATCTGTGTTTCCACAATTACATACTTTTTTCTTGAACTTTGACACCATCTTTAACTGTTCTAGTTAACCACAAATAATGGAATTGGAATTTTTTTACTTGGTACAATGTGACTATTCTGTGTATTTTGAAATATCCCCTCGAACATCTGCCACTGCATCTCTGTTGACCTGTCCTTGTAACATAATTAACCAGTTCTGATTGTATGTCTTCATAATTGCCCTTACTTAAAAGAAATCTCAGAGCCACTCCTTTTTCTGTTGAACTGAATATGAAAATCAGACTTATGGTTGCTGTTACTTAAGGGCGCCCTCACTATGGGATCATAAATTAACTCTGTCTCATTGTGCAATACCGTGTCTAGTACAGCTTGCTTTTTGGTTGGTTCCAGAACATACTATCTGAACAAACTATTCTGAAAAATAATCTGTGAACTCCTTATCAAGGCTATGTTTGCCTATCTGATTTTTCCAGTTGTTACATACATTACATTAAAATCTCCCATGACTATGGTTTAGTCTTTCTGACAGGCACTTATTATTTATTCCTTTATGCGTTACCCTACTCAGAAATTATAGTTAAGGAGCCTGTACACCACTCCCATAAGTAACTTCTCGCCTTTATCGTTTCTCATCTCTACCAAAACTGTCTCCACATCTTGGTTTCCTGAACTTAGGTTTTCCTTCTCTATTGTGCTAATGCCATCACTACCTACCAGAATCACCTGTCCAGCTATTCCTAGCTTCCTGTCAACCTCAATTGACCTGTATGCCCCCAAGACTTGGGTCCCTATCCATGCATCCTGCGGTTGTGCCTCTGGAATGGTAAATTGCACTTACTTATTTCCGTTTGTGCTGTGAGCTAATCTATTTTGTTCTGGCTGCTCCACGCATTCAAATTTAAAACAAAGCCTTTAGTATGATACTTTTACTTGCTTTGTACATCTAGCCTCAACTGTTGGTTGTCTGTTAGAATCATACTGTCCATCCCTTCTGTTTCTCATTTACTGTATTAATACATTTCTCTTTGGCCTTGACTCTCGTCTTTGATTTACCACATCTCTCCAAGCTTGATCCTAGCAATGCAGTCAGTATCCATATACCCATTTGCTATAGCTAACTAGTGATTGCAAAACAAAGTTCAGTATCTATCTGCCAGTCATTTTTTTAACTGGTGCGTTCTCCATCTCAAGTCCTCCACCAATCAGAGTCCATTTGCTATCCAATCTGTACTCTCCTGTCAAACAGTATGTATGCTCTTTCTCTCGACTTGTTATTCTGATGAATTGTCCTGATGAGTGCAAGATGAAAAACTTAGACAAGATGTGACTTTTCTCGGCAATACTCAAGTTCTGTATAAGAAAATAACAATCTGATAATTCTTTGTGAAGCTGTAGTCGGGGTAGGCACGTTAAACCAAATGGGCTTTTAAAACAAAAATCATTTTCCGATCTCTGCAGGCACACAAGTCCAGGAAAACAATGATGATCACTTTCCCAGACAATTCAATTAACATTTGAATTTCAATCATGTTCAACCAGTTTCCTTCATAAAATAATTGAATCAAAAGTGAGACAGATCCAGTATTCAAACATTAAGAGGCAGCATTGAATATTGTTATAATTGCTGCAGTCTGGAAAATTGGCTTCCATTTTCACTTCACTGTGCCGAAGAAATCCCTCTAAGCACTTGTTTAGGTCAAAGTTTGCAATTTGTGATTACCCAGACATTATCGTACATCCTTCTGAATAAGGGCATGTTTAAACACGGCTGAGATGTTTCCATAAGTTGTAACCAAAAATTGTTTTCAGTGCTGCTTGCTTATCCTTGAACTCCCTTTGTATCCTGCTGTTGCAGTGTCAACACAGGCTTTGCAAATGAGCTTTTGTCTCACATCAGCTTACTTAACTAGGAAATATCGGTTCTCAACTCCGCAGCTAGTTATGTAGTCCACACAGCAGGGCAGAAGTTTGTAGATGGGTAAAGAGAAGTTTGAAATTGTTGCAATTGTATCATTATGATTACACTCCTGAGATCTGATTGTGGAGTGTCATCGGTGGTGAGCAGGAGTATTCCTACTTATTGGCCTAATTTTCTGTCATAGATCAAAGGTTTGTTGATGGGGATAATCAGTAACATACTGGGAAGTGTATAAGTACATAATGTAGTATGATAGTATGCACATTCATTTGGACCTGTAAAAGTCTGTATTGTTAAGTGTGACAGATTCCTCCCGTAATAACAGTATGTAATATTTAGTTCATAAATAGTGGAGGTTGAATTTTAGACATTTGCTGACTGACAGTCTTTAATCTGGAATAATCAAGTTGCAATTGTGAACTTGTGAATAACATCATATATTTAAAATACTGGGAGCATTTTTATTCTCTGTATGTGAAGTGTTTACACAGTGCCATCTACTGGTTATTTCTTAGCTGTAGAGTTGAGCACATGCCCTTTTTTTTAAAAAATTGAATTTTTTTTTCCACAATCAGTTGTCCCTTTGTGTTAGCATTTTCTTGATTTTGTTTCCTGTGTTTTTTGTTTGGTTAAATGGTAACTCACGGTACCCTAATCTGGGGCACTAGCTGATGCAATTACTGTGCAAGTGAAGTAGCTATTTTAGGAGGTGCATGATTCTGTGGTGATTTTGTGATTTAATTGTATGCATTCATTCAGCTTTAGGACAATAGGAGGTCAGCAATTCCATCAAAACAATTCCCTAAATGATTGTGTGGAAAATGATAATCAGCAAAATGTGCAGTTAGAAAGGTAGCATAGGGGCTGTACTCAAATCCACCAGAACCGCATGGCTGCTTATCTAAGGTTGGGACTAGAGCACTTTATTAGTTAGAGAAGAGGGAAAACTGTTAGCCCCGCCCATGAGTGACCAATATAAAAATAAAAGACTGCTAATGCAGGAAATGTAGATATGAACAGAAAACACTGAAAGCACTCGGCAGATCTGGCAGGAGAGACAAAAGAAATAACCTCTTCAGATCAATGACCTTTCATCAAAATATCAGACGTTCTGATGATGCATCATGAGCCTGAAACAAAATCTCTGTTTCTCTTTTTTTGATGTAGGATTACAATATATTGTTACTATTTGAGAAACTGGATTGGATAGTGGAGGAAAAGATTTTAGTTTCCAGATCTGTGCAGGTGACTTGTTTCTTTTAACTAAGGTCAGAAAGGCCATTTTGAACAGTGAGTTCAAGTATCATTTCCAAGAAAGCATGTGACTTAAGTTAAGTTATTTGATCAGCAACCTGGTGAGTTCACTGATGAATTGTTTACAAACTTGAACTTTAACGATGTGCAGAAAGACAAGCTAAAGGCCCACATCAGGTATCAGTTGAGAAAAAGGACATTCATACCAGGAGAAGGGCAGTTTAGTTTATGGAAGTTCCCAGACTATGAGAATTGGTAGAAATCTGCAGGCTGTCAGAATTGTAAAGAAGTCTCCAGGCCATCAGAGCCGGAAAGAAGTCTTTGTTTACATCAGCAATCCAAAGAGAGAGGCTGGAAAGAGACATTAAAGTAATGATGGATAGAATACTATAGCCAAATTTGCAAACACCACTAAAATAAGTAAGTTGCAACGAAAAAATAAGAAATTTGCAAATGGATATGGATAGGTCAGGTGAATGGGCTACAATGTGGCAGATGGCATTTAATGTGGATAAGAGTAATTTTATTCATTTTGGTCAGAAGAAATGAAAGGCATCTTATTAACTAAATGGCGAGAAACCTCAAGATGCTTCAGTGCAGATGCGTCTGGATGACCTTGTGCATGAGTCACAGAAAGCTAGTTTGCAGGTACAGCAGTAATAAGGAGGGCAAATGAAATTTTGGCACTTATTGCTAAAGGAGTGGAGTATTAAGGTAGGGAGGTGTTGTAATCGTACAAGGCATTGGTGAGACTATATCTGCAGTACTGCATACAGTTTTGATTGAGGAGTTGAGGGCTATGAGGAGCTGGCTGAAAAGAGGAGTTGAGGCCTGAGGTAGAATCACCAAGATATTATTGAAGGGTGGACAGGCTTGAGGGTTTGAAGGAAGGAAATATTTCTGAGAAGGTTGACTAGATTAATTCCAAAAATGGAAGGCTCATTTTATGAGGACAGATTGTGAGACTGTGCAGTTTAAGCCTATACTTGCGAGAGTTTAGAAAGATGAAAGAAGATCTAATTGAGGTCAGTTATGAGATGCCGAAAGGGATTAACAAAGTTGATGCAGAGCGGATGTTTCCCCTTGTGAGACAATCTAGAATGAGAAGTCACAGTTTTAGAGTGAGGAGCACCAAATTTAATACAGAATTACTTCTCACAAAGGTTTGTGAATCTGTAGAATTCCCTACCTCAGAATATGTTGGATGCTGGAACACTGAATAAATTTGAGGAGAAAGACAAAATTTTTAATTAGTAATGGGTTAAACGGGTTGTGGGGAACAGGCAGAGAAGTAGGAGTGTGAGGCCGAGATGAGATCAGCCATGATGTATTGAATGGTGG
>NC_063334.1:92893280-92907091 GCF_021869965.1 Rhincodon typus
TGGAGTGTGAGGCCGAGATGAGATCAGCCATGATGTATTGAATGGTGAAGTGGGAGGGCGAGATGAGATCAGCCATGATGTATTGACTGGTGGAGTACGCCTGAGGGGCTGAATTGCCTGCACCTGCTCATAGTTCTTAAATTTTTATGTTCTACAGAAGAAATTAGTGTTAGGAAAGCAGTGGTACTTCACTGGGATTGATTGACTGTAAAGGATATTGCAGGGAGAAGGATTGAATTTTATCGTATATATTAAGATCTTTCTAAATTGTTTTGTATAGATTTTTAGGGCTTTACTGTGTAATAAACTTCTTCAATAAATTTAAACATACAAGATTCGATGGGGCTTGATGGGGTAGATGTTGAGAAGATGCTTCCACTATTAGGGGAATCTTGAATAGAGGTCATAGTTACAGAATGAGGGTACAGTCATTTAAAACTGAGATACAGTGGAATTTCTTCTTTCTGAGAGTAATGAATGTCTCTCTACCCAAAGGAGTTGTAACAGTTAGATCACTGAAAGTATTTTTTTAAATTCATTCACGGGATGAGGACGTCGTTGGCTAGGCAGTATTTATTGCCCATCCCTAATTGCCCAGAGGGCAGTTAAGAGTCAACCACATTGCTGTGGGTCTGGAATCACAGTAGACCAGACCAGGTAAGGACAGCAATTTCCTTCCCTAAAGGACATTAGTGAACCAGATGGGTTTTTCCTGACAATCAACAATGGATTCATGGTCATCGTTAGATTCTTAATTCCAGATAATTATTGAATTCAAATTCTACCATCTGCCGTGGCAGGATTTGAACCTAGGTCCCCAGAATGTTATTTGGGTCTCTGGATTAACAATCCAGTGATAATACCACTAAGCCATTGCCTCTCCCCTATTTGAAGAGGTGGTAGATAAATTTATCAAGGAGTTAAACCATGATCTTCCAGAAGGACAGGACAGGCTTGAGGGGCTGAATGGCTCAGTCCTGGTCCTGTTTTCTTTCATTCTTATTCCCTTGGGAAAAGAACATCGACAGTCTCATGTGAAATTGTTCAGTGACTGACCAACATGATAACAAAACTGCTAAAGTAAAACTTAAGCCCTCTCAAGCTAGGTGTTAATCTGAGATCTGAGTTGTCCAATATTGCCATCAACTGGGATTGTATCTTGAATATTTCCAGTGTATTCCATTTTTATTATAGTGAGTATCTGATGCTAAAGTTAAAGTTGCCTTAATGCTTATGCCCCAACTCAGTGACTCTAAAATCATCAAATAACTTTATTGGATAGACCTAGTAATGGTTTGATGGCTTTCAGACTTGATTTTAATTTCCATGTCTTATTGCATATAAAATGAATATTATGTCTTAGAACATAGAACATAGAACATTACAGCGCAGTACAGGCCCTTCGGCCCTCGATGTTGCGCCGACCTGTGAAACCAATCTGACACCCATCTAACCTAAACTATTCCATTATCATCCATATGTTTATCCAATGACCATTTAAATGCCCTTAAAGTGGGCGGGTCTACTATTTTTGCAGGCAGGGCATTCCACGCCCTTACTACTCTCTGAGTAAAGAACCTACCTCTGACATCTGTCCTATATCTATCACCCCTCAATTTAAAGCTATGTCCCCTCGTGCTAGCCATCACCATCCGAGGAAAAAGGCTCCCACTGTCCACCCTATCTAATCCTCTGATCATCTTGTATGTCTCTATCAAGTCACCTCTTAACCTTCTTCTCTCTAACGAAAACAGCCTCAAAACCCTCAGCCTTTCCTCATAAGACCTTCCCTCCATACCAGGCAACATCCTGGTAAATCTCCTCTGCACCCTTTCCAATGCTTCCACATCCTTCCTATAATGCGGTGACCAGAACTGTACGCAATACTCCAAGTGCGGCCGCACCAGAGTTTTGTACAGTGCAACATGACCTCGTGGCTCCGAAACTCAATCCCTCTACCAATAAAACCTAACATACTGTACGCCTTCTTAACAACGCTATCAACCTGGGTGGCAACTTTCAGTGATCTATGCACATGGACACCGAGATCTTTCTGCTCATCCACACTACCAAGAATCTTACCATTAGCCCAGTACTCTGTATTCCTGTTACTCCTTCCAAAGTGAATCACCTCACACTTTTCCGCATTAAACTCCATTTGCCACCTCTCAGCCCAGCTCTGCAGCTTATCTATGTCCCTCTGTAACCTGCAACATCCTTCTGCACTATCCACAACTCCACCGACTTTGGTGTCATCCGCAAATTTACTAACCCATCCTTCTACGCCCTCATCCAGGTCATTTATAAAAATGACAAACAGCAGTGGCCCCAAAACAGATCCTTGAGGTACACCACTAGTAACTGAACTCCAGGATGAACATTTCCCATCAACCACCACCCTCTGTCTTCTTACAGCTAGCCAATTTCTGATCCAAACCGCTAAATCACCCTCAATCCCATGCCTCCGTATTTTCTGCAATAGCCTACCATGGGGAACCTTATCAAATGCTTTACTGAAATCCATATACACCACATCAACCGCTTTACCCTCATCCACCTGTTTGGTCACCTTCTCGAAGAACTCAATAAGGTTTGTGAGGCACGACCTACCCTTCACAAAACCGTGTTGACTATCCCTAATCAAATTATTCCTTTCTAGATGATTATAAATCCTATCTCTTATAATCCTTTCCAACACTTTACCCACAACCGAAGTAAGGCTCACTGGTCTATAATTACCAGGGTTGTCTCTACTCCCCTTCTTGAACAAGGGGACAACATTTGCTAGTCTCCAGTCTTCTGGCACTATTCCTGAAGTTTTGTCATATCTGAAGATAGTATTGTACCATATTTTTGAATTTTGTAGTGTTTGTTTCCAATTGGCTCCCTCCTATCATTGAAGAACCATCAAGTTATAACAGTCGAGGCGTTGGGGTCTGTGAAGAAGGGTTTACACCCCATACAACAGCGACTGGCTGATTATAATGGAAGTCAGTGTGGATTCTGCAGCCCAGGTTTTGTCATGCAGATGTTTGGGTAAGTGCAGACAATTTCCTTTATTAGCTGTCCAGTTAAATATCTTCGTTTGTTTAAATGTGTTTTCACATACCACTCAGGGATCTGCGGGACATATAAAATTGTAGCTTTCCCTAGGAAATCTTTTTTTCTTTTTTATGCTAATTATAACACCAAAACCAAACTTGATGTGGGATTTGTGGCTTTTAATTGCCAGCAGCAGGTTGTCTTCTTATTAGTATTAACTGCTTTAAAATGAAGCTAAGAAATGCAATGACAGATATTAACCTCTTGAGTCCTAGAAATCGGCAGTGTTTCCTGGTGAGCTCTGCTACTTCCCTCACTCAGCCATGGGGTGGTGGAGGCCATCCTGTGATCAGTGTCTATGTTAATGTATGTGCAGCTATTATTCTCTTCATGTCCAGCTCACTACACATGCAGTGTAGATGTCTGGCTACAGGGGCTTTCTTGCAATCGTAGAGAAGTCTCTTGCTGGGGTTCTCTCTTTGAGGATCAAGGAGGCCTTTAATTATTTTCGTAGACCACAATTATTTTTAAGGGTCCTGGCTTCTATCCCAACCTGCGCCCAAAGTGAATTCTGTAATTATACAATACAGTCATTCCATTTATAACACAGAGGGAGGCCATTTGGCCCCTTGAAATAGAACTGGCTCTTTTGAAGATCAATCCAGTTAGCCCATTCTCTGCTATTTCATCCAGTCTCTACAATTTTTCTCCTACAAATATTTATCTAATTTTCTTTTTACGGCTCCAATCAATTCTATATCTACCATTTGTGCAGGCAGAATGTTCCAAAGATGAGCCACTCGATGCATGGAAAGAGGAATAGGCCATTCAGCCCATCGACCCAGCTCGCCATTTAATACGAAATGGCTTATCGGGCAGTTCAGTGCTTTTTACCCATATTATTCCCATTGGAAATCAGAAATCCATCAATCTCTCCTTGGAAAATACTCAAAGAATGAGCTTCTACAGCTCTCGAGGATAGAGAATTCCAAAGGTCCACAATTGTGAGTAAAAAAACAAGTTCCCAGCCCTAAATGGTATCCCACTTATTTTTAAATTGTGTCCCCTGGTTCCAGTTTCCCAAACCAGGGTAAGCATTTTACCTGCATCTACCTCTTTTAAATATACTGTTTCAATGAGATCCCCTTTCATTCATAGGATCCCTACTGTGTGGAAACAGGCCCTTTGGCCCACCAAGTCCATGCCAACCCTCAGAGCATCCCGCCCAGACACATCCCCCTATAACCCACGTAAGTTACACATCCCTGAACACTAGGAGCAATTTAGCATGACCAATCCACCTAACCTGCACATGTTTGGACTGTGGGAGGAAACTGGAGTGCCCACAGGAAACCCACGCAGACATGGGGAGAGTGTGCAAACTCCATATAGCTAGTAGCCTGAGGGTGGAATTGAACCCGGGTCACTGGTGCTATGAGGCAGTAATGCTAACCACTGAGCCACCATGCCGCCACTTCAAAGCTCTAGAGAATACAGGCCCAGTTTACCCAATCTTTCTTCATAGACCAGTCCTGCCATCCCAGGAAGTAGCATGGTGAACTATTGTCACACTCCCTCTATGGCAATAATATCCTTCCTGAGATATGACATGGGGGTGCTGGTGTTGGACTGGGGTGGACAAAGTCAGAAGTCACACGACACCAGGTTATAGTGCAACAGGTTTATTTGAAATCATGTGCTTTGGAAGCACTGCTTCTTTGTCAGGTGAAGTGGAGGGAAGTGCACAGGTACTGTAAAACTGTACAAACTAATTAAGGAAGAGAGATCATAACAAGTTATCAAGGTGATGGTGTCAAAACATAACAGTAAGACAGATTTTAAGCACAGAACAGCATGGTGGGCCAAATTAGTTTGCACAGTTTTGATTACTTGTTACTTTGGCTAAACCATTTTTAATGCAACTCTTATACCAATCATGTTATTCCAGCCATTTGGTTTGTCTCTAGCACCATCTTATTTTTGATTGTTTGGAATTATCGCTGAACCTCAATTAATCGAATCACAGGTCATCCCTTCACTTGCTATTCAGTTGTTGACATTTTACTCACACCATCTGACACTTTTGTTCACCTGCAGAGATTTGTTGCTCAGCCTGTCAACACTTCACTCACACTATTTGTACTATCCTTTGACACTCCTAATTAACTGGAATTATCCTGCAATGATCTTTCTGCCTGTAAATTCTCTGCTTGTGCGCTTCCCTCCACTTCACCTGACAAAGGAGCAGCGCTCTGAAAGCTTGTGAGACCAAATGAACCTGTTGGACTATAATCTGGTGTGTGTGACTTCTGACTTCCTGAGATAGGGATACTGAAATCGCACACAGTACTTCAGGTACAATCTAACGAAGCTCCTTTATAATTGGAGCAAGAGTTCACTGCGCTTGTTCTCAAATCCTCTTGCATTAAAGGATGACATTCCATTAGCCTTCCTGATAGCTTACTTCACACACATGTTAGCCTTCAGTGACTTCGCAACAAAGAAACCTACATATGTCTATGCTTCCCAACCTCTTACCATTTAAGAGATGATCTGTGCATCTTTTTCTCTTTACAAAGTGAATAATCTCACATTTTTCAATACTATATTCTGTCTGCCATTTTTTGTCCACTCAATAAGCCAGTTAAAATCCTCCTGATACCATTTTACATCTTTCTCACAATGCATGTTCCCACTTAGTTTCATATAATTGCAAATTTGGAAATATTACATCCAACTCATTGATATATATTGTGACCGGCTGGTGCCAAGGACTGATCTTGCAGGACCCCACTAGTCTCAGCCTGTTAAGGAGAAAATGCACAATTTATTCCTGCTCTCTGTTCTTTGCCTGTCTGTCAGTCCTTATTCCATGACGGTACATTACCTCCGATTTCTAAATAAAAACCAAAAGAACTGCGGATGCTGTAAATCAGGAACAAAAACAGAAGTTGCTGGAAGCTCAGCAGGTCTAGCTGCATCCATGGAGAAAAAGGCAGAGTTGACGTTTCGGGTCCGATGACGCTTCCTCTCTGAGTCCTTTATGCTCTAAGGAAGACATAGAGGAGTCATTGATGAGACATCTTCAGTTTGTCATTATCTTAGTGTTCTGCATTCTGTTATGTCAATTCCCAATTTATCTTCAATTATTCTCTATCAACTCTTACAATTGCCACTCGATCAGGCAGCCACCCAGTACCTGGTCTGACCGCACGTGCAACTGTTCTAAAAGCCAAAATAATAGGAACTTCTCAATTTCTTTTCATGGGAACTTCAACTCAATCTCCCCGTTCCTTGCTTTATTCTTCTGCTTGTCAATCATACATTCGGTCTGGAAGTGGGATACTTGCGGAGCTGGGAGTGGTTGTAAAAGATAAATAAACCTGCATTTCATTTCTGAAATGGTTAAAATAATCTCTGTTGCAATTTTCACGCATCTAGTTTTCAGACATATAATTGTCCATACCTTTAAGTAGGCAGGCCACCCTACTTGCAACACAGTCTAGATTAAAATATATTCCACTTGTTCCTTGAATGCATTTCAAACCAGTCTTTTTGTTTTTATATTTTCAGGGCAAATTCATGAAATTTATTTTTGGTGGTCACAGTTATGAGCTGTTAGCCATGACATAGTTGCAAACAGTCTTGTCTCTGAGAAGACTGTTAATTCAAATTTACTTCAGGGACCTGAACAATCTAAGATGACATTTCAGTGCTCTTCTGTGGGAGTGGTAACAGATTAAATTGAGGTCCTATCTGCATTCTTCATCCCTTTTTAGGTGGATGTAAAAGATACCACAGCACTATTCAAAGAAAAGAGTTTCTTCTGGTATCCTGGCCAATATTTATCCCTCAATTAACACTGAAAACTCATTATTTGGTTACTTATTTTGTTGCTATTTGAGAGCTTTATGTGAACACTTTGCAGCATTTCCTGGTTTAAAATGTTTGCTGCAGTTCAAGAGTACTAAATTAGCTGTGAAGCATTTGAGATATCATGAGTTTATTAAAAGTGTCATAGAAATGCAGGTCTGTCTTTCTAATGCTTCTTTATGGACACAAATACCTCTATTATTGTAACCTGTGGCTCTGAAATAACAGAATTGAAAGAAGCACTGCAAGTTGCAAAAATAAGGCATTGTATGCCTTTTAGGCAAAATCAGCAACACCATCTTCATAGAATCCCTACAGTGTGGAAACAAGCCCTTCAGCCCAACAAGTCCACACCAATCCTCAGAGTATCCCAACCAGACCCATCCCCCTATAACCCACCTAATCTACACATCCCTGAACACTACGGGCAATTTAGCATGGCCAATCCACCTAACCAGCACATCTTTGGATTGTGGGAGGAAACCGGAGCACCTGGAGGAAACCCACGCAGACACGAAGAGAATACGCAAACTCCACACAGACAGTCACCTGAGGCTGGAATCGAATGTGGGTTGCTGGTGCTGTTAGGCAGCAGTGCTAACGACTGAGCCACTGTGCTGCCCTCAAATAATCTTCTTCTATCATTTTATGCTTTGCAAAGCCAGAAGTCCTAAGTCAATTCCAAGCAGAACTGGTGCCACCTGCACCCACCATATTTGTAATTCAGCTGGTATGACAGGTGTAATTGTGAGCCTTCTGCAGCTGTCACTGCTCTACCATGTGCTGGTTTGGGAAATGGGGTCAGGCTGTAAGTGACACCATTTGATTATATTCTTATGTTTGATGGCTCAATGGTAAAATTAGAAAATCCATCAACACAAATATCAAAATTAAGCGATGCAGTTCCTTTAATAAATCAATAAATATAGCAAGGTTTTGTAAAAATTTTGTAGTTACTACAATGTTTTGGAATTATGCCAATGAAATATATCTGTTAGGCAAAAAATACATTTTAATGATTTTCCAAAACCCATTAAAGCTTTTAGGAGTCATTGATTATATTAGACCATAATATTGTATAAAGAATTGAATATTGCCATGCAATAGATTGTTGGTGCAGTTTGTGTTTGGGTTTTGAAAACAAGTGATTTATTTGTTGAAAGGGGCTCACATTTCTGTTGTGGCTAACTTTATGATCTGAGGATTTTAGAGTGGATTCAACTACTCAACTAAAATGTCTCTAGATTCTTTCGTAACAATATTTAATATACTTCTGTAACCTTTCTGCCTTTTAATATGCCTGGCTCAGAAAATGTTACCAATCTCAGATGTAACATTAGTTAAGCTAGCATCTCCACTTTTTTTAAGGACAGATGTCTACATTTCTACCACTCTTTGTATGTGCAACTACTCCTACATTGCTCCTGGATGATGTGAATCTGAATTTAATGTTTTGTCCTTTTGCCCCAGATTTTCCCACCATCGAGGCAAAGGCAATCAGTTTGGGCTTGTGTGTGTAACTCAACAATTAGTGATTCACTTGTGCACATGATTCAAATTCCCTATACATCAGGAAACTGCCTCTTCAGTTAAACTGAGTTTCCTAGAGTTTTAATCTTATTAATTTTAATGTGCATACTTCCTGTGTTGTAATAGCCTTGTGAACCCAAGCCTTTGCCTGATATTTAAACACAAATGATGATTGACCAAATATTGTGCTTGATGTGAAGAGAGTCAAGTTCAATTTAAAAACTAGATGTGTTCTTTGGTATAGAAATTTAGCACTAAACTGTTCTTTCAAAAGTGTCGTCATGAGCCTTGAGCTGACTGAATACTTAGTATCATTTGTTGTTACCTAAAGTCATGGTTTGAATTGGTGTTATTCTTCAGCTAAGTAGAAAGCCATGACTTACGTAGCTTGAAAACCAATGATTTCTCTGATAAACCTGATGGATTTTGTTTAGCACAATTGGTTAATTTTTATTGTTTGCATTCAACTAAAGATAAATGGTTCTTATTGATAGAATTTCTATTACTGAGAACATTGCTGTACATCAAAGCAAAGTTACTTCTCCTCATTCAGCCTCAGGGAGTGAGAGGTGCTACCTTCTATTACTGCTGGGCTTGTTAAACTACTGATAGTAGTTTGACGCAACTAACTGGCTTTGCAGGTTACTTCAAGACAATAGTTACCAGCCACACAGAGGCAGACTGGGTAAAAACGGTGATTTCCTGCTCTAAAATCATATCATTAAACCAGCTGCATTTTTACAATAATCTGGCAGCTTCATTGTCAGGTTTCTGACCCAGTGTTTTTGTTCCTAGAATTTTTTTTTGCAAACAATTCACATTTCCCAATGCCACAATGGGATTTGTGTGCTCTGAATTATTTGCCTATACCTCTGGGTTACTAGTCAAGTAACATAGCTATGCATGGTTGTATCTTAGGCTTTGCCTGTGGAACAAGTAGTAATCCTGATTGTTTCTGTTTGATACAAACCCAGAGGAATGTTCTCAGCCCTCGAATGCATGGCAATAGTGAGAAATTTGGGAGAATACTGTCAGAATGAAAAAAAAGTGAATTGCAACATCCAACAAAACAAGAGTCCGACAAGGTTTCAGTAGATGAGAGTCTCACTGGTAAACGGTGAGGACCTTATCTCCATGCATTTGCCTTTCAGTATTAACTAATCCCACCTCATTTCCCTGCGGTTTATGATTCTGGAAGACACTGACAAGAAATTAGGTCTCTCCAATTCCTGACTTGGAAGTCTGAGCAGTTACCTGATGGATGAAGCTTGTTGGTTGCTTTTCTGAGCCTCTGCGCTCAGCTTTATTCAGCAACATCTTAACAACTTAACTACCTCAACACTACATTACTACATTGAGGAACTCACTGACACTTTATATTGCAATGCTGCGGCTGAGTTGCTGCACATTCAGGAATGCGCACCCACCTCATGCATCTGCATAGGATGTATCTCAGCTCTGTTAGATTGATTTCTTTGCAGTACTCACTTTGCACTTAATTGGAGGTTCGCAGCATCTGTGACTCACATTGCTTCTCAGCGCAGACAGAAAGCCAGCTTGTCATGGCTACTAGCACTGACCAGGCAAGGAGGAAGACATGTTGCTCGAAGGTGGTGTACTAATAATGTCACACCTACAACATGCAGCAGTATTGTACGCAGCAAAAGCATTGCATGTGTTTCAACCAAATGGCCAAGCCTGCAAGTCAAAGGGGAGCAGCCAATAATTGAGTGAAGGGGAACCATGTTTTCTCAGGAGTGCTGCCACACTCAGTCGAGACATCTCAGTTCAGGGGGTTTGACCACTATTAGTCCTGAGGGTATGGGTACTAAATATTAAGGTTGGTCATCGGGGAGCAGTCAATTCTCCGGTCTGTGGGAAGGTGGGAAACTCAAATGTGGAGGATGGAGCCATCGGCAAGTGAAGAAGGCAGGAAGGCTTTGTAGTTTGCAGAGATGAGTTGGGAGAGGCTTATTGAGTCAAAATGTTGCATGCAATAGCGAGAGTGGTAGTCCATTAGTATTGGAGGGAATTTTAAGCAATGGCAGCATTAAAGTGAGTGTGAGACAGCATAAAGAGTGGCAGTTAGCACTGTGGAGCGCAGAGGGTCATTGATCTTCTTTCTACATTACAGGGCATTATTCTCACTAGGATAGTGGCCTGACTCTGGTGGCTATCTTGGTCCAGACTGGCAATGCCTGATGCCATAAGAACCTCCTCCCTACCACCCCATCAGCCATGACCTCAAGGTCCCTGTTCATGAACAGAGATGTAGCATCCATTTCTCAACCATCTCCTCAAAGCAGCAGGCAAGCCACAAACTTTGAATGTCAGTTGCTGACTTGCAGCCTGGTACCCGTAGACCATAAGACCATAAGTTATAGGAGCAGAATTAGGCCATTCAGCCCATCGGGTCTACTTCATCAACCATTCAGTCATGGCAGATCTGTTACTCAAACCTATTCTCCTGCCTTCTTCCAGTAACCCTTGATCTCCTTACCAATCAAGAACCTATCTATTCCTGCCTTAAATACAGTCAATGACTTGGCCTCCACACCCCTCTGTGGCAATGCATTCCACACATTAACCACCCTTTGGCTGAAGAAATTCCTCCTCATCTCAGTTCTAAAGGGTTGATCCTTCACTCTGAGTCTGTGCCCTCGGCTCTTAGTATCTCCTGCTGGTAGAAACACCTTCTCCATGCCCTCTGTATCCAGGCCCCTCAGTATTCTGTAAGTTTCAATCAGATCCCCCCTCATCCTTGTAAACTCCATCGAGTACAGACCCAGAGTCCTCAGCTGCTCCTCATACAAGCCCTTCATCCCCAGGATCATTCTTGAAAACCACCTTTGGACCCCCTCAAGGCCAGCACATCTTTCCTTACATCCGGGGCCCAAAACTGCTCACAATATTCCAAATGCAGTCTGACCAGAGCTTTATACAGCCTTAGCAGTACGTTTGTGCTCTTGTATTTTAGCCCTCTTGAAAAGAATGCTAAATTGCATTTGCCTTCCTAACTGCCAACTGAACCTGCATGTTAACCTTATGAGAATCCTGAACTAGGATTGAACAAGGACTCCTGAAGTTCCTTTGTGCTTCAGATTTCTGCAGCCTTTCCCTGCGTCCATTCTTCCTACCAAAGTGCATAACCTCACACTTTCCCACATTGTATTCCATCTGCTGCTTCTCTGCCCACTCTCCTAGTCTGCCCAAGTCCTTCTGCAGCCTCGCCACTTCCTCAACACTGTCTTGTGTCATCTGCAAGTCTCACAATGTCCTCACTTCCTTCGTCCACATCATTAATGTATAACGTGAACAGTTGTGGTCCCAACACTGACCCCTGCAGAACTCACTCCACTTGTCACCGAGTGCCATTTTGAAAAAGACCCATTTATCCCCACTCTCTGCTTTGTGCCCATCAGTCAATCCTCTATCTATGTCTATAACACCATGCCTATAACACCATGAGCACTTATTTAGCAGCCTCCTGTCCCAACACCTTGTCAAAATCCTTCTGGAAATCTAAGTAGATCACGTCCACTGGCTTTCCTTTGTCGAACTTGCTTGCTACCTCCCCAAAGAATTCTAATAGATTTATCAGATCTCCCCTTGATGAAGCCGTACTGACTCTGCCCCATTTTATCATGCATTTCCTATTGTTAATAATGGGCTCAAGAATCTTATCAACACCCAAGGTCAGGCTAACCAGCCTATTTTCTGCGTCCCTCCCTTCTTAAACAGGGTTGTTACATTTGCCATTTTCCAGTCCTCGGGGACCCTCCCTGACTCCAGTGATTCCTGAAAGATCACCACTAACGCCTCTACAATCTCCTCAGCTATTTCCTTCGGAACTTGGGGTATAGTTCATCTGGTCTGGTTGATTTATCCTCCTTCAGACCTTTCAGCTTCCCCAGCACCTTCTCCTTAATGAGGGCAACTAGACTCACCTCTGCCCACTGATTCTCTTGAAGTTCTGGTAAGCAGCTGGTGTCTTCCACTGTTTAATCTGATGCAAAGTATCTATTCAGTTCAGTCACTATTTCTTTCCTCTTGTTGTCTGCTTCTCCAGCCTCATTTTCCTGTGGTCTAATGTCCACTCTTGCCTTTTTCATAGAATCCCTATAGTGTGGAAACAGGCTGTTTGGCCCACACCGACCCACAGAACATTCCACTCAGACCCATAAACCCAACTAATCTACACATTCCTGAACACTATAGGCAATTTAGCATGGCCAGTACACCTAGTCTGCACATCTTTGGACTGTGGGAGGAAACCGGAGCATCCGGAGAAAACTCATGCAGACACGGGGAGAATGTACAAATGCCACACAGACAGTCACCCAAAGGTGGAATCAAACCGGGGTCCCTGGCGTTGTGAGGCAGCAGTGCTAACCACTAAGCCACCGTACCGCCGAGATTAGTTTAGAAGTATAAAGAAATTGCGAGCTATGCTTGAGCCAGGTAGGAGTCAAACCTACAATCTCCTGATCCATAGTCAGGCAGGTTATCCATTGCGCCACTGGCTCTTTCTCTTCACCTTTTTATAGGCATGCCTCACTTTGGATGGGATCTCTCCTTCCTGACCATACACACCTTACTGATCCCATGTTGTCAACACTGGAAGGAGGTGGCAGTGGTCAGCACCTCCACCTCTGAGACTACATGATTCAACAAGAGAGGTGCAAAGAGACTGGGTGAATCAAGTGAGGAGCAGAAGATGGCCAAGGCACATGGAGCAAAACACTATGAAACTCTCCAAACGTCACACAGCCAAAAATGGGAAAATTCAGCCCAACAATTTCCCTGTGATCCTACACAATATAACATGTCAATAAGTATACTCTCTCAGCTTGTTAATTTTAACAGGTATAGAGCAGCATATCTTGCAACTGCTAAGTTTAGACTCCATTAAAATATGGCACAACAAATTTGTGTCCTAGTGAGATATGCAATTAACCGGAATCAGGTCTTATTAGCATAATTAATGTCAGCAGCAAGACAAGGTAGAATTTATGTTTTTAAATGATAGAACTTTAGTTGTGGTTAAATACTTTTCAACAGGCCAAGTGAAGAGAGCTGACCAGGGGAGTGGGATCAGCAGGGGAAGCTGACCAGGGGAGTGGGATCAGCAGGGGGAGCTGACCAGGGGAGTGGGATCAGCAGGGGGAGCTGACCAGGGGAGTGGGATCAGCAGGGGAAGCTGATCAGGGGAGTGGAATCAGCGGAGGGAGCTGACCAGGGGAGCAGGATCAGCGGAGGGAGCTGACCAGAGGAGCGGGATCAGCGGAGGGAGCTGACCAGGGGAGCGGGATCAGCGGAGGGAGCTGACCAGGGGAGCGGGATCAGCAGGGGGAGCTGACCAGGGG
>NC_063334.1:92907101-92908590 GCF_021869965.1 Rhincodon typus
GACCAGGGGAGCGGGATCAGCAGGGGGAGCTGACCAGGGGAGCGGGACTGCCGTGGTGGGGGTTGGGGTGGAGGGACTGTCTAGGGTTCAGTTTATTAGTCAACTTTCAGGATCTTGAATGTCTGAAAAGGATCTTCCTTCTGGTTCCTCTTCTCTCCTAGAAAGAACTGAGGTATTGTAAGTTCCTCTCCAAACCACGTGCTAGAATGACTTTGAACTTTATTGTCATGTCTTCCTCATTGCAGGATTGAAATCCTGGAACTCCCTAACATACATTACATTATTCATTTGTGTGATAAGCAAAATGTCTTTCTGGCTTCACAGCAGCATCCTGTTAGTGTTGAACATTGCCCATGTCTTTGCTTCATAATAACAGCGCGATACAGCTAGCATTATTTGTCTTCAAGTATTTGAAATATCTTCACACTCCCAGAGTTACCTGAGGGTAGCCTTTACTCTTTTCAGGATTGAATGTGCCATCTTCAGGCCCATTCATGTGTTTTGCACGATACACAACAAGATGTGATCTGATCAGGGTAGCCATTGCCAGACAGGATAGCTCATCCTTGTGATTTGTAGTTTTGCTGAAGAAGAGTCATATCAGACTCAAACCATTAATTCTGTTTCTTCCTCCACAGATGCTGCTGGATTTCTCCAGTATGGATAGAGAATTGGTTTGCTAATAGGAAGCAGGGAATTGGTACAAATGGTTCATTTCCATATTGGCAGGGTGTGACAACTGGAATGCAACAAGGCTAATTGTTTAGATCTCAACTATTTATAATTTATATCAATGATCTGGTGAAGGAAACAAATGCATGTAAGTTAAAATGGCTGATGACACAAAGGTAGGTAGCGAAGTAAGTAGTGAAGGGGACATATAGTATTTTCAAAAGGGTATAGATAGGTTAAGTGAATGGACAAAAGGTTTCCACATAAAGTATAATATGGGGAAAATGTAAACTTGTCTGCATTGATAGGAGGAATAGAAAGGCAATATACTGTTTAAATGGACAGTAATTGCAGAACTCTGAAGTACAGAGGGTTCTGGGTGTCCTACTACACGAATCACAAAAAGTTAGCTTGCACATACAGCAGTTAACCAGGAAAGCAAAAGGAAGTTTTGCTACTGCAAAGCTATATAGAGTATTGGTGAGGCCAAATCTGGAGTACTGTGTACAGTTTTGGCCTCCTTATTTAAGAAAGGTTGTAAATGCATTAGAGGCAGGTCAGAGATTTATCATATGAGAAAATGTTGGAAAAGTTGGGTCTGCTTCAGAGTTGAAAAGAATAAGAGGTGATCTCATTGAGAAATATGTGAACCTGAGGGACTTGACATGTTGGATGCTGAAAGGATGTTTATTCTTGTGGGGGAGACTAAAACTGAGGGACACAGCTTTATATCAGGGGTACCCCATTTAAGATAACAAGGTGTAGAGCTGGATGAACACAGTAGGCCAAGCAGCATCAGAGGAGCAGGAAGGCTGAC
>NC_063334.1:92913590-92917537 GCF_021869965.1 Rhincodon typus
GTTCAGTATCTGGAGAATTGGTAATTGTATTGAACATTGTACAGTCATCAGAGAACAACTGACTTTTTGATGTAGCAAAGGCCATTTAAGAAGCAACTGCAGATATTTGGGTCTCTGACACTGCCCTGAGAAACTTCTGCAGTCCTGGGTCTGAGAAATTAACCTCCAGCAACCAAAACTTATCTTCCTTTACGATATGTATGATTCCAACCAGTAGAGAGCTTTCTCTCTGATTCCCATTGACTCCAAATTTTGGCTCAGAAGATCATTTACTGGGATCAATATATTGAAGATTAAAAATAGCAGGAGTTAGAAAATGCTGATGATGAAAGTTTGCAGGTCCCAGAACAATGTTTACACTGTTAGAGAGATCATTGAACAAGAAATTATTGGTATGTGTAACAAAGGTAATGTAATAATTGGCGATCAAATTAACAAGGATAGTCTAAAAGGTGAGTTTTTAGAATGTTTTCGTAACATGTGGAACCACCTAAGGACAAAAGCATTTTAGATCTAATATTATATGTTACAACATGTTTAATTATTAATTACAAAAGATCTGCTGGGAACTCATGATCTAATACAATTACATTCCATGTTACCTTTGAAAAGAACAGTGCCAAACAGAAACAAGATTCTTAAAATTAAACAACCAATTGAATTGGTATGAGGGTAGAATTAGCTGTCTGGGGATTTGGAGATCGATTGATAATTTGTTTTTATGCATTTGTGGAAAATGTGCTTTGCTGACTGTTCAATCCTGGTTGCCCTTGTCAAGTTAGAGGTGAGCTGTCTTTTTGAACTACTGCAGTCCATTTAGGATAATTAAATCCACAGTGCTATTAGGGAGGGGGTTCCAAGTTTTTGACCCAGAGACATTGAAGTAACAATGAAATATTTCCAAGTCAGGATAGTGAGTGGCATGGAGGGGAACTTGCAGGATGTGGTGTTCTTGTGAATTTGCTGCCCTTGTCGTTCTAGATGGCAGTGGTTGTGGGTTTGTAAGGTGCTTTCTAAGGTGAGTTGTTGCAGTGTATCTTGTAGATGGTGCACACTGCTGCTACCGCCCCTTTGAGGTGTGGGGAATGAATGTTTGTTGATATTGTGCCAATCAAGGGGCTGCTTGGGAGCTGCACTCACCCAGATACGTGCCTTATAGACAGTGGACAGACTTTGGGGAGTCAGGAGGCGAGTTTCTTTCTCTAGGATTCCTAGCATCTGACTTGCTCTTGTAGCCATAATATTTATATAACTGGTCCAATTCAGTTTCTGGTCAATGGTAGCTCCCAGGATGTTGAGCGTGGGGTGTCATTGATGGTAATGGCAGTGAATGTCAAGTGGTAACGGTTAGATTCTCTCTCTGGAGATAGTCAGTGCCTGACATTTGTGTATCACAAATGTTACTCGCCATTTGTTAGCTCAAAATTGGATTTTGTCAAGGTCTTGCTGCAAGTGGATGCAGACCACTACAGCATGTGAGGAGTCACAAATGATGCTGAACGTTGTGCAATCATCTACAAATCTCTCCACTTCTGACTTTATGATGGAAGGAAGGTCACTGATGCAACTAGGTGGTGATTGTTAACCTATCCTGAAGAACTCGTGCAGAGATGTCTTGGAGTTGAGATGAATAATCTCTGACATCTGCACAACCATCTAACTTTGTGCCAGATATGACTCCAACTAATGCGGCCTTGATGTCAAATTGACTAAAACGTATGGAGGATAAGGATTTGAAGCCTAATAATCATGATGATATTGAATAGTACAGTAGGTTTGGTGGACTATTTCGTCTTTGTTATTACTATTTCTTACTATTGGTCCTGCAAAGTGCTTTGAGACATTTTACTACATTTGGCCATTAAATGCAAGCTATTGTTACTGTAGAAAAGAAGAATGAATTGAAGAACCCAAAATAAATGCAGAGCTGAATACTTAGTGGCTACATTGGAGATCATCAAGGTTGCAAACAATGCAGGATGAGTGATTTTTAACTCAAAGAAGACAGCAACTGGTGAAATATAAGCTATTAGTAGAAAAATAAAAAGGTGCAGATAGAAATGCCCCTTTTAGGTTTGCATCAAATTGACTTTTTAATTTTGACTTGTGAATAATTTTCTTACCCTTATTATATTGGAGTAAAAACACGATAATTAAATACGAAGGAAATACCTGACAAATTGTCTTTGCTAACTTGCCACTTTCTATCTGATCAATCCAGGCTATCGACCTATTTTGGATGCCATGAAGTCTTTTGTAAAGAACGCAGACACAAAGCTGAGAGGTTCCTTCATTGATATAGAGGTAAAACTGAAACTGTTATGATTTAAAATTTAGTTTTTTGTTGATAATGTTATTATATTGAGATGTTACATAGGCCACTAGGTATAGCAGCAGAATTAGACTATTCGGCTCATCGAGTCTGCACCACCATTCAGTCATGGCAGATATGTTTTTGAACCTCCTTCTCCCGCCTTCTCCCTACAATCCTTGATCCCCCTACCAATCAAGAACCGATGTATCTCTGTTTTAAATACATTCAATGACATAGCTTCAACAGTCCTCTGCGGAGATGTGTTCCACAGATTAACCACACTGAAGAAATTGCTCCTCATCTCAGTTTTAAAGGGCCATCCCTTCTTCCCGAGGCTGTGTCCTCGGGTCCTAGTCTCTCCTACTATTGGAAACATCTTCTCCGTGTTCACTGTATTCAGGTCTTGCAGTATTCTGTAAGTTTCAATCAGATTCCCCCCTCATCCTTCTAAACTGCACTTAGTACAGACCCAGAGTCCTCAACCGCTCCGCATATGACAAAGCCTTCATCCCCACAATGATTCTTGTAAACCTGCTCTGGACCCTCGCCAATGCCAGCAGATCCTTCCCTAGGTACGGGGCCCAAAACTGCTCTCAATATTCCAAATGCTGTCTGACCAGAGCCTTATACAGCCTCAGCAGTACATCTCTGTTCTTGTATTCTAACCCTCTTGAAAGGAATGTTAACATTGCATTTGACTTCCTAACTGCTAACTGAGCCTGCATGTTAATCTGAAACGAATCCTAAATTAGGACTTCTAATTCCTTTTGTGCTTCAGATTTCTGAAGCCCCTCCTGATTTAGAAAATAGTGTATGCCTCTACTCTTCCAGCAAAGTGCATAATCTCACACTTTCCCACATTGTGTACTATCTGCAACTTCTTTGCCCACTCTCCAAGCCTGTCCAAGTCCTTCTGCAGCCTCCCTGCCACCTCATTGCTACCTGTCTCTCCACCTATTTTGTGTGATTTGCAAACTTAGTAACAATTCCCCTCAGTGCCTTCGTCCAGATCTTTAGTTTATGATGTGAATAGTTGTGGTCCCAACACTGACCCCTGTGGAACCCCATAAGTCACAGGGTGCCATCCTGAAAATAACTCATTTTTATCCATTTTCTCCCTTCTGCCAGTCAGCCAATCCTTTGTCCAAGTTAATACCTTGCCCCTAATACAATGGTCTCGTATCTTATTTAGCAGCCTCCTGTGCAGCACTTTGTCAAAGGCTTCTAAAAAATTCCAAATAGCTCATGTCGACTGGCTCTCCTTTGTCGAGCTTGCTTGTTATTTCTTCAAAGGGTTCTAATAGATTTGTTAGGCATAAGCTACCTTTGTTGAAGCCATGCCTGCTCCACCCTGTTTTACCTTGCACTTCCAAGTACTCTGCATTCACAAAATTAATAATGGACTGGAAAATCTTACCAACAACCAAGGTCTGGCTAACTAGCCTATAGTTTCCAGTCTAGAGCTGGATGAACACAGCAGGCCAAGCAGCATCAGAGGAGCAGGAAAGCCGACATTTCGGGTCGAGACCCTTCTTCAGAAATTCAGATTTCTGAAGAAGGGTCTCGACCCAAAACGTCAGCCTTCATGCTCCTCTGATGCTGCTTGGCCTGCTGTGTTCATCCAGCTCTACAC
>NC_063334.1:92917637-93012225 GCF_021869965.1 Rhincodon typus
TGCTCCTCTGATGCTGCTTGGCCTGCTGTGTTCATCCAGCTCTACACAGTGTTAACTCAGATTCTCCAGCATCGGCAGTTCCTACTATCTCTATAGTTTCCTGTCTTCTGCCTCCCTCCCTTCTTAGACAAGGGTGTTACATTCACCATTTTCCAGTCCTTTGGGACCCTTCTTGCCTCTCGTGATTCCTGAAAAATCACCACTAATACCTCTACATTCTCAGCAGCTACCTCCTACAGAGCTATAGGAAGGATATTATTAAATTCCGTTCAGAAAAGATTTACCAGGATGTTGCTGGGAATGGAGGGTGTGAGTTATAAAAATAGGTTGAATAGGCTGGGACTTTTTCACTGGAGTGTAGTAGATTGAGGGATGACCTTACAGAGGTTTACAAAATCATGAGGGGCATAGATAAGGTGAATAGATAAGGTGTTTTCCCTAGGGTGGGGGAATTAAAAACTAGGGGACATATTTTGAAGGTGAGAGGAGAAAGTTTTAAAAAGGACATGAGGGCAACATTTTTACTCACAGAGTGGTTTGTGTGTAGAATGAACTGCCAGAGAAAGTGATGGATGCAGGTACAGTTACAACATTTAAAAGACATTCGGATAAGTACATGAATAGGAAAGGTTTGGAGGGATATGGGCCAAATGCAGGCAAGTGGGACTAGTTTAGTTTCGGAACATGGTCAGCATAGACTAGTTGGACTAAAGGATCTATTTCCATGCTGTATGACTCTATGATTATAACTCTGGGGTGTAGTCCATCTGGTCCAGGTGATTTATTCATCTTCAGACCTTTCAGCTTCCCCAGTACCGCCTTCTTCATGAAGACCACTACACTCACCTCTGCCCTCTGATTCTCTTGAAGTTCTTGTATGCAGCTGGTGTCTTATACTATGAAGACACGTGTAAGGTACCTATTCAATTCATCTGCCATATCTTTGTTCCCCATAACTATTTCTCCAGCCTTATTTTTCAGCAGTCCAATGTCCACTATTGCCTCATCTTTCAGATATTTAAAAAAAACTCTTGCAAACTTCTTTAATATTACTAGCTAACTCACTCTCCTATTTCATCTTCTCCCCCCACCCTTCCCCCCGTTGCTTTTTAAATTATCCCTACTTGTTTATAAAGTCTTCCCAATCCTCTGGCTTCCCACTAACCCTCATTGCATTGTACACTTCTTATTTTGCTTTTATGCTGTCCTTGACTTCTGTCTTCAGCCACAGTTGCCTTGCCCTCCCCTTAGTATGCTTCTTATTCCTTAGGTTAATTCTGCTGTACCTTCCAAATTATCCCCAGATATTCCTGCCATTGCTGCTCCACCATCTTCCCTGCTCGGCTTCACTTCCAATCAAATCTGGCCTGCTCCTCCCTCATTATCTTTTCTGAATTGAAATACTGCTACATCTGATTCAGTCTTCTCCCTCTCAAATTGCAGGTGAATTCTATCACACTATGGGCACTGCCCCCTAGGCGTTCCTTCACTTTAAACTCCCTAATCAAGTCAGCCTCATGACACATCACCAAATCCAGAATCACCTGTCCTTGAGTGGGCTCTACCGCAAGCTGTTTCAAAAGATCATGTCGTAGACATTCCACATATTCCTTTTTTTGAGATCCACTACCAGCCTGATTTTCCCAGCTCACTTTCAAATTGAAGTTCCCCATTATTATTGTAAGGGTATCTTTCTGACACACCTTTTCTATCTCCTGGTTTATTTTCTACCCACCCCCCAACATTCCGACTACTGCTGGAAGGCCTGTACATAACTCCCATCAGGGTCTTTTTCTCCACTGTCATTCCTCATACAGATTCTACACCTTCCAACTCTGTGTCTCTTTTGGATAAAGCTTCAGGTTTTTCCATGGCAGACACATTACTTTTTAAAGAAAATCATTCTTTGAATGTGGGAACTGCTAGAAATGCCACCCTTGTTGCCACAGTATAATGTTGGTGATAAGGGTTTTGCTGCCCTACTGGAGAACTGGCAGGAGCGTTGAGTCACTCAGTTGGGGTGGCTCTGCAGGAATGAAATACTTATCTGAACTTTACTGACTAACACTACTCCAGGAATTAGGAACCCAGAGGTGGAAATCTTGCCTGCTGAGAGGTGTTGGACAGTCAGAGTCAAGTGACTTTCTTGATCCACTAGCGACACCAGGAGGAATGGCTGCTGCCAACAGTGTACCTATCACTGACCTTGGATCAATAAGGGACACAACGTAAAGGCTGAATGAGGACAGGATGAGGTTGTAAGGAGGGCATGTAGGCTAGCTGAAAGAAGAGACCTGAAGAAAGGACAGAGGAGGGCTGGGTTCCTCAGTCAGGCACTGAGTGCCCTTCAAACAGTGTGTGGTTGTCCATTTGGGACACCACCGCCCACTGCAGGTTATGTACTGGCAGTGACAGGATGAGGCCTTTAGGTGGACATTAATTGTTGGCCTCAATTAGTATTTGTTGTGGAAGGCTGTCCTTGTGGCTTCTACCCTCCTGACCTAATTGGGTGGAGATGGGAAGGCAGCAGGGTACTTGCGCTGCACCCTGTCATCCAATTAAAATGACCTGACTTCAAACTTTCTGGGGTGGGGTAATACATTTTCTCATAGCTCTCTCTTTGGGAGAGTGTTAGTAAACTGCCTTTTTCATCTGCAGTGGTTTGTATGATAATCTTGCTCCTAATATGCTGTCAGGTAAGGCATTCCAAGATTTTGATCTACGGAAGACTATTAAAACGTGTCAGAATGACCTGTCTCTTCAAAAATGTGTAAAACCTGCATCAGTTTATTTTTCCATTGATAGCTTACATCTCACCTGTTTCTGCTACCTCTGACCCCAAATCACTTACTTATTGATTGATTCAAGCACACTCAATGCTCTACATTGGCATCACTGAGTATGGCTTATTTCTCCTTTTCTTTAGTGACACTGAAGAAAATGCATTTCTTTAGATTTACTTTCCCCTTCACACTTTGGTGATAGGGCCACTAAACTGAATGTCGATCTGATATTTATGGTTCAGTGACATGTAACTACTGGTTAGAAAATGATTGCAGTGCTATCATTTCAACCAATGAACAGGGACCAAAGAGGCAACTGTTCATCTCATTGTTCCTATGGTGGCTCGTTAAACTTCGAAACTGTATGTCCTATATCCAAAACCAAGTCATGAATACATAAAATAAGAAGAGCAAATGGTTGTAATAGAGTCATAGAGTCATACAACATGGAAACAGACCCTTTGGTCCAACTAGGACATGCCGACCATGTTCCCAAACTAACCTAGTCCTACCTGTCTGCATTTGGTCCACATCCCTCCAAACCTTTCCTATTCATGTACTTATCCAAATGTCTTTTAAATGTTGTACCTGTACCTGCAACCACCACTCCCTCTGGCAGTTCCATCCACACATGCCACCCCCTTTAGTAGTTATTTCCTCATTGACATTCTGATGACAGGCAGCTAATTGGCAGGGTGTTTTTCATTTGGTAGTGGGATTGGATGCCAAAGGCAATACACTTATTACCAATACCATTATCCTGGAAATGATGGGGGCAAGCCCCCTCTTGAACAGCTGGGAACCCCCACACTACTGTGAGGGAAGGCACTCCAGGATAATGTCCTAGTGGTAATGAAAGAAGAACTATATAGTTCAAGTCAGTGTGTGTATGACTTGAAGAGGAACTTGCAGTTCGTGGTGTTGCCGTGAGTCTGCTGCCCTGCCCTTAGGCGATAAAACCGACAGGTTTGGCAGATGCTGATCTAGGAATCTTGAGCAGTGCATCTTACAACAAGCTGCTCCTGCTGTGTATTGTTGGTGGAGGGAGTGAATGTTTGATGGTTGAGATGCCAATCAAGCAAGTTAGTTTACTCTGGATGGTGCTGAGCTTCTAGATATTGTTGTAACCGTACTCATCCAAGCAGTGGAGATTCATCTATCATACTTCTGACTTTAAACTAAATAATTCAATTGAATGGAAAATTATGAAAAATGTTAAAGGGGGAGGCCTCTGTAGGGGTTATTAAAGTTTCCAGCACAAGGATAACAGCGGATGCAGATGCAGTTATAAACTGGGATGAAAAGCAGCACAGCTAATATCCCTGATGGTACATGATCTGACGCCTTTGAAGATGATGGGATTTTGCTCACATGGAGACCCCCATTGGACTCATCCTGGGGATATAAGAAGAAACAGAATTCTTCTGCTTGATAAGGTCTGAAATCAGGAATGTAACAATCATAACTATCTTCAAGAGGGAGATAGCTCATGCTGTCAAAATAATTGAGTTACTTCCCTTTTGTCTGCCATAGGGAAAATGATGGCATGCATTCCCCAGAATCACTTATTCCCTGTGGCTGAGGAAGTATTGCCAGAGACACAGTATGACAACAGTTCGTCGAGAGGAACTGCTGATTTGGGCAGGCAAATCAAAATGAAATATTGAGGAAAAAACCAAAAGCTCTTAACTGTATTCATCAATCAGATCAAAGCATCCGAGGCCAGGATTCCTGTAGCGAGTAACTCACTACCTGAGTCCACAAAACCTGTCCACATCTACAAGGCACAAGTCAGGAATGTGATGGAATACTGCCCTCTTGCCCAGATGGCTGCAGCTCCAACAATACTCAAGAAGTTTGAAACCCTCCACCACTGATGCTGAGCCAAAGATACCCACATCCTATGAATGAATTTACAAAAAATGTAAGACACAAGTCCCTGTGGTGCTCCCCTGAGATTTGGATGGCCAAGAAACAGTATCACAATCTCTATAGTGTTGTGATGGTATGAATGCAATTAGTTTGTGTGGGAGATTTAAAATAGATGCCTTGCAGGTATTAAATATTATCTCGATAGAAAACTCTTTAACCTCAAAACTGAACGGATGACCAAAGACATATTTAACCTACAGTATATGGATAACTGTAGTGTTGTTGTCCACTCTGCATTATATTTGCAAGCCACGTTTGATCTCTTCAATTCTGCATATCTGCCTGTCCTTGAAAGCTGCCAAAGCAAAGTTCATATCTATCCAGAATGAGTCAGTCAAATATTCCATCTCTCATCTTCAGAATTGAGGACAGCCTCTGTCATGTTGTGTGGCATTGCCTCGTGCTAAATGGGAATGATTTTAAACAGATCTAGCAGCTCAAAAATTGGGCAGCGGGCCATCAGTAGCAGCAGAATTGTATCCAACCGTAATCTATAACCTCATGATTTCTCACTCTACCATCATTAACAAGCCAAAGGTCAGTTCTGTTTTAGTGAAGAGTACAGGAGAGCATGCTAAGAGCAGCACTAGGCATATCTACAAATGAACAGCAACATGTACTGCTGTGCCAAACAGCTAATGTAGCATGTAATTGTAGGCAGGAGTAAGTTATGACACAAGCAATGGACAGGTCTGAGATCTGCAGCTCTACCACATGCAACTATGAATGGCAATAGACAATTAAACAACTAACAGGCGGAAGAGGCTCCACAAATATCTCCATCCTCAATGATGAGGAGGCCAGCACATCCATGCAGAAGACAAGGCTGAGTATTTGCATCCACCTTCAGCCAGAAGTGCTGAGTGAGCGATTCATTTTGGTCTCCTCCAGCATTGTATTGCAGTTACCAGTTTTCAGCCAATTTGCTTCATTCCCTGTGATACCAAGAAATGGTAGAATGTATACTGCAAGGATTTTGATCCCTGACCACATTGTGGCAACAGTAATGAAGATTTTTGCTCCAGGGCTCACCGCACCCCTAGCCAACCTGCTCCAGTACAGTGTCAATGTGAAGACATCCCTGGTAGCAGTGATCTATAATTTGTTTGAATTTTACAGTCAATTGGAGATAGAGGGTCTGAGACTATTATTTTACATGAAAATAAGGAGAATTCTGAGAGCATAAAAGCAGTGCTGGCTAAAGTGAACTGGCAAATTAGGTAAAAAAAATCAATGCAGATGTCGCGGCAAATGTTTAAGGGGATATTTCAGAATACACAGAATAGATATATTAAAACAGCAAGGAAGAATGTTAATGGATGGACCTACCATCTGTCTTTGGCTAGTATCAGGCTAAAAGAAAAAGTCCAAAGACAAGTGGCAGGTCAAAAAATTTGATAGAATATAAAAAACAGCTAAGAATAAAAAGAAAGGAATTAAAGAAACCTAGTCAGAAATATAGAAACAGATTGTAGGAGTCTATATAAATATTTCAAGAGGAGTGAAAAAAATGTCCTTTGTTTCTATAGAAAGATACTGGAGAATCATTAATAGAAAATTGAATTGAACAGATATCTTGCGTTGGTCTTCACTATAATGGACAAAAATAACATCCTAGAAGCAGCAATGAAGCAGGAAGTGGAAGGGAGGGAGGAACTTCGTTAAACATAATCACCAGAGAAGTACTCATTAAATTATTGGAGCTATGGACTAACAAGTGGCTGGGCCCTGATGGGGTTCATCCTAGGCTCTTAAAAGAAGTGGCTAGTAAGATAGTTGATACTTTGGGTTTAATTTTTCTAAGCTCCCTTGATTCGCAGACAGTCTCATTAGATTAGAAGACAGCAAATGTAACTCCTTCATTAAAAAAGGGAAGGAGACAGAGAGTAGGAAACTACAGGTCAGTTAACTTAACATTTTCCCTATAACAGATGTTGGAAGTTCCAATTAAAGAAAGTATAATAGGGCACTTGGATAAATTCATGATAATCAGGCAGAGTCAAAGTGGCTTTGCAACGGTGATTAATCTATTGGAATTCTTTGAGGAGGTAGCACACATGCTCTTGATAAAGGGGAATTGGTTGATGTACTGAACTTAGATTTCCAGAATGCTCTTGATAAGATGCTCTATCGGAGGCTGTTGTGGAAAATAAGACCTCTTTGTGTAGGGGATTACATATTGGCGTGATAAATATTCACTGGCTAACAGAAAGCAGAGAGTAGGCATAAATGGGCCTTTTCCAGATTGGCAGGATGCAAAGAGTGGTAGGCCACAAAGTTTGATGCTCGGACCTTCACTTTTCACAGTTGATATAAATGACTTAGATAAAGGGATGAGCAATATAGTTCCTAAATTTGCTGATGGTACAAAGAAAGGTAGGAAAGTAAGTTGTGAAGAGGACACAGAGGCTAAAAAAAGGCACATCAGTTAAGTGAATGAATAAAGATACGGCAAATGGAGTATAATAGGTGCATGTGGAATTATACATCTTGGTAGGAAGAATAAAAAGAAAGCATATTGTCTAACTGGTGAGAAAATGCAGAGCTCTAGGATGCAGATGGATCTGAGTGTCTAAGTTAATGAGTTGCAAAAGGTTTGTGTGCAAGTGCAGCAAATAATTAGTGAAGCTTATAGAATTTTATATATTACAAAGCTAATTGAATATAACAATACGGAGGTAATATTTCAGCTGGACAGTATTTGACAGACCTTGCCATCAAAGCATGATTCGGACTCCAGGAGCCTCAACAAAACTACAGTAATTGAGAATGGGGGAAAACCATCCACAATTAGAATCATGCACAATGGAAGGTGCTTCTTGTTGGAGACCATTTCCTTCAGTTGCAGGTGAGCACTGCAGGTGTTCCACAGAATAATATCCCAGACCTAACCACTTTTAGCTGCTTCATCATGAATGTTTGCTTCATCCTAAGATCAGATGTTCGCTGATAATTGCACAATGTTCAGCACTATTCGCACCTCCTCAGATACTGAAGCAGTCCATGTCCAAATGGAGTAAGACCTGAGCAATATCCAGACTTGGTTGAGAAGAGGCAAGTAACTTGCATGTAACATGGACCAGACCAAACCCCTTCAAATATATTAAGAAGACAGCTTAAACCCCAACTTCTCTTATTTTTAAAGGCAAGTATAAGGCGTTATGTTCTGGATGCAATATGCTTGGTCAAACTACCAGGCTCGAAGCAAAACGTACTTGATTCTTAGACGACAGTTAAAATACAAACAAAAGAAAGAAGTATTGGAATACCTTAATTCTATTGGGAAAATACTAACCATTTGTTTCAATATAGTAACATCCCATACATACACCCTTGGCAAAGGTAAATTCTGTAAAAGAGATTGTCTATGTGCATTTCTCCAGTCCAGGAGGAAAGAACATCAACAGAAAACTCTGGGATAGCAAGAAGTGCAGATGCTGGAGTCAGAGTCAATGCAGTATGGAGCTGGAGGAACACATCAGGTCACGCAGCATCAGAGGAGCAGAAAAAGAAGATGTTTCAGGTTTACACCCTTCATCAGGACACAGAGAAAACTCTGTGTGTGTGAAAGAGAGGGAGAGAACTCAAACACTTTGCTGTAGCAGGGAGACATGTATAGCAGCTTCCAAGCCCCAACAACAATTGAAAGTTAAAACTAAAATCCTAGTTCTGTGGGAGCTTGACCCCACCCATTCAGGCTGCTTTTGTTGTTCCAACTTTTTAAAAAAACAAGGCCTCGCAAACTGTTTATTTTATTGGCTTGGCACTCTGTCTCAACTCTTCATAAAAAATACTTGGACAAAATACACCTCTTAAAGCCATGGTATCGTCACATGTGCCACACAAGTACAAATAATAGCCATTTCCACTAAGACAGAATCTAACCAACTACTGTTAATGTTCAATGGCATTAACATCTCTGAATCTCTCATTATCAATATCCTGGGGGTTGCAATCGAGTAAAAACTGAACTGGACCAACCATATAAATACTGTGGTTACAAGAGCCAGTTAGGGGCTAGAAATTCTGCACTAAGTAACTCACCTCCTGTATCTCTAATTCCTATCCATCATCTACAAGGCAGAAATCAGGAGTGTGATTGAATATTGTCCACTTCCCTGAATGAATGCAGCTCCAAAAATGCTCAAAAGCTTGATGCCATACAGAACAAAGCAACTTGCGGGATTGGTACTCTACCCATCATCTTCGAAATTGACGCCCTACACCACCGACACACATCGACTGCAGTAACTCACCAGCACTCCTTTAATAGAACTGTCGAAACTCACAATCTCTACCACCTAGTAGATGCATGGAGGCACCACCACCTACAAGTTTTTCTCCAAACCATGCACTATCGTGACTTGGAAATGTACTGCCTTTCTTTCACTGTCAGTATAAACTTCCTTATCGTAAGTATAGCTATAACTCAAGGGCTTCAGCAGTTCAAGAAAGCAGTTCACCACCATTTTCTCAGGGTAAATTGTGTTGGACTGGCCAGCGATGCCCACAATCCATGAAGAAATAAACATAGTGTTAAAAAGTGGTAAAAGTTACATGACAAATTAATCTGTTTTAATAGGTTCTGGTTGATTAACAATAGCATTGCTAGCAAATCCTGTTCTCAAATTGTATTGTGACACCATAAAAAGTAATAGGAGAGTAAGCGGGCATATTTTTTGCTCTAATGAATTGTAGCAATTTGAATAGCATGATCCATATTTTAATGGACTTACTTTGCAGTTTTTAACATTTTCAGATATTGATCAGCTTATTATATTCAGAGATGTTTCTAATTTATGTTCAATTCTTGTCCAAAGGATTTGATGGGCTGTCCCAAGGTAAAGAGACCTTGTGTTCGGAGCTCCTTGAGTGACATTGCATCTTCCACTCGTCCAGCAGAGGGCACCACCAGCATGCTTTTCTCAAAGGATAGTCGCAAATGGTATCAGCCCACTGAACTACCTCAGCTCTATCAATTAATGCAGGAGCACTCACATGAAGCTGTCAAACTTGTAAATGGAGATACTGCAAAAGGTACTGAAAATGAAGGAAATTGTATAAATTGTGAAATTGATTGCAAAGATCTGTCTGTTTTTCAGAAACTTGATACTGTTTTCCACATAAGCAGAGAGCCATGTGAATAATGCATTTCAGATGTAATATCAGCAAGTGCTTTTTTTATCAACTGTACAAATATTTTTCACAAAATGGTTAACATTTTCTCTGCTGAATAGGAAATGGCGATTCAGCCCTACTAAGTACAATGGTTGCTGTCAGAGACTTTATCCAACTTGTTCATAACCTGAGATAGCATGAACTGCAGATGCTGGAGAATCTGAGATAACAAGGTATAGAGCTGGATGAACACAGCAGGCCAAGCAGCATCAGAGGAGCAGGAAAGCTGACGTTTCGGGTCTAGACCCTTCTCCATCCCAGGCGCCAAGAAGACCTTCCACATCAAGCAGATGTTCACCTGCACATCTGCTAATGTATACTGTAGGTATAATGTATCCGCTGTTCCAGATGTGGCCTCCTCTACATTGGGGAAACCAAGCGGAGGCTTGGGGACCGCTTTGCGGAACACCTACGCTCGGTTCGCAACAAACAACTGCACCTCCCAGTCGCAAACCATTTCAACTCCCCCTCCCATTCCTCAGACGACATGTCCATCCTGGGCCTCCTGCAGTGCCACAACAATGCCACCTGAAGGTTGCAGGAACAGTATCTCATATTTCGCTTGGGAACCCTGCAGCCCAATGGTGTCAATGTGGACTTCACAAGCTTCAAAATCTCCCCTCCCCCTCCGCATCCTAAAACCAGCCCAGCTTGTCCCTGCCTCCCTAACCTGTCCTTTCTCTCTCCTATCCCCTCCTCCCACCTCAAGCCCCACCCCCATCTCCTACCGACCAACCTCATCCCGCCCCCTTGACCCGTCCGTCCTCCCTGGACTGACCTATCCCCTCCCTAACTCCCCACCTACACTCACCTTTACTGGCTCCACCCCCGCCTATTTGACCTGTCTGTCGCCTCTCCACCTATCTTCTCCTTTATCCATCTTCTATCTGCCTCCCCCTCTCTCCCTATTTATTTCAGAATCCCCTTCTCCTCCCTCATTTCTGAAGAAGGGTCTAGACCCGAAACATCAGCTTTCCTGCTGTTCTGATGCTGCTTGGCCTGCTGTGTTCATCCTGCTCTACACCTTGTTATCTCTTTTTCATAACCTGAGGGGGTTTTGCCGTTTATGCCACGACTACTCCCTGATTCTCTAGGATAATTTGACAAAGCTTCAGGATATGAATCCAGCACCATTATCACCACAGTATAAATTTGACCAGTAGATTTATCTTGTGCTTAAATTATTACTGATCGAAATATGAGAGTGAGAGATGCTTAGCCTGTGAGTTAACTTATGGCAGTTTGTTTAACCAGTTTTCTTTCTAAAACTATGGAAGGTTTAATTGGAAAAGCATGCCAGTCTTCTTATATCACAACTGTCCTTCTTGATGCCTTCCTGACACAGTGGGCAGAATTTAGATCCGAGAATGGGAGCTCCCTCCAAAGTGGTTGAAGAGGCATAAGGACTCTCGTGTCACTTGTGTCCAGCACAACGACATTTTTTTTTTTACATGCAGTTGGATGTTTATCAGCCCAGCATCAAAAGCATAGGAGATTGGAAATCCGAACTCTGAGATCTCTTGCTGTCTATGGCCAGCACTGTGACCGTTTT
The DNA here is from genome assembly GCF_021869965.1 of Rhincodon typus. Taxonomy (NCBI): domain Eukaryota; kingdom Metazoa; phylum Chordata; class Chondrichthyes; order Orectolobiformes; family Rhincodontidae; genus Rhincodon; species Rhincodon typus. The sequence continues at coordinate 92,929,083 of NC_063334.1, forward strand.
CTTACTGTCAGTAACGCTTGGAGACCTTCAACAGGAATTATCGCATCATGACTGAATACATCTGAGGCAGATCAGATGGGGAGGTTGACAGGAGCGAGGAGGAGATTGGAGGGACCAAATGTAAGGACATGTGTTGGAGGGAGGTGGTGACATCCAGTGGCAAATTACCTACCCCTTACCATATCCTGGCACAGAGTGTCCAAGAGGGACACCCCCATCGCTCCACAGGTAAGCACAGTGGACCTCTCCAAAACCCGTTAAATCCCAGGTTCATTCTTAATTCCCACTGGCTTCCAAGATAATTGCCTCAGAGTGGCTCTTTCAACTTTATTGACATCTTGCCGCCAGCAGTTGGTGAGAGTATCGGACCCTTCCTGGGTCCCCACCCCCAGTAAATTAGAATCAGTTTTCTCAAGGCCAGGTAACTGTCACGAGTATGACATTCAGTTTTCCTCGCTCCTTTCATCATCATGCTCAATCAACCCACTGAATTAAATCTCAGCCATTGTGGGTGAAATAGAGCAAAGTACGTTCAGTTCATCTGATCTCAAAACTCCGAGACCTTGGTCTCGGCTCCACCCTCTGCAAATGGATCCTCAGCTTTCTGACCCACAGACCACAATCTGTGAGGATGGGTAACTGCACCTCCTCCACAATAACACTCAACATTGGAGCACCCCCAGGGATGTGTCCTCAGCCCCCTATTGTACTCCCTGTACACCCACGGCTGTGTTGCCAAATTCCGAATGAACACCTTCTACAAGCTAACAACAACACCGTACTGGGGCAGATATCTAATGACGACGGGTCAAAATACGGAAGGGAGAAAGAGGGCTTGGTGAGGTGGTGCAATGAAAACAATCTGTTTCTTAACGTCAGTAAAACTAAGGAACTGATCATCGACTTCAGAAAGAAAGAAGGAGAACATGCCCACATCAACATCAACGGAACTGAGGTTGAGAGGGTGAAGATCATCAAGTTCCTTGGAGTGATGATAACCGATGACCTGTCTTGGGCTTCGCACATAAATGCAACAGCCATGAAGGTACAACAATGCCTCTTCTTCCTCAGGCAGCTCAGGAAATTTGGCATGTTCATAAGGTCCCTCACCAACTTCTACAGATGCACAACTGAAAGTGTACTGTCCAGATGCATAATGGCCTGGTATGTCAACTGCTCTGCCCAGGACCATAAGAAACTACAGAAGGTGGTGTGCACAGCCCAGACCATCACGGAAGCCAACCTTCCATCCGTGGACTGTATTTATATGGCTCGCTGCTGCTGAAAGGTGGCCAATTTCATCAAAGACCCATCACACCCTGGTAATGACCTCCTACGACGTCTTCTGTCAGGCAATAGATACAGAAGCCTGAACACATGAACGAACAGGTTCAGGAACAGCTTCTTTCCAGCCATGATCAGACTGTTGAATGGACTCTAGCCTCAAATAATGTAACCTGTGATGTAACCTGTACGCCTCTAAATCTTTTTGATCTGTACATCCTTTGCTTGCTGTGATCTGCCTGTGCTGCTTGTAAACAACTCTTTTCACTGTATTTCGGTGCACGTGACAACAAAATCAATCAATCAATATTTTCCCAATGTCATTTACTTTTTACCAGTTCTGAATTGTTTTGTTTCCTTTGACTACTTTCAGCAAATATCTTCTACTGTGGTTTTTCTATGACAGGGTTTTAGGAATACACGGAATTGTGGGCACTGTTGTCACTATATTGATTGGTACAAATCGTTTGGAAACACAAACCGTTTGTGTGAGACGCAGGCAGTAGAGATGAAATAAACAGGAAAGAAACTCGCATAACTTTGCAAATTTTAAGGTCAAGAAGTGCAAGCAAAGCAACATTATCAGATATCAATTTCAGTGCCAACAATGCGGACGTTTTTTTTTGCTGAATGTGAGATGGAAGTCAGGCATAGACAAAGCCAAAGTCGAAACAAACAAATTTGTTCAGGAGTTTGGTCCTAACTGGCTTGTGGCTCCTATCACAAGAGACAAATAATGTAAACACTTCCTGTCTTCATTTAACAATAGAATCGTTGGCATGTATTGTCTAAAATAAGGCCCATTTTTGAGCCTGATGTTTGTAAAAGGTAAACTTTTATTCTGACCTTGCTAATGTACCCACAATCAAGGTGAAGGTGTCTTTGACATTTTGATATATTAGTGGCAGGTCGTCATGAGGATACATCTTAGAGCTGGAAGCAAGTGTGGTATGTAATCAAATTCACTAGATTGGAGAGGGCACAAAGTGCTGAAGGGAATGGTTTCTCCCAGGCCATGCCCCACTTTGATATCAGCTACATCAACAGTGTTCCATGGAAACTGACATGGAATGCTTTAACTGACCTAATTCAGAGATTTGTCAGTGTCTATAGTCCCATTCTGTTTGGTAGGGGGGAGGCTGGTGCTGATGTACAAGAAGACGGAAAGGTTTTTAGTCCTTCTGTGATGATGCTATGGCTTTAAGAGACGTATTTTATCCTGGTTTCTTTCAGAGAGAGATTGGAGGACAGGTACGGAGCAGTCTATGAGAAGGTAAACAACTTATGAAGCCATGAGCGGTTTTTTTTGAAAGTTAAAACAATAGAAGCAGCCTGAATGGGTGGGGTCAAGCTCCAACACACAGAATCAGGGATTTTAGGTTTTTCAGCAGCAGTTGCTATTGGGGCCTTGAAGAGGTAGAAGATATTTTTCTCTCTCTCCATAACAGCCAAAGATGGGGTTTGTCTTCTTAGGCTGCTGGATTGCATGTGAGACAAAATCTGTTTTCTGAATTTGCCTTTCTGCCAAGGGTGTATTAATTGGGAATGTTACTATATTACAACAGTTAATTAGTAATAGTTACTGTATCTATTATTCTGTTACATTTTCCAATAGAGTTAAGTTATTCCAAGTTGTCTTTTACTCCCTACCTGCACTTACCTATCACCATCCCACCTCCCTTCCCCAGCCCCACCCCTCCTTTCTCTATTTATTTCCAAGCTCCCTACCCCCTCCCCATTTCTGAAAAACATTCCAGACCTGAAATGTCAGCTTTCCTGCTCCTCTGATGCTTCCTGGCCTGCTGTGTTCATCCAGCTCCACACTGTGTTATCTCTGACTCCAGCATCGGTGGTTCTTGATATCTTTGATAGTATTTGAGTAGTGTTTTGCTTAACATTGAGTAGTTTGACCAATTGAATTGCATCTGAAACACAGCACCTGACATTTACCTTTAAAATAAGAAAAAAATTAGGGCCTAGGCTACCTTTGTAATATATTTTGAGGGTGCCTAGTCTGGTCCATAACACTTCTGTATTTTAACGATATCTCACCTTCGAAAGTACAAGCAATTCCAAAGAGTTAAAAACAAATAAATCCTCTGATTAATAATCTTCCCACAGGAGTTTACAAGAAAGATGGACCTTATCAAGTTCTCATTGATGTGAAAGGAATCCCTGATCTTTACGAGGTTACTATGGGACCTAATGGCTTAAAGGTGTTTTCCAATGTTACCCTGAGTTCACTCATCAACTGCCTGAAACAGTATTCTGTCCAATCACCATCCTACAACATTATAGCTCGTCATTTGCTCAAGGTTGCAAATTGGCCTGTGCGAAACGTAAGTTTATTGCTGTTTTAGTTTTGTGAAAACATCTGTAGTTTCTGCAAGACATGTTGTTGGTTTATTAATTGTCATCAATAAACTGCAGCTGTCACAGACAATCCATTATTAGACAATTCGCTAACCTTTTATTCTACTTTCAGGTGAGAAAAGGGGACAATGATAACTTGATTTTTCTGACCTATCGAACTGACCTTCATGGCCTGTACTACATGTTATCTCTGCCTGGGCTGTTACAGCTATTTCTCTGTAGTGGTTTCTCTGTGCCTTTGTTTGCTGTTTCCTCATCTTCCTCATGTCACCCAGTTGTGCTGTTTTGTATTTCTCCCCTCCCTGATGTCTTGAACCCTCAATTCTAATCTCCTGCTCATATCTCAGACTTGACTCCAGCCAGATCAATTAATTACCATGTGTGCTACTCTCTGTACTCTTTGAAAGGCTCAATGAGGCACCAGTTGTTGCCTTGTTACGAGATACAATGCTAATTGCCCAGCCTCCATTCTCACTGGCTTTCCTGATTTAGGGGCTTAATTTCAACAACTTCCTCTCACAATTTCTGACACCTTGATGCTTCCAGTTATCAATAATGACTGGCCCCACCAGACTTTAATACAGAATGACTGTTCACTCACAAATCTGCCATCTATCGTACATGACCTAATTGTGTGTGATTGTACTTCTATCAAAGTTGACTCAGCTGTGGTTATGCATTGCTCTTTACTGAGCCCATTAAGCCTGGCTATACTACCCTAACTGCCTTACCCAAATCATTGTCGGAGTTGTGCATCCCCTGTTTTCTACTCCCACATCTTCCCCTCCTCTAAACACACCAGTTCATTTTTTTATTGAGCCAACATCCCTGCTTCCCTCCCAGATTCTCTGTGCTCCCAATATTCAGTGATTTCAATTTTTATCTCCAGTCACGTTGCTGTGTTTTTGTTTTACACAATAAACAATATCTTTTTCATGTCACGTTTACTCTGTTGTAGGAGTACAGTGAAAAACCTTTACAATATCTGCCTTCTTATGGCGACATCTCAGGTACAAGTACCTAGGTACAGTTCTCAAATACAGCGGAGGAATAGAAGCAGTTGCTTAATTACAGAGTTGAAATTAAGTTAAAAATAGGAAAATATTAAGGGGTTAACATTACAGTGTTCTAAGGTAAGTTCTAAGGTAAGGATTGTCCCCTCACACTGGGGTCCAGCCTGGACTTGCTGCCTGCACTCTGCTCCGGGGCTGCTTCCCTGTGCTGCTGTGGGGCTTCTTCCCTGTGCTGCTCCGGTCTCACAGCCCGCGCGCTGCTCCAGGCTCTCTGCCCACACGCTGCTCCGGGCTCACTGCTCACGGTGTCTGGGGCTCACAGCCCACACACTGCTCCGGGCTCACTGCTCACGGTGTCTGGGGCTCACAGCCCACACGCTGCTCCGGGCTCACTGCTCACGGTGTCTGGGCCTCACAGCCCATGCGCTGCTCCAGACTCACTGCTCACGGTGTCTGGGGTTCACAGGGCATGCCTGCACGACCCAGAGCACAAGGCCACACTCCCTGTGCTGGTTCCATTGTGGGACTCGACCCGTTCTCTCTCCGCACCGCTGCAGGACTTGGCCCACTTGCTCCGGTCCATTGTGGGACTTGACTCGCTCGCTCCACAACTCCACTCTCTGGGGGTTGGAGTGGCTTGGGGGGAAAGGGAAAGCCACAAAGAGAAGAGAAAGAAAACAGGGGAAAATGGTAAAGGGACTGGCATGCAGAGGAACTGTGACCGGAGCATCCTACTCTGCTGCCATCTTGACCACAAGTCACTGACCTCATGTCCTTCCATGGCCTGTCCTAACCGTGTTGTGAGGTGCTTCCCCTTGACTCTGCCATCTCACAGACTCCCTGGTGTTATGATATGGATTACCAAAATAACCATTTTCAACGCTGCCTCCCCCCATCCCCTTTAATCGTACTCACTTCGACGTCTAATCTGGTCAGAATTATTCCCCAAACCACTGGCATTTGCAGTCTGATTTTTACCTCCTTTTGCCAAGATACTGCTACATCAACCTTTCTGCTCAACCACTTCCTTATCTCCATCTTTGATGGTCTTGACCCAGTTAAACTCCTACATTCTGCTCAGGCCCCTTATATGGCAACAATCCTCACTTTGCCATATCCAAAGAGTACATACTTGAAGCGCATCCATCAATTGCCAGATAAATTCCGCCCTTTCATTGGAAAAGGCTTAATAAATTGCAGTCACTGGGAGTGCGTTGTATTTTTTCTCTTTATCCTCTGTGTGGTCTTTGGCATGATTGAACACAATCTTCTCTTGTTAATGTTGCTATTCTCCTGGCAGTAGCTCATGCAGGAGAGTGTTGATCACACAGGAGGTATGTGTGGGCTCTTCCAGTGGGGCACGTACAGTTACATCTGAAAGCACATTGGGTTCATGGTGTGATTCATCAATTCTTTTATACATCCTTCTTCCTATTCCCTGTTTCTTTGGTCATTCTTCACCAATGCTGACTACACCTTCACTTCTCCTTTAGATATTTATTGCAGAGAATTTTATTCTCTGCTCCCCTGATTTCCATTCAGCCTAGTACCAATTCAACAATGAACATTCTGTTCTAACATCTAACCTTCAGCCAAATGTTGTGTTCAGTGATGTTCTGTTCAGGCACTAACTTACACCCATGTAACCTCTATCATTACTGTTTCCCAGCCATGTGTGTAACACTGGTTATTTCACCTTTCTTATTAACCTGTGCAGTTATATCCAGATTTCACAATCCATAAACTTCAGCTCATCCTCTTGTACATCATTTCGTGCCCATCCACTCCCCTGGACCATGTTTGAACTTGCCCTGCTTAAAACTTCATGGCTGTCTTCCTGCAAAATCTAAACACTACACGCTCCCCTACGCCTATCCCAGAGTTTTAATTCATCTCACTATAGCCTGGAGTTTCCTAAGTAGTCGGTGGATTTTTATAGAATAGAATCACAGGGTTGTACTGAGGGAGCAAATTCAACACATTGTGCTGCTATGGCTCTCTGAAGAGCTACTTAGCTACTTCCACTCTCCTGCTTCATACCTTTTTGTTATATTTGTTTATTTTTAATTTCATGTGAGTATCCAATTCCCATTCAGAAATAACAGTTGAATTGACTAGCATTGCATTCTTAGTCACTGCACTCCGGATCCTAAACATTTGCTGCATAATAAAAAAAAAAACGATTTCCTCTTGTTGGTTCTTTTGCTCATCTTAAATTGATATGTTTCAGTTCCAGACCCTCCCACCATTGGGAATAGTCTCCCTCTTTCTGCTCTGTCTAGACCCTCAAATTTTGAACAACTCTGTCAAATCTTTTTAATTTTCTCTGCTTTAAGAAGACCAGCATCTTCAATCTATCCACATAACCGAAGTCTCTCAACCCTAGGACCATTATTCAAAATTTTTTCTGAACCACCTCCAAAGTTTGTAAGTTTTTTGCTCCCTTGAGCAGCATGGGCAATGGTGAAAAGGTTGGTAAAATACAGGAAAATTGAAAAAAGAGTCAGAATTTCAACATTGAGGTTAAATAATTCTGATTTTCTGCTTAAGGTTTAAACAGCGAGATCAGAATCTTGTTAAGAAGGGTACCGACCTGAAACATCAGCTTTCCTGCTCCTCTGATGCTGCCTGGCCTGCTGTGTTCCTCCAGCTCCACACTGTGTTATCTCTGACTCCAGCATCAGCAGTTCTTACTATGTCAGAATCTTGTTAATGATTGGCGACTACCTTATTTCATGCATTTGCACCTCATTATTAGTTCACTTCTCATTATTAGTCTGCTCACCTCATTTGTAAGCAGCTTCTAATTCTGCTTTACTTTCTTGAGAAAGTAAACAGTACCAGCTCATGGTGTGCAAGTCAAAGCAGTTACCTAGCAATGGCAACAACCAGTTGGTTGCAATTCAGGAGCAGGAAAAGTGATCAGGCCTCCCCAGTGAGTGAGTAAAAAGTGCAGAGGGCAGGAAGAGTTAGTAGTTTGAGAGGATGAAATGAGTGGGAACTGTTGACTGGGCATGATTTATACAATATTGAGTATTGTAATCTATTGTAAGATGAGTGTTTAACGGCAGAGTTAATGTGAACGCTGACCCTGAAAGTGTCTTACAGAACACAGAAGATCATTTACCTTTTCCCTTCAGTGCTGTGCATTTCACTGGGACTCTGCACTGACCTGTGTTGCTATCTGTACTCAGGCTGGTTTAGTCTGGTAGAATGGCCTCTTTTGCTGGTCAGTAGGAAGAAGCACTGATCTTTCCTCCACCACCCCATCCATTCCGGTCCCTGTTAGCAAAGCAAGGAGCTTTGTGCCTTTCTGGACCATTTCCTTTGGGTAACAGTGCAGGATCTCAGTCTGATGGGCATTTAATGGGTGCAACTGGGTTTTGAATATGGCACCAATAGCATAAATATCGTGACGTCCTGCCAGTAGTGAGCACTTCTACTTCTCCAGCTGCATGATTCTATGAGAAGGACCCTGAAGGGAACAACTGCAAGTTTAATGAGATGAAGAGTGGAAGGTTGCTCAGAAAAGCCGTCATGGACAATGGCAGACTAGATACTTTGAATCTCACACAAGTAAACACAGGAAAATTCAGCCTACTGTTTCTAAAATTGTTGCCTAGAATTCATGGTTCATGGTCAATAAGCTGTTGACCAAAATTCATCCTGGAAAGCTTAAGAAATCAATTTGATCTAGCCTTGCAATTTTGAGTCAGGCACTGAGTGGCAAGCATTGTTGGTAATGCATGTGGCCCAGGACAGTTGCTGTTATCTGAGATTTATGTGTGCAAGTTTTGTATTTTCTTTAATAGGCTGGTGGATGGGCTGGAAATTTGATGATGAAGTGGAAACACCGTGAATTTGAGTCTGATGTATTTGTAGCCTTTGAAGTTGCTGGTGCTAAAGTGACTGTTGCAGATATTGCAGAATTGAGCACTTACACCCCAGTGCAGTTTCTCAATGTCAACATGAAAGGAAAGGTATGTTTTTTGTGACCTGATTAAGGATTTTTGTAAGTTATAACTTTGGTTACTTTCCCAGTCAATTCTTAACCAAACATTTTAAAAGTTATGGATGAAGATCTTTAAATGTTGAAGTAGGTTGAAAATCTGAAGCAAATAATTATTGAAATTTAGAGCCCAAATGTTAACTCTGTTTTCTCTCCACAGATACTGCCAAATCTGCTGAGTTTCTCCAGCAATTTCATTTTCTGATTTTTTAGATCTCCAGCATTTGCAGTTCGTTGCTTTGTTTTATGTTTACAGTCTGCCTTGACATGCACTAGTTTTGGCAGCTCATTGTAAGAGCATAGGAGTAGATTTTTGGAGTCGAGTCGTTGTTGAAATGACGGTCTTGCATGAGGCAGCTGCAATAGGAATTTGCAAGCAAACTGCCTGTGATTTTACTTTAGATGCTTACAGTGAATTTTTGCCAAGGGATGGAAACAGGAGCTGGATTAATTATCAGGTTAGAAAGCCACTTCTGGAGTGAAGCTGATTGAAATTTAGAGTTTCATGTGGGTAAGCCTTTAAATGGTATTGACACAGGTTTCGTTGGAGTCACTAATTCCAGTCCAGTGGACTGGAATGGAGATGGCTCAGATGACATTTGGGATTGCTTTAAATTCCCACAGCAGCCATCACGTATTGTACTGAGGGAGCAAGCTAAAGTTTGTGCTGAAGCCTTCCACTGCACCATAGGGAAGCAAGAGATCATGCAGTGGATTTATCAGCAAACTCAGAACCCATTGAACCAGAGTTGGCAGCAAGTAATCCTCGATTCAGAGGGACTGCCTAAGAACGAGAAGGCACCATCTGTCTAAAACGTCAGAGTCTCCCAAGGCCCTAGTCATTCAATTCCAGGTATGCCTGCATTGAGGGTTTGATTTCCATTGCCGGCCTACCTGCCTGTCTTCTCCAGTGACCTCCTAATGCCTGTTGCTACTTGTTGGGCTTGGAATCTAACAGCCAGGATCCATTTAACAGCTGGAGTCTTTCTTCAGTGCAGCTAACCTCTGAATTGGCCTCGGAAGGCTTGCCCTTATTCTTTTGACTCTGCTATGTGTATGGGATGCCAACCCCACTCAAGGCCATAAACACTCAGTGTCTATTTTTCCTGCCATTAGTGACGTCCTGCAGCACCCATGACTGGCTCTGCACACCCACCTTCCTTCAGTCAATCTGTTTCTGAAGCCATGGATAATCTATCTGTCCCTTTAAGTTCAAATAGAGTTGTAGAGTAATACAGCATGCAAACAGGCCCTTCGGCCCAAACTGGTCTATGCTGACCATAATGCCCACTCAGCTAATTCTAATTGCCCACATTTGGTCCATATCCCTCTAAACCCTTCTCATCCATGTACCTGTCCAAATGTTTTTTAAATGTTGCTATTGTACCTGTCTCAGCCACTTTCTCCGACAGCCTATTCCATATACGCACCACTCTCTGCGTGAAGAAGTTGCCCCTCAGATCGTTCATAAATCTTACCCCTCTCATCTTAAACAACACTCCTCAGGACCTTACCATTTACTGTATAAGTCCTACCTTGGTTTGACTTTCTAAAGTGCAACACCTCACACTTATTGCATTAGCCAATCCTCAGCCCACTTCCCCATCTGATCATGATCCCTGATAACCTTCTTCGCTATCAATGGTACCTCCTAATTTTGTGTCATCCACAAACTTACTAATCATGCCTTGTACATTCACATTCAGTTCATTTATGTAAGTAACAAATAACAAAGGTCCCAGCACCGACCCCTGTGGCACACCACTTGTCACAGGCCTCCAGTCCAAGAAATAACCTTCAACCTTCACCTACTGCTTCCTACCGACGAGCCAATTTTGAATCCAATTAGCTAGCTCTCCCTGGATTCCATGTGACCTAACTTTCATGACTAGCCTCCCGTATGGGACCTTGTCAAAGGCCTTACTAAAGTCCATATAGACAACATTGACTGCCCTCATCCATCCTCTTGGCTACCACTTTGAAAAACTCAAGATTTGTCAGACATGACTTCCCGCACACAAATCCATGCTGACTATCCCTAATCAGACCTGACTATCCAAATGTTGATTGATCCTATCCCTCGGTATCCTCTCCAATAATTGCCTACCACTGATGTCAGGCTCACTGGCCTGTAGTTCCCTGGCTCGTCTTTGCTATGTTTCTTAAACAATGGAACAACATTGTTGGTACTGTCTTACTGACCATGTTAATTGAGTAGATTCAGACAAGAGCAGGTTCCTCTTCTGTCCTCCCCCTGTCCTGGTATTTATTACTACCAGGACCAGCATTCTGAATCTGATGTGCTCTCCAGTGCCACATTTTTGTGGGTCCCTCACATTCATTCCAGACTTGTTGTGGGGAGGGAATTCTGTCCCTGGGATGCATTGATTTCCCTTTTAAGAAAAATCTTAGCCTGTGTTCCTTAGAGTTCAGAACAATTAGTGGTGATCTGTAGGAAATATGAAATTCTGAAACTTTTTGAATGGGTAGATGCAGAGAAGCTGTTGCAGTCTACAACCACCAATCTCAAGGCATTGGTCATTTAGCACTCAGATGAGAAAATATTTGTTCACTCATGGGAGTTGTGAATCTTTGGAATTATCCACCCAGAGAGCCCTGTCTGCTCAATTGTAAGACTGATTCAACTCAGATAGACGGATTTTTGTATACTGGAAACAGATTGGATAAATAAGTTGGGACTCTACTCATTGGAATTTAGAGGAATAAAGGGTAAATTCTGAGAGGATGTTTCCCCTCATGGGAGAGTCTAGGATCAGAGGACATAGTCTCAGAATTAAGGGGCGCCAGTTTAAGACTGAAATGAGTAGGAATTTCTTCTCCCAGAGGGTTGTGAGTCTTACACATCCCTTGCCACAGAAAGCTGCAGAAAGGAGACAGAGTCCTTATGTATATTTAAGGCTGAGATATATTGATTCTTGATAGTAGCAGAAACAAGGCTTACAGGAAGACATAGGAAAGTGGGCATGAGGAATGTCAGATCAGCCATGATCCTATTGAATGGTGGAACAGGCTCAAACAGCTGATTGGCCAACTTATGTACCTATTTCTTATGGCCTGTATCGCCTTTAAGTCACTCAGTGGATATGAGGAGAGTATGGGAAGGTGTAGCTGAAGTAGAAAATGAACCCTTTTGTTTTTGTTTTCATTGAACGGTAGAGTAGGTTCAAAGGATCAGATAACCTACTGCTGTTCTTGGATACACCTCCAGAAGGAGGTACTCAGGAGATCTATCCATGCGAAAATGGGCTGAGAAATGTTGGTATTTTTCTCTGCTTTTCTTATTCTCACTTTAATGAATTTAATTCTGTTTAGCTGAGTCGGCTGGACAGCTGGTGTGTGAGGCAGAATGGGACCAACAGTGTGGGTTCAATTCGCACAGCAACTGAGGTCACTATGAAGGTCCTGCCTTGTCAACCTCTCCCCTTGGCTGAGGCCTGGTGACTCTCAGGTTAAACCACTACCAGTAGTTTCTCTAATGAGAGAATAGCCCTATAGTTTCTATGGTCAATTGAAACTTTACTTTTACAATTAATTTACATATCATTGATTCACATTCCAATCAGTTAGTTGTTATAACTATAATGTAAAGCCAAGGGACAGAGATTCTACCAAAAAAATTAAGAACATAATTTGTGAACTTCTGCTCATTCTGTAAAGGTTCTTTTATGTGTGGAAATTCCAAAGCTGGCAGAGTCTGAAAAGATGAACAGCTTTAAGATTATGCCCCGAATGCAGGTAAGTAGAATTTTTCTAGCTAATTGGTTCTAACTACAGAATAACCGAAGTAGCGTTGGACAGGAATGAATTCAAGGGAGATATATTTGAGTGAAATTCTGGCCTCCCTGCTATAGGAAGGATGTTGTTAAATTTGAAAGGGTACAGAAAAGATTTACAAGGATGTTGCTGGGGTTGGAGGGTTTGAGCTATAGGCAGAGGCTGAATAAGCTGAGGCTGTTTTCCTTGGAGAGGCTGAGGAGTGACTTTATAGAGGTTTGTAAAATCATGAGGGGCATAGATGGGGTGAATATTCAAGGTCTTTTTCTGAGGGTAGGGAGTCCAAAACCAGAGGGCATAGGTTTAAGTTGAAAAGGGAAAGATATAAAAAGGACCTAAGGCGCAATTTTTTCACTCAGAGGGTGGTGTGTGTATGGAATAAGCTGCCAGAGGAAGTGGTGGAGGCTGGTACAATTACAGCATTTAAAAGGCATCTGGGTCAGTATATGAATGGGAAGGGTTTAGAGGGATATGGGCCAAATACTGGCAAATGGGACTATATTAATTTAGGATATCTGATCGGCATGGGCGAATTGGACCGAAGGGTCTGCTTCCATGCTGTACAACACTATGACTCTACGAGCCACAGTATGCCAGAAACTGAGTCTTCTTCCAGCTTTAAAATCTTACTCCATTTTCTTGGGCTGAATTTTCTCAGGTCCTGAAAGAGAGAGGGAAAAGAAAATCTGATCCTGAAACGAAAATTTGAACGGCATGATGAGAATCTCACTAGTGAGCAATGAAAGACCTATTTTCATGTCTTTAGAATACGTCTTCATCTTACTTCATTTGTTTATATGCAATTTCCCACTTTGCTATGCACCAGGGAAAAACTTGATAGCAACAGGAAAATCGGAGCAGGTACCTGACACCTTCAGCTCATTGCTTGCTCCTTCGGACCTCCAGTTTGGTCAGCATTCCCCTACATCTCAAGTTAAGCTCCATGGGCAGCGACCCTGACCATGTGAGGGGAGCAACGCCAGCATAATGGTTGGCATATCCAATCTGTAGGGCCAGGGCTCAGGGGGTAATAATGGGAGATGAAGATGTTAAAGAGAGTTGAGTGGAAGCCCAGCACTGATGGGGTTGACAGGAAATATAAGAGAAAGGAACATGACGGTTTAGAGTGTGTCCCTTAGAGTAGGCTCAGCCTGTTAATATGCTAAGGGTAATCATCCTGATTCAAATCATAAATGCACAATGGGTATGGAAAATGGCTGTCACCACACCCAGAGTGGGCAGATTAAGTGTTTTACCCATCTTGATCAAGACGGCTGTTCTTGTGAGTGATGTGAGCAACTTCAAGGGGAAATTACATTAATATTCAATAATCGGATATTCAAACAGTACAGATTAAAGACATCTGTAATCATAGTACCTTGCATGTGAAGACCGTGTAGTGTCCAATGATGTGGGATACAAATCTTGGTCACAAGCAATCTTGATTGCATCAATGGTCATTACAGATTGATCATAGTTGTCTCTGTGAATTAAAGATAATCATGCATGACATTAAAGGCTCCAGGCTACAATTCACAAAGACAACCCAAGGTCTCCTCGGTTGAAAAAGCCACATCTAACTGTAGATACTTGCCAATGTGCTCTTATAGCTGCCTTTCTTGGGTAATGTGGGGGTAAGGGTCAAAGTTTCTCTAACTTCAATGCACTCATTGTCTCCTACTGTATTTTCTCAACATGGTATTCCACGGAATATAGTCCTCTATGTCAAAGATCTATGCAGAGATATTCCAGGCTTTCCTAGCCAGAGTCCTCCATATCCCAATGTATGGAAGACTCAGAAAACTGTCATTTGTGAGTGATAGGAATACCGACTGTTCACATTACTAAGAATCTGTTCTGTTTCTGATAGTTCCCACTTGATTCGTTGGAAGCATGACCAATGACCCAGCCACAGCAGGGGTTATTGTCACTGCGGAAGCACAGAAACTGAGCAAGAGCAGATGCTCAAGCAAGTCCAGGACCAGCAGCTGCTCAACAGTCACTTCATGAAGAAGTCACAGCTGAAGGTCTCCTCAGAATGCACAGGAGCTACAGGAGACCCAGAAGCTATTGTCCTTGATACCATTTCCTGCAGTGAGTGAGGTGCAGTATTGGTGCAGACTGAGGATGTCCTAGACACTGTCACAGAATATTGCCAGCTACCAGAGCAGGACCTACAGCGCAAAGGAGTGAGTGGCCATCCTGCCCCAGTGCCTGTCAAGGTGACAATTGTGCTCAGTTTTAGTGTAACTGGCTGTTTCCAGAGTTCCACCGGATATCTGCGTGGGATCTCTTGATCGTCCACAATCACCCACAAATACGTTGAAGTTGTAACTGGTGCAGTTTGTGCCAGATTACGCTGCCTCATCTTATTTCCTGATGAAGAGATCCATGCTGCAGCATGGGCAGCAGCATTGCCAACAGAGCTGGCTTTGTCCAGATGCAGGGTGCTGTTGACTGTGCACTTGTCACATTGAGAGCAGGCCTGGCAGATGGCATACAATGTTGATAAGTGTGAGGTCATCCATTTTGGTAGGAATAACAGCAAAATGGACTATGTTTTAAATGGTAAAAAATTGCAGCACGCTGCTGTGCAGAGGGACTTGGGTGTCCTTGTGCATGAATCGCTGAAGGTGGGATTGCAGGTGCAGCAGGTAATTAAAAAGGCAAATGGAATTTTGTTTGCCATTGCTAGAGGGATGGAGTTTAAAAACAGGGAGGCTATGCTGCAGCTGTATAGGATCCTGGTGAGGCCACACCTGGAGTACTGGGTGCAGTTTTGGTCTCCTTACTTGAGAAGAGATATACTAACACTGGAGGGGGTGCAGAGGAGATTCACTCAGTTGATTCCAGAGTTGAGAGGGTTGGATTATGAGGAGAGACTGAGTAGGCTGGGATTATACTCATTGGAATGCAGAAGAATGACGGGAGATCTTATAGAAATATATAAGATTATGAAGGGAATAGATAAGGTGGAGGCAGGGAGGTTTTTTCCGCCAGCAGGTGAAACTAGGACTAGAGGGCATCGCCTCAAAATAAAGGGAAGCATATGTAGGACTGAGGTCAGGAGAAACTTCTTCACCCAAGGGGTTGTGAATCTGTGGAATTCCCTGCCCAGTGAAGCGGTTGAAGCTACCTTGCTGAATCCGCTGAGGAGCGGATTGGGAGGCAGATACTGGAAAGGTGCATAAGTCACAGGGTTGTAGTCATGGGTGACTTCAACTTTTAAGGCAAGGCTAGATAAATTTTTGAACAGTAAAGGAATTAAGGGTTATGGTGAGTGGGTGGGTAAGTGGAGCTGAGTCTCAAAAAGATCAGCCATGATCTTATTAAATGGTGGGGCAGGTTTGAGGGGCCAGATGGCCAGATGGCCTACTCCTGCTCCTAGTTCTTACGTTCTTATATTGCGCCAGGTAATCTGGTGACTGCCACTATGCCATAGCCTTGATAGCCCACAGATACCAGCTTCACTTCAAGGGCTGAATGACTTACAAGGATGGCTGGAGGAGACAGGGGCTTTCCTTATGTAATGTTCCCGCATTGAATAATGCAAAGATGTTAAACTGCACAGGGCATTAGGAGAAAAGTAACACTCCCTGAGGCAGAATTCTAAGACCATATTGCCCTAGAGACAGGGAGCCTGTATGGCATGATTGTTGTAGGTGCAGTTACAATGACAGGTGATCAGGCATGATGATGATGTTAATAATGTGAGGTTGTATTTGCAGTGAAGTGTTACGCGTACCACTTATGTGTCCTGAGAAGCTTTTCTTATTTATCCCCTCCCACTATGTGCCCTGGCGATGGGGAGCAGGGTTTGACCTGGTATGTGGCTGGGCTTTTGAAGGCACCGGGAATCCCAGATGGTCCCAGCAGCATAGATACATCTGCCATTGATTACCATGCAACAGCATGAGTTGGGTGCCACGAAGAGGTTCTATATACATAATATGATGAGCTGCCGAGAATTGCAGGAGACAAAATGTTCAAGCTCGTGGAGAGAAACCTACCATGAAACTCTCTGAAATTGACACTTAGCTGATACTTAGTAAAATGTGTTAGAAACTGATTACAATGGTTTTACCTTTTCTGAATAGCATAATACCGATACTTGGTGTTGAAGATAAAGGATCTTGAAAATTAAAAGGACTATACATGCATGCTAACAGATTCAGATTGTTTCCTTCCTGTAAAATTGATACTGAGATTAATGATAGGTTATTAATTGGAGGGTAGATCTGGATTTTCTTTAGGACCAGGCTGACTTGACATTGTCAAGTTTGACAATTTTTGTAATAGAAAGTTCAATCCCATTGAATGCTCCTGGAGATTGTGAGGGAAATTTCTCTGCAGTCTACAGTAATAAAGGAGAAATTATGCTTGTTAGGAATTTGGATTTGTACTGCTATGGACCAGACCAAACCCCCCTCAAAATATAGTAAGGAGATAACCTAGACTCTAACTTTTTCTTATTTTAAAGTCAAGTGCCAGGCGTCATTCAATTGGTCAAACTAGCGGTCTTGAAGCAAAACACACTTTATTCATACACTATAGTTAACATGCTACAAAGGAAAGAATTGGAATAACAATTTTATTGGAAAACTTAACAGAATAAGAGATTATTTAACTACTGAACAGTAATTGTTCTAATATGGTAACATCCCATAAACACACCCTTGGCAAAGGCAAATTCAGTAAAATAGATTGTCTCACGTGCAATTCTAGCTGGAGAACCGCCAGCTTTTAGCGATAACAGAGAGAGAAGAAAACAGCTTCCACATCCAGCTTCAAGGCTTCAGCAATTGCTACTGAAAACTAAAACTAAAAATCCTGGCTCTGTGGGAGCTTGACCCTTCCCATTCAGGCTGCTTCTATTGTTCCAACCTGAGAAAAAAAACGCAAGGCCTCACAAGCAGCTTACTTTATGGGCTTTGGAGCAGACTGATTGTCACCTCTGTTTCAACCTTTGTTCACAAAAAAAATCCAGGACCAAATACATCTCTTAAAGCCATAGTACTGTCACAGTACATAGTCTGTATATTGTTCAAGATCACCCATCACCTGTCTCCTCTGCATTGGAAAGACATGTAAAATTTAGTCAAGCATGTATTTAATTCAAAACAGAATTCCTGTTGCTTATGACTGATCCCTTAACCAGTCTACACAAGGGATTTTTGACCTGTAATGCAACAGTAAGACTTCCTCCTGTTAGTAACCCCTTTTATGAAAAGAATCCCATATCATGTTAAAATGGTCATTTTCATGACAGGATCTAGTCCAGTATCCAATCCTCCCCTACATGGGCATATCTAATACATTATACACCCTGACAATGCAACACTTTTTAATATTGTATTGGAAGTTCAGACACGATTATGTCCTTAAGCTCACAATCATCTTCATTTCATGTACATTGTATTGTGATGCAGTATTGTTTATTGCTATCTACTGATTCTAACTAGTTACATTTAAGTTCAAATAGCTATAGTGTGTCACTACTGTTTAACTTTTCTTTTATTGTTTAATAAATTTGGTTGGCAGCTGGAGCCTAAGTCTCAATCTTTGGTAGTATAGTCTTAGTCTGCTACTTGTGAAGCCCTAGAAGATCAGAGGATAAAATTAGCAGGCCATTAGCGTTGTGCTTGAGTGACATTCTGCATTACCTTGTGAGTGCAGCTGATGAATCTGGCATTAGCACATCTTCAGACAACATGAGCATACAGGTCAGGCTGGGGCAGCAACCTTCTGGAGGGGTCCAATTCAACTCTTTCTTCTTTGGTCGCTGCACTGCGGATCTCTCGATTGTTCCAGTTTGTTGGCTGTCTCATTGGGCTTGCTGCTGACATCTTGGGGTTTGGGGAAGAAACCTCACCTTCAATCAACCGCTGAACCTTAAACAGACCATCGTTCGCAGCAAACTATGCAAGCTTCAGGAGGAACATCGACCGCAACACCACACAACCCTGACATGGCAACCTCTGCAAGACATGTCAGATCATCGACATGGATACTACCGTCACACGTGGGAACACTACCCACCACGTACACAGCAGATACTCATGAGATTTGGCTAATACACTGCAGGCAAGGATGCCCCGACACGTGGTGTATTGGCGAGACCATGCAGACACTACGACAACGGATGAATGGACGCCGCACAACAATCACCAAACAGGAATGTTCCCTCCCAATTGGGGAACACTTTAGCGGTCAAGGACATTCAGCCTCCAATCTTCGGGTAAGAGTCCTCCAAGGCAGCCTTTAAGAACAACACAGAATCACCGAGCAGAGACTGATAACAGAGTTCCGTACCCATGAGGACGGCCTCAACTGTGATCTTGGGTTCATGTCGCGCTACATGTGACCCCGCCACAGTGTTCCGTATCTGTAAAGTCTTCCTTACTGTCCTGTTTTGACACCATCACCTTGATAAATTGTAATTATCTCTCTACCTTAATTAGGTTGTACAGTTTTGAATTACTTATTACATTGGTTAGACCCTCGGCATGTGGCTCTTATAGCTATCATGTTATTCCAGTCATTTATCTCCAGCATCACCTTATTTTTAATTTTTTGTAATTATTTCTCTGCCTTATTTAATTGAATTATAGGTTATCCCTTTGCTTGTTATTCAGCTGATGATACTTTACTCACATCATCTGACACTTCGGATCACCTGCAGAGACTTATTATTTGACATTCCACTCACACCATTTGTATGATCTTTTGATTTCTCTGCCCTTGATCTCTCTCTGCCCATAAATTCTGTGTTCTGTGTGCTCCTCTCTCACTTCACCTGATGAAGGTGTTACGCTCTGAAAGCTTGTGATTTCAAATAAACCTATTGGACTATAACCGGGTGTCGTGCGGCTTCTGATTTTGTCCATCTCAATCCAACACCAGCACCTCCATATCATCTCCATGGTGAAGGAGGAGGACCTTGGGACAAAGCGAGCTTTCCTTGTGAAGGATAGAGTTCAGCTGCATTTGTACCTACAAGACAGACAGGATCTCGTTGACGCTCGGTTTCTGTAGATGTGAACTGGGTGCAGAAGATCATCATGGACTGTTAAGGACAAGATGCCAGCATTTGGTTCATATCATAGGTGTCAACTGCAGCCTGTATTAGTTTTCTTTGTGGTCCCTTTCCCTAGCTGTCAATAAAAACTCATGTTTGGTCTTGCTGGAATGCTGTCCTGCATGTGATGTTCCCCTGTTGGACAATGACAAGATGTGACCACTGGACGTTGGGGAAACAGTTACAGGGACTCGGAGAGTGTGTCCATCCAGGATGTACCTAGGGCCAGATAAACTGCAGTGAATGGAGTGATACATGCGATGGAATATCATTCATGTCAGCTATGTGCTGTTGTCCACATAGCTTTGTGGCTGCTGTGCTACGACATTGCTGGTGAGGTGCCAGATTGCCAGTATTTGTCTAAGTGCACAGATGCCTCTCTAAGATGGCACAGAAGCAAGGGACACCCATCTTTCAGCGTATGTCTGCTGAGTCGTGGGTTGTTCTGGGAAGGGCAGGTGGTCAGATGGGACTGGAATTGGACATCATGGGTACGATAGAGTGGGATAGGAAGTTAATGAGGTGCATTTGGTAAGATACAGTGAGAAAACACACTGGGCAATGTAGTAAAAACACCTCCAAAAAGCTCAAGGTAACTTGCACCCGGCCAAAAAAGTATACGATTCAGCCCTATAAACCCAAAACTTCGCCTTAACCTTACAATCCTTCTAAAAACAGTGTCATTTGTTCATATTGACTGATGTAATGGATTTGTGTTAGCCTCAAGAAGCAGTGGATTGAGGATCTTTTTCTTTTGCTTTGTAAATTAAGTTAACTTCCAGCCACCCTGGTTTAGGTACATTATCTGGGTATTGCTTTTGTTGAAAGGAGATGGTCTGTTTTATCAGCTGTGCGCATCTCTGATGGTTTATACTCTTTCTACGTAAGCAACTTGTTACATTCCTGTTACTGTCTCCCAATTTCTCCTCTATAGAATGCCCATACGTATGTGAGTGCTGGGTTCCGGGTTCGGTTAAAAGCTTTGGATAGTAAACAGTTGGTAGAATCTATCTCAATGGTGTACACTGGAATCAATAGAACATTTGTTCATGCCCTTGCCACAGAAAAATACCTCCAAGGCAAAGACATTACTTCCAATGTAACTTTGCAAGGTAAGTGCATGAGTTAGCTATGATGTGTACAGCAATTGAGAAACCAAAGATGCATCATATTATATTTGGGTAGACATTGACTTACACCTCAAAAACACTGGAAAAACAATGGGTTTCCTTTTTGATTTGTGCGGGAAATCATGTTTTCATAATCTTCTAGTAAAAATTACAACAAATTTATACCCATGCCCAGAGATAGTAGGAACTGCAGATGCTGGAGAATCTGAGATAACAAGGTGTAGAGCTGGATGAACACAGCAGGCCAAGCAGCATCAGAGGAGCAGGAAAGCTGACGTTTCGGGTCTAGACCCTTCTTCAGAAATGGGGGAGGGGAATAGGATTCTGAAATAAATAGGGAGAGAGGGGGAGGCGGATAGAAGATGGATAAAGGAGGAGATAGGTGGAGAGGAGACAGACAGGTGAAAGAGGCGGGGGTGGAGCCAGTAAAGGTGAGTGTAGGTGGGGAGTTGGGGGGGGGATAGGTCAGTCCAGGGAGGACGGACAGGTCAAGGGGGCGGGATGAGGCTAGTAGGTAGGAGTTGGGGGTGGGGCTTGAGGTGGGAGGAGGGGATAGGTGGGAGGAAGGACAGGTTAGCGAGGCGGGGCCAAGCTGGTGTTGGGATGCGGTCGGGGGAGGGGAGATTTTGAAGCTTGTCTGGACTGACCTATCCCCTCCCTAACTCCCCACCTACACTCACCTTTACTGGCTCCACCCCTGCCTCTTTGACCTGTCTGTCTCCTCTCCACCTATCTTCTCCTTTATCCAACTTCTATCCGCCTCCCCCTCTCTCCCTATTTATTTCAGAATCTTCTTCCGCTCCCCAATTTCTGAAGAAGGGTCTCGACCCAAAATGTCAGCTTTCCTGCTGCTCTGATGCTGCTTGGCCTGCTGTGTTCATACAGCTCTACACCTTGTTATCTCTTTATACCCATGCCCAGATGTTTGATACCGAGATAGTTCATGACCAGAAAAGTTCCTGCCAATGTAACACCTTTATTTGCAAAGGAAGTGAGATAAAAAAGAAATCAGGTAACAAGAAGCCACTTAACACCTGTTACTGGGAAAATGTTAATTGATTATAAAGTATGTAAGACTATTTAGAAATACATAATATAATCAAGCAGAGTTAGAATGGCTTCATGTAGGGAGATTTGTGCCTGACAACTTTATTACAATTATTTGAGGAAGTAACAAGCAGATTGATAAAGGGAAAACAGTAGATGTAATATATTTGGATTTTCAGAGGAATTTGAAAAGGTACCACAAGTTAGGTTACCTGTTTGGCGTTGTATATAGAATAGAACAGAATAGAATCCCTACAGTGTGGAAACAGGCCCTTCGGCCCAACAAGTCCACACCGAACCTCAGAGCATCCCACCCAGACTCATCCCCCTATAACCCACCTAATCTACACATCCCTATGGGTAATTTATATAAGCATGGGTAGAGGATTTTATAACTAATAAAAGACAGAGAGTTGCGTCAAAAGGGAGCATTATTGGAGTGCCACAGGGATCACTGCAATGGGCACAATTATTTGCAATATTTGTGAAAGTGAATGTACTATCTGAATTTACAGATGACACAAAAATAGGTGGGATGGTACATGGTGAGGCTGACACCAGAAGTCTATACAGGGATATAGGCAGGTTGAGGGAATGGCAAAATTTGGCAAATGGAGTGTAATGTGAGAAAATGTGAATTATATACTTTGGCAAGAAGAATTGAGGAATTGAATAATAGTTAAACAGAGAAGGACTGCAGAAAGCCACGGAGCAAAGGGATTAGTAATCCTCGTGCACGAATCACAAAAGCTAGCATCCAAATTCAGCAGGTGGTAGAGAAGGCATGAGAAATGTCAGTGTTTATTTCAATGAAAATGGAGTATGAAAGAAAGAAGATTTTATTAAAATGTACAAAGCACTAGTCAGACCACAGCTCTTCAGAGGTTCAGTGCAATCTCAATGGGCCAAATGGCCTCTATCTGAGCTGTAGTGATTTTATGATCTCAGAATAAGGGATTGCTCATTTAAGTCAGAGATGAGGAAGAATTTATTCTGTCAGAGAGTTGTGAGAATTATTTACCACAGAGGGCTGATGAAGCTGAGTCACTATGTCTATTCAAGGCTGAGATTGACCTCATTCTGTATGCTGACGTCTCCTCTTCGCCTGTTTTGGCTTCATCCTCTTTTCCTTCTCCTTCTCTCACTTTAGATGACAAGAAGTTGATTAGTATGGTTTCTCGATTTCTAGTTTATGTTTTGATACGGTATTATTAATTTATAGCATTTAAGATCAAGGCAGAATACAAGTCTTTTAACATTGGGAACACATTTTGTCTGGGCATTAATTATTAAAAGTGATGGTTGCAGGTGCCCTGACAACACTTGACAAGGAGATAATTCCTGATGAAGATAATCCACTGCTTGCAAGTGCAGAATACAGGAAATCATTGGCACTTGGACTTTTCTATAAGGTGGGCAACTCTTAAAAGCATTTTAAGATGAATTTCATCCCGAAATGGTAAGCAATAAGACCTGGTAAAATGTTTCTTTCAGTAGTGGATAAATCTCCTCCACTCATCTATCCAGGTTCAGGTTGAATGGTATTCAACTCAAGTTGTAGGGGTGAAAGGCCAATTTAGTCATCCACTATGGTGTCCACTTCCCAATGGTTTGTTGATTATGTTCTTATTTATTCCAGATTACTGGTCAGTTTTTAGCATCTTAATTTCAAATGTTATATTGGTGAAATTGGTCTGCAATAGCCACAAGAAATGAGTGCATAGCAAGCCAGAGCTGATCTTTCATTGACTTGGAAAATATTGTGAAGAATTTTTATTTGCAAACTAAACAAAAGTAACAGAGAGACTAAGAAAGAGGAGTCTCTAAAGAGAATCTAATTAATTCTGTGACCTTTAGTCCTGCTGGCATAGACCAATTTTATTCCTAAGAATCTAAAAGTGTTACGGCATTGTGAACTTCTTATTTTCGTTTACCGACTAATAAATCCACTTTAAACTTTCTTCAGTTTTTCCTGTCTCTGTTGAGTGAAGGTGTAGTTTCACCTTGCAATCGGAGTGCCATATGTACTTTGGAGCGTCCTATATCCACAGGAAAGCAAACGTTCAGCAGCAGACCAGAGGAATATCTTTTGACAAAGCCTATGCCAAAATTAAATGCCCACAAGCAGGTAGAATTTCAATTTGTTCTCTGTTTGATGTATGCATGTTGTACATTGGCATGTAGATTTATTGTCCAATAAAAATAGATTGATTTGTACACTGGAGTAAACCAAGTGATCTGAATAAAATATCCTGATCTTGCTTCTGGTGATTTTCAAACTCCCAAGAAATTGCATTGTAATTCTATTATCCATTTTTTTAAAAAAAAGTGACAGTTTCTGTCAACTACATGTGTAAAGGTCCCAAATGTTGCATAACCACACTGCTGCTGTTCTACTTGAAACAAGTGGCAAATTCTTGCAAAGTGCCAATGGTACTGATTGGTTTTT
Source organism: Rhincodon typus (assembly GCF_021869965.1). Taxonomy (NCBI): domain Eukaryota; kingdom Metazoa; phylum Chordata; class Chondrichthyes; order Orectolobiformes; family Rhincodontidae; genus Rhincodon; species Rhincodon typus. The sequence continues at coordinate 92,953,261 of NC_063334.1, forward strand.
GAAATAAAATGCATCTGACTGTGTTACAACAATTGTCAAGATAAGCAGAATACTTTATTATCACTATGATTTTAGGATGAGACAATGCAGCATTGAATTATTATGCAATCCTGGGGCTTTAAGGGGGCAGAACAAAAAGTCACTTTGAGCTTTCTGTTTTGTTGAAAAGAAATACCAGAGAGTGCATCAGGGATGGACATGTTGCTATGCTCTGCAAAGAATTCAAATTGTAAGGACCTTCCAAAGTAGCTCATTTGGAATTTCTTGCCTTTTTTAAAGCTATGGCATCATTCAACTAAGATTATTTTCCCAAGCCGCCATAGTTTAATGTGGAGAATTCTTTTTAAATAGCTTGGAACATGTTCAGAAGCAGATCCAAAGATTGGTGCCTGTTTGTGAATTAGGTGCACACATATGGATCCATTATATATCGGATATAATCACACAGCATTTACTTTTAAAAAAAAAGTTCAGTAACTGAGGGTTCTGCAACCTTTGATTTAATTTATGCCAAAATTACTCCAATACATTAAATTGACAAAGGTTCAGCTTTGCTTGTGTTTGCTCTAATTAGGCAGCTATATTTTGTCATATTAGAGTATAAAAACCAAAAGTACTGCAGATGCTATAAATCAGAAATAAAAAGGGAAGTTCCTGGAAAAGCAAAGCAGGTCTGGCAGCACCTGTGAAGAGAAATCAGAATTAACTTTTGGGTCTGGTGACCCTTCCTTAGAACTGATGGCAGCTAGGAAGATGTTAGTTTATATGCAGAAGATAGGGGACAGTTGGGGTTGGAGCACACAGAGAGAGAAGAGCAGTTGGACAGACAAAAGAATAAATAACAACCTTGCTAGGAGGGTGAATAGTTGTTAATGGGCACTATTAGCGACCAACAATAGGTAGTGTGTAATGGCAGACTGTGATAACAAAGCCCGGTGTGTCGGGTAGGGGGCTAAGACATGGAAGAGTTCAAGCCCAAAAATTATTCAACTCGATATTGAGTTCGAAGGATTGTAGGGTCCCCAAGCGGAAAATGAGGTGTTGTTCCTCCAGCTTGCGTTGAACTTTGCTGGAACACTGCAGCAAGCCAGAGACAGAGATGTTGGCCAGAGAACAGGGTGGTGCATTAAAGTGGCAGACAACTGGAAGCTCAGGGTCTTTTTTGCGGGCAGAACATAGATGTTCTGCGAAGCGGTCACCCAGTCTACACTTCATTTCCCCAATGTAGAGGAGACCACATTGTGTGCAGCGAATGCAGTAGACTAGATTGTGTGAAGTGCTGCATCACCTGCAAGGTATGCTTGGGCCCCTTGGATACGGAGGAGGGAGGAGGTAAATGAGCAGGTGTTACACCCATGTCAGCTTCAGGCGAAGGTGCTGTGGGGCTGTTGGGGTGTGTTGGAGGTGAAGGAAGAGTGGACCAGGGTGTCCCGGAGGGAACGGTCCCTGCAGAAGGCGGACAAGGGAGGGGAGGGGAATATGTGTCTGGTGGTGGCGTCTAGCTGGAAGTGGCGGAAATGGCGTCTGATGATCTTCAGGATGTAGATACTGGTGGGATGGTAGGTAAGGTCAGAGGGAACCCTATCGCTGTTGTGGGAAGGATGACAGGGGGTGATGGTCCTATCGATATCAGTGCTGGGGAATGTCCTTGTCGAACTGGGTTGGATCCATCACCCGCACTTCCCCCCTCACCCCCCTCTCTTCCCTCCTGCAACAGTGACAGGGTTCCCCTTATCCTTACCTGATCCTCATCCACTGCTTCCTCTGGGACATCCTGGTCCACTCCTCTTACACTCCCAACAACCACCACACGCCCCTCCGCCCCAACTCCCAAGCCCCATGCCCCATGGCACTTTCCTGTGCAACCGCTATAAGTGTAACACCTGCCCATTTACGTGCTCCCTCTTCAGTATCCAAAAGCCCAAACATACCTTCCAGGTGAAGTAGCACTTTACCTGTGCTTCCCAGAATCTAGTCTATGCATTCACTGCTCACAATGTGGTCTCCTCTACATTGGGGAAACAAAGCATAGACTGGGTGACACCTTTGTGGAACAGCTACGTTCTGCTCGCAAAAAAGACTCTGAGCTTCCAATTGCCTGCCACTTTAATACACCACCCTGTTCCCTGGCCAACATCTCTGTCTCAGGCTTGCTGCAGTGTTCCAAAGAAGCTCAGTACAAGCTGGAAAAACAACACCACATTTTCCGCTTGGGGACCCTGCAGCCCTTCAGACTCAATATTGAGTTCAATAATTTTAGGGCCTGAACTCTCCCATGTCCTAGCCCCCTACCCCACACACCAGGCCTTGTTACCACATAGCCTGCCATTACACACTATCTATTGTTAGCTGCTAACAGTCTCCATTAACAGCTATTCACCCTCCTAGCAAAGTTATTATCTATTCCTGTCTGTCCAATGTTGTTCTCCTCTCTTTGGGCTCTATCCCCGCCTTAACCCCTCCCCCCACCCTATCTTCTGCATATAAACTGACATTTTCCTAGCTACCATCAGTTCTGAGGAAGGGTCACTGGACCCGAAACATTAACTCTGATTTCTCTTCACAGATGCTGCCAGACCTGCGGAGCTTTTCAAGCAACCTCTGTTTTTGTGTTGTATATTAGAGTACAAACCTGAGGTAGGATGTGTTGCAGAAATTTCATCCCACTATTTTACTAACATGTTTTACTCCATAATTTTGTATGCAGTAATCTCTATTATTATCTTACCTTAGGTGTTAGAATACATGGGATACCCTGGCTTGCTAGTGGAAGCATAACACATCAATTACCTTAAAATGCAAAAATTAGTTATCACTGGCAAGAACATCAATAATATCTGGAGGAAGCACATTCTTGTACTTCATGCTTCTTACCCCTTTAAGCTGTTGGAGGACTCTAACTCCTGTAGCATCAGCCTGTCCTGCTGCCTCATAAGCAAGTCTTTAGAAAAGTTTTTGTATTTTTTATATTAATTCACAGGATGTGGGGTTTGCTGGCCATTGTTTAGTGTCCATTCCCAGTTTCCCTTGAGAAGGTGGCGGTGAGCTGTCTTTTGTAATGTATACGCCACAATGATGTTAGGAATGGAGTTCCAGCATCTTGACCCAGCAACATTGAAGGAATAGTGATATGTTAATTATACAGAATGATGAGTGGCTTGGAGGGGAACTTTCAGATGGTGGTGTTCCCATATTATCTATTGTAAGTGTGAAAAGAGCTGTCTAAGGAACCTTAGCAAATTTCTGCAGCGCAACTTGTAAATGGTACACTGTGCTGCTTCTGTATATCATAGAATCACTTCAGTGTGGAAACAGGCCCAACAAGTGCATACTGACGCACAGAGCGTCCCACCCGGACCCATTCTCCCATAAGTCACCTAAGCTACGCATCCCTGAACCTATGGGGTAATTTAGCATGGGCAATCCACCTAGCCTGCACATCTTTGGACTGTGGGAGGAAACCAGAGCACCCAGAGGAAACCCACACAGACATGGGGAGAACGTGTAAACTCCACACAGACAGCTGCCTGAGGTTGGAATCGAACCCAGGTCCCTGATGCTATGAGGCAGCAATGCTAACCACTGAGCCACCGTGCCGCCCTGGCAGCGAGAGTGTGATCAGTGGTGGAGGAAGTGGATATTTGTGGATGTAGTGACAATCAAGTGGCTTTGTCCTGGATGGTGTCAAGCTTATTGAGTGTGTTTGGAGGTGCATCCATCCGGGCAAGACTGTGCCTTGCAGATGGTGGAGAGGCTTTGGGGAATCAGGAGGTAAGCTACTCACTGCAGTATTCCTAACCTCTGACCTGCTCGTGTAGCTACTCTGTTTATGTGGTGAGCCCATTAGAGTTTCTGGTCAATGGTAGTCCCAAGGATTTTGATAATGGATAATTCAACAATGGTAATTCCATTGAATGCCAAAGGCTGATGCTTGGATTCTCTCTTGTTGGAAATCTAGACCTTGTGTGGTGTATATGTTGCTTGCCACTTACCAGCTCAAGCCTGGGGATTATTCAGGTTTTGCTGCATTTGGACAGACTACTTCAGGATTTTTTAAATAAAAAATGACAAATAACGCAGATCCTGGGATTTCTTTTGTGTTCATTGCCAGATCAATCTGGTAAATTGTCCAAGTCCTTTGAATACTGGAGCAATTTTAATTATGTATTTCCTTTGTTTTGCATCCAGACTTCTGGTGAAGCTGAGTTTATCAACGACTTGCTGCCTCTTCCAAATGAGTTATTTGCAATGTTTGTGCTGAGCACAGAAGGAAATGCAACCATCAACCACATTGACAGTACGGCAGCTATGAATGTGCCTGGTGCTGTTGCAGTAAGTAATTAAAGCTATCTGTGAAGCACATCGTTTAACTCATCTCCAGTACAGTCAGCTTAAATATAATGTGTTAACTTTTTAAAACAAAAAATAAGGAAAACTGCAAATGCTGTAAACCTGAAATCAAGCAACAATTGCTGAATTGACACAGAAGGGCAGCCAGCACCTCTGAGGTTTTGTTGCTTTGATCATGATATTTTAGGAGTTTTTAAAACCTTTATCAAATCTATAAAACTAAGATTCCTGTGCAAGTAAAGAAGTTTCTTTTTCCAAGTTGTTCTCAGGGAGCGAGTGAAACTGGCAAGGTTGGATTTATTGCCCACTCCTGGTTGCCCTGTGAGATGATGGTCAACCGTCTCCTGAAGCTAATACAATGCCTGAGCTGCTGATGCACTCACAGCCATGCTAGGTGTGGAATTTCAACCAGGGACTTTGGAGGAATGATGATATAAATCCAAATTAGGAACTTGTGAGATATGGAAGGAAACTTGTGGCTGCCATTGCTCTTTTTGGAGGTTCAGGTTGCACTGGGAGGGAACTGTCAAATTGTGAACCGTTGCAGTTCTTCCTATAAATGACACATATTGCAGCTCTCTTTTTCTGGTGGCCCACTGGCTAGGCTGCCAGTCTACTTTACATTAGTGCCCTGAATATTGGTGGGCTTCAGATATTACTAAATCCAGATGAATGTTGCATATTCTTTTGGACTTTCAAGTTCAGCATTGAAGATGATGAAGAGACTTTCTGGTGCCAGAAAGTGAGCCACACTTTGCAGAGTACCCAGACTGTGTCCTAGTGCACTCTGGCTAATCCATTTCAATTTCTGATCATCAGTGATCTCTGACTGTTGTTGGTATACTCTTTGGTACTGATATTGTTATTGGATGGTCAGGGAGCGATGCACATTTTCTTATCAGAGGTTGTCATTGCGTAGCACTTTTGCGAGGCAGATGTTAACTGATAAGATTGGAATAGTCTGCTGTACATTTGAAAATTTTGTAGTTGGAACTGAGCATTGTAGAGGAACCAACCCCACTCTTGACCTTAAATTAGAAGGAATTCAGTTGTTAAAGTACATGAAGATGATTGGACCAAAGATGTCACTCTGATAAATCTCTACAATGATGACCTGGGGCTTAAACAGAAGGCTCCATTTTTTTTTCTGATGTTCATCACAGCAGAGATTGGTTCTGTGATGCTAAATAACTTCAGTTTTCTGTGCCCAAACCAGTTTTTCAACCACTCCAGTCTAAAGAGTTGTCAAGTGGAAATTTAGGCAACTGTAGAGTTTCTTGGTACAATGTTTGGACAAATACTGCAGTTCTTTCATAGCATTCAGTTCATATCAAGATGAAAGCTGCGATGAAGTCCGAAACAGTGTGGTTCTGTGAGAGCCTGAATTGAACATCAACGAGCAAGTGTTGCTTGATGTCACTATTGCAATTTGTGCTACCACCTTACTATTGCCATGGAGAATGATGGGGTGGTTATCAAAAACTTTGTATTCTTCACCTTTCTTCATTAAACTTTGCATTGATAATTTGTAAGAAACAACCCAAAACATTTACAAAAAATCAACTCTTGGTTTTTGTCAATGACAAAGACTTTCATTGAAACCTCAAACTTGCTCAGAGTGAACTTAGAGACATTTCTTTCATATGGCTGCAACATGTAACCAACCAGAGTAACATTGCCCATCAGTACTTTTGCCTCCACTCATCTGCAGCTAAAACCTTCAGTCATCCCTATGTTAAATCAAGACCTGACTGTTTTAGTACACCCCTAGCTGGCCTTTCATCTTCTGCCCCACATCAACTTGTGCTCATCCAAACCTTTGCCGCCTGTTTTGTGCAAAATCTCATTTTTTCATCTTCCTTGTGTTGACTGACCTACATTGGTTTCCAGTCTGGCAATGCATTGATTTTAAAATTGTCATCCCACCATGCCCCCTCCCCAAATTGGATTCTCATCCTAAACCCTGTGTAGGACTATTTTAGATCAAACCTACTCCCCATATGATCCCTATCATTTAAGCTTGAGCAAGACATTCATGCACATTCAGGAATGGGTGTAAAGGTCTAACTCTCCCTGAAGGAAAGGGACCAACTGAGAATATTATTGTCCTTTAGATAGTCGTTTTACCAAATTTCAGCTAGATTGTAGTGACCAGGATGTTATAAGTGGAGAGAAATCAGAGTTAACATTTTGGGTCCAGTGACTTTTCTTGCTCTGAAGAAAGGTCACTGGATTGAAACATTAACTCTGATATCTCTCCACAGATACTGCCAGACCTGCTGTGTTTTTTCAGCAACTTCTGTTTCTGTTTCTATTTTCCAGAATCCACAGTTCTCTTGTTTTTTTGTTTAAGATGTTATAAGTGTTTTCAATAATGTACCTCTTAAGTGATGATTGTGTGGAGATGCGTTCCTGAGTTTGGATGTAGAAGATTATATAAGACAATATATTTTCTAAATTATACAAAAGTTCATTAAAGAACTGAAAATGTTATTGACATTTGATGGGAAATCAATTACAACATTGATAGTTCTGGCAAAATGAAGTATCACCTTGTTTCTGATAGAGAATCCAAATTTTACTTGATGTTACAGGGAACTGTTTAAGATATCCAACAACATTTAAGACGCTTAACTTAAATTCTGTGTAGAAAGTTCCAGAGTTTGGCAAGATATTTCTCTTCCAGTTAAGGGGAAAACTTGTCACTACACTACAGCAGCTCTCCTTCTACTGTTAGGGGCACTGGAGTAAATCCAATGTCTAAAAATCCCCTTGCTGTTTCCAATGTTTATCCCATAAAAAGAGCTGAACTAGCAGGAAACTTACGAACACATCCATCAGATAGTGGTAAACATCGACTATCAATGTTCAGCATTCATTATCTGATTGTCATAACCAAGTCTTTTTGTGACTTAAATGACTTGTAAAAATAACAGACACTGACCTAAAATGGCTGCTGTGATCACCTGACCAAGTTTAGCCAAGGTCATGAAACCATCAGTAAACAAGGACCAGACTGGGCTGAAATTAATATTATTATGAAACTCAAATCTGCTTTTTGGAAGCTACGTTTTGTGATGAAGATTGCCTGTAGATTATCCGGTTTGAAAATAATGACATCAGATACCAGAATTCGTAAAGGAACTATATTTTCAGGCAACGGTTTTTGAGCAGTAAGACAGAGAACTAAAAAGAAATTGATTTGATAGCAACAAGGAACTGAAAGTCTCTCTCGATCCATCCCCTTCAAAGTCGAAGTCAATGCATGGCATAAGATTTATGTCATAATAATGAGAGTGCTGGGCAATTTAGAGGGCACTTTGACTTTCAGTGACTGATGTAAAATCAAGCATGAGAATCTATGATTGCAGTAAAGGGCAGGAAAAATATTCCATTCACAGGCATTACCCTCATCAGCAAAAGATCACCAAAAGTCTTTGAATTAATTAATTTCTTCTCTCACTTTTATAGGTGCTTCAAGCAAGCGATATACCTGGATCTAATACATTTATGCCTCCACCCTATATGGTTGAAGAGATTTTGAGTAGTGGCCCTGTTCTGTATGCTGGACAGCCAATCGCACTGTGTCTTGCAGGTAATGCAATTTCCTTTCATGGCAAGTGGGTATTTTTTGCCCATCACAAATTGACCTTGATTTGAGTGGCTCTCTAGGCCAGGGGAGGCGATGGCCTCGTGGTATTATCGTTGGACTGTTGACTCAGATAACATTCTGGGGAGCCAGGTTTGAATCCCGCCATAGCAGATGGTGGAATTTGAGTTCAATAAATATCTGGAATTAAGAATCTAACGATGACCATGAATCCATTGCCAATTGTCAGAGGGAAAACCCATCTGGTTCACTAATGTCCTTTTTGGAAGGAAACTGCCATCCTTACCTGGCCTGGCTTACTTGTGACTCTAGACCCTGAGCAATGTGGTTGACTCTTAACTGCCCTCTGAACAATTAGGGATAGGCAATAAATGCTGCCTAGCCAGTGATACCCTCATCCCGTAAATGAATAAAGAAAATTTCAGAAGGCAGTTAAGAGCCAAATCTCATTGTTGTGGATCTGGAGTCATGTGTAGGCCAGACCCAGTGAGGATGGCAGTTTACTCTGTAAAGAACATTAATGAGCCAGATGGGATTTTACAACAATATAGGATTGTCATGGTCACCATTACTGAAACTCACTTTCTGTTTTTTTTGCAAGTATATAAAATAAACTTGATTAAATTATGATCACAGAAGATGAATAGTGTCTTAAAATGGGCTTTGGGAGAGTAGGAGGTGCGGAATACTACGCATACCTGTTAATGTGATCGTAGATCACTTAAGATTGGTGCTGACAGCTTCTTCATATGAGTCAGGTGTGCAACCAGCCCTGCTTATTGTCCGTCTGTCTGTTTGTGGAGAGGAGAAATGAGGTACAATTGATTCTACTTAAAGACAAAAACCAAAGAGAACAAACAACAGTAGTGCACAGGAATGGCCCTTTGGCCCACCAAGACTATGCTGACTGATGATGCCTTTCTAAACTGAAAACCTTTTGTCTCTATGTGATCTGTATCCATCTGTTCCCTGCCTATTCATATATCTGTCAAGATGCCTCTTAAACAATGCTATTATATCTGCCTCCACCACCTCCTCTGGCAGCATATTCCAGGCACTTACTACCTATTTGTAAATAAATTGCCTCTTATGTCTCCTTTAAACTTGGCCCCCTTTTATCTTAAACCTATGTCCCCTCATAATTGACATTTTCACCTTGGGAAAAAGACATTGACTATCCATTCAATCCATGCCTCTCACAATTTTGTAAACTTCTATCAGGTCACCCTTAACCTGTGCTATTCAAGTGAAAATGACCCGAGTTTGTTCAATCTGTCCCATAGCTAATGCCCTTCAAACCAGACAACATCTTGGTAAACCTTTTCTGTGCCCTCTCCAAAGTCTCCACATCCTTCTGGCAGTGTGGCAACCAAAACTGTACACAATATTCCAACGTGGTCTAACTAAAGTTCTGTAGAGCTGCGACTTGACTTGGCAATTTTCATACTTTATGCCCTGAGTGATGAAGTCGAGCATGCCATATGCCTCCTTGACTGCCTTATCCATTGTGTTGCCATTTTCAGGGAACTGTGGACCTGTATACCGAAATTCCTCTGTATGTTAGTGCTGCTAAGGGTTCTGCCACTTACTGTATATTTCCCTCCTGTGTGAGATCTCCCAAAATGCATCATTCTGACTTTTCTGGATAAACTCGGACCACCATTTTTCTGCCCATTTGTCAAGCCTGTCTATATCCTGCTGTAACCTCTGGCAATCCTTCTCACTATCTGCAGCTCCCCCAATTTTATATCATCCGCAAACTTACTAATCAAACCACCTACATTCTCTTCCAAATCACTTCCATATATTATAACACTGGGGAACAACAGTGGAACACAACTGGTCACAGATCTCCAGTCAGAAAAACACTTTTCCAACACCGCTCTCTTCCTTCCGTGACCAAGCCAGTTCACCTTAGGAGCTCACCGCTAATCCCATGTGACTTCACCTTTTGTATCACCCTGCCACGTGGAACCTTGTCAAAGGCCTTGCTAAAGTCCATGTGGACAACATCTACCAAATAACCTTTATCCATCATCTGCGTCATTTCCTCAAAAAAACCAGACAAAGCTATGCTGCCTCTCACTAATAAGTCCATATTTTTCTAAATGTGAGTAAGTTCATATACCTCCGAATGTTCTCCAGCAATTTTGCCTACAACTGAAGTAAGGCTGACAGGCCTGTAATTTCCCGGATTACCCCTGTTGCCCTTCTCAAACAAAGAAACAATGTTGGCTATTCCCCATTCCTCCAGGAACTCTCCTGTGACTATACAAGGGCTTTGTACAAGGCCCCAGAAACTTCCTCACCTGCCTCCCTCAGTCTTCTGGGATAGATCCTTTCATGTCCTGGGGCCTAACTCAATGCTTTTTAAAACACCCAACACTTTCTGTTTTTTTTGACATGTCCAATAGTTTCAACATGCTCTCCCGAGACTCACCATCCACCATGTCCTTTTCCTTTGTGAATACCGATGGAAAGTATTCATTAAGGACCTCACCCACTACCTCTGGCTCCACACATAAATTCCTTCCTTTGTCCTTACGTGGACTTACACGTTCCCTAGCTACCCTCTTGCTCCTTATATATATCTAAAGAAAGCTTTGGGATTTCTTTAATCCTGTTGGGTAAAGACATTTCATAGCCCTTTTTAGTCCTCTTAATTCCTCATTTGAGTTCTTTCCTGTTATCGTTGTATTCTTCAAGGGGTCTTTCTGTCTTCAGTTTCCTCCTTTTTCTTTTTGACTAAGCTCTCGATTTCTCCTGTCATCCACGGTTCCTGAGTCTTGCCATCCTTATCGTTCATTTTCATAAGAACATGCTGTTTCTGAACTCAAATCAACTGGCCTGTAAAAGATTCCCATCTGCCAAATGTGGCATCACCCTCAAATAGCTGCCTCCAATCTACATTCCCCAGTTCCTGTCTAAAGATTGTCATAGTTAGACTTCTCTTAATTTAGTACTTTCACCTGAGGAATACTTTTATCCTTATCCACAAGTAACCTAAAACTTAGAGAAATATAGTCACTGTTCCCAAAATACACCCTCACTGAAATTTTGATCACCTGGCTGGCTGAGTCCCCAATACCAGGTCTAGTATGGCCCCTTCCTTAGTTGGACTATTAGCATTTCAAAAAACTGTCTTAGCCACCTGACAAGTTCATCCCCATGCAAGCCCCAGGCACTAAGCAAGTCCCAGTTAATACAAGGAAAGTTAAAATCACACACCACAACAACCCTGTTGTTTTTATATTTTTCCATAATCTATCCACACATCTGTTCCTCTATCTCCCATTGGCTGTTGGGAGGCCTGTAGTGCAATCCCATCAAAGTGATTGCACCCTGCCTATTCCTGACCTCTATCCAAAAGGTCTTGCTGGATGAGCCCTCCAAGGTGTCCTCCCTCAGTACAACCATGATATTCTCCCTTACCAGTTACACAACTCCCCCGCCTCTTTAACATCTCCCTCTTATCTTGCCTGAAACATCTAAATCACGGAACGTTAAGCTGCCAGTCATGTCCCTCTCTCAACCAAGTCTCTGTAATAGCTACATCTTAGTTATATGTAATAATCCAAGTTCTAAGTTCATCTGCCTTACCTGTCATACTCCTCACATTAAAACAAATACACCTCAGACCGCCAGTCCTCGCCTGTTCTTCCTCTTAGTCTTAGTGGTCTTTGTTGCAGACTCCTCGGTCCCACTCCCCTTACACACTAGTTCAAATCCTCCCAAGTGACATTAGCAAACCTTCCTGCCAGAATATTGGTTCCCCCTCCAGTTTAGGTACAACCTGTCCTTCTTGTGCAGGGGTCCCACCTGCCCCAGAATATATCTCAATGATCCACACACCAGAAGCCCTCCCTCCTACACCAGCCCTTAGCAACATGCTTAATTGTTCTGTCTTCCTGTTCCTAGCCTCAATGGCAGATGGCAAAGGAAATAATCCCAAGACTGCAACCTAATCTTCTTGCTTTTCAGCTTCCTACCTAACTCCCTGAACTTTCTTTGCAGGATTTCTTCTCTGTTTCTGCCTATGTCATTGGTACCAATATGGACCACAGTATCTAGCTGCTCACCCTCCCTCTTGAGAATATCCTCTGCCAGCTCAGAGCCTGGTACCAGAGAGGCAACGCACCACTCTGAAGTCTTGCTAACAGCCACAGTAACTCCTGTCTGTGCCCCTGACTATGACAACTGCTCACTTACACTTCAATCCTCCCTCCTGTTCAATAGAGCCAGTCTCAGTGCTGCTGCTGCTTTCCCCTGAGAGGCCATCCCTCCCCAGCTTACTCCCAACAGTATCCAAAACGGTGAACCTGTTTGAGACGGGAATGATCGCAGGGTACTCCTGTACAGCCTGCCCACGCTTACTCATCTTCCTGATGGTCACCCAACTCTTCTCAGTCTGTGTAGCCCTCACTGGTGGGTGACCAGCTCACTGAATGTGTTATCAACCACATTCTTAGCCTCAGATGCTCCACAGTGAGTCCATTTGCAGCTTCAGCCACTCCATGCACCAAATCAGGAGCTGCAGCTGAACATAGTTCCAGCCTACGCAGCCAGAAAGAACACTGGGAATGTCCCTCATTTCCCACATATTGCAGGAAGAGCATTCCATGGGACTGAGTTCTTCTGCCATTGTGAACCTTATCAACTAAGTCAGCCTTATCAGCTACAGACAATAATCTAGAAACTGATTACACAACCTAATCCACTAGTCTCCAAACTCAGGCCTCTCACTCCCACTCTCAATTCTCACCAGACTGCACCTACAAAAAGGAAGTACGTTATCTCTCTCTAGGCACTACTCACTCAGTCTCTGATTCCTGAGCAGCCAAGCCTGTGTCACTTTTTGAGTCATGACGTCAGCTCCAGAGCTCCGACCCTAGATTCAGCTCCATGCTGCTGCTGTTGACCTCCAGATTCACTCTGTTGTTACTACTCTGACTGATCTCAACCAGGCTTCTTTCAAAGGCAAATTATTCTGTGCTGTATACAGCAGGGAATCACTGCGAACTGTTTAAAATGCCAAAATACATTTGTCAACCTCTTTCTAAAGACTGAAAATGAGCCTGAAGAATTTGATCAGTGAGCTTTTGTAGAATCCCTACAGTGTGGAAACAGGCCCTTCGGCCCAACATGTCCACGCCAACCTTCAGACCCATCCCCTCATCTACACATCCCTGAACACTATGGGCAATTTAGCATGGCCAAGTCACCTAGCCTGCACATCTTTGGACTGTGGGAGGAAACCAGAGCACCCGGACGAAAACCATGCAGACATGGGGAGAGTGTGCAAACTCCACACAGACAGTCGCTCGAGGGTGGAATTGAACCTGGGTCTCTGGTGCTGTGAGGCAGTAGTGCTAACCACTGAGCCACCTTGCCGCCCCCAGAAAGCTTGTGCAATCTTAACTAAATCCTATTGTGGTTCTGAACTGGAGCTTTCCGAGAGGATAATTCACAACCAATGAAGTTCAGAAAAAGCTTTTAGCTGTGTAAGTTTTATTCTCTAGAACGCTTTCCCTCAACTTCTGTACATTTCCAGGTTTTCAAATGTTTCCTCAAAACCAGTCTGTCCAACAAATCCTTAAATCTTTCATCATTTACTGCTTCACATCAGAAGTATTTTGGGACATCACTATTTTAACGATGTTATATGAATCTGTAATGCATTGAATGGTCAAAAGGAGACCTCAGTTGGATGAATTTTTCAAATGATAAACATTATCACTTCTTGATTTCCTTTTTCAACATCAATGATTGATAGCAGACCATAATTGTATTTCAAAGTTATATCTCACTCAAGAAGTTAATAAAAACATAGCTACAATAATTATTTTAACGTTGCTATTCAAAGTATGAATTCGAAGTTTGAGAATATTTTTTAACTACATAAAAAAGGAGTCGATCTGCAGTACTGCTTCACCAGCTACCACGATACATATGTGTTAATCATATCCATTTTCGTATTAAGATTCACAGCATCGTGCTCTGGAGGTGGTGGAAGTAGTGAAGGTCACCTACCAAGATCAAAAACCACCAATAGTGACCCTTGATGAAGCTATTGAGAAAAAATCCTTTTATCCATCACCTGGAAAGGGGTTACTTGTTGGAGATCCTGCAGGTGCTATTTCCGAATCTCCTTGCAAAATTGAAGGGGAAGTTAGAGCAGGTGAACAGTACCATTTCCACATGGAAACACAGGTAAAGAAAAAAGCTATTTATTGACAGAGAAATAATTGTTTAAATATTTAATGACAGTAAAAATTGCCCTATGGGTGAAATGTTTTTCCTCATATCTCCTAAATGTTCTGCCCCCTTATCGTAAATCTATCCCCCAGTCACTCATCCCTCCATCAAGGGGAGATGTTTCCTCCTGTCTACCCTGCCTATGCCCCTCATAATTTTATACATCTCAGTCACACCCCTCTCAATCTCCCCTGCTGTATGGAAAACAACCCCATTCTGTCCAATCTTTCTTCATAACTGAAACTCTGCAGCTCAGGCACCAGACTATTAAATCTCTTCTGCACCTTCTTCAGTGCTATTACTTCCCTTCAAAATCCACTCACCACTCATGCTAAATTTGCTGGTGACATAGTGGTTTGGATCTCAAACAATGACGAGACAGAGTACTGGAAAGAGAAAGAGAGAAAGCTTGGTAGCATGGTGTAAAGACAACTCTCTCCCTCAATGTCAGCAAAACAAAGGAGCTGGTCATCGACTTCACGAAGCAGGGTGGAGGACACGCCCTTGTCTGTATCAATGGTGCTGAGGTGGAGATCGTCAAGAGTGTCAAGTTCCTAGGAGTAAGTATCGCCAACAATCTGTCCTGCTCCATCCACATTGTCACTACAGTCATGAAAGCACACCTACACCTCTAGTTCATCAGAAGGCTTAGGCAATTCAGCATGTCCACAATGACTTTTGCCAATTTTTATGTACGCACCATAGAAAGCGTCCCATCTGGACACATCACAACTTGGTATGGAAACTGCTGTTCCCAAGACTGCAAGAAAATACAGAGTGTTTTGAACACAGGCCAGTTCATCACAAAAGCTAGCCTTCCATCCACTGACTCCATTTACACTTCCAGCTGCCTCAGAAAAGCAGCCAACATAATCAAAGAACCCTCCCATCCTGGTTATATCCTCTTCCACCCTCTTCCATTGGGCAGAAAATACAGACGTTTGAAAACACTTACCAATAGATTCAAGGACAGCTTCTTCCTTGCTGTTATCAGACTTCTGGATGGATCTTTTATTTATTGGAGCTGATCTTTCTCTACATCTTCTCCGTAGCTGTAGCACTATATTCTACATTCTGTTCTATTACCCTGATGTACTTGCGTAAGGTATGATTTGTCTCGTTAGCACACAAAACAATATTTTTCAATGTATCTTGATACATGTGACAATAATAAATCAAATCGAATCAAATCAATAATGTGGATTCCAGAATCCCATACAGTATTCCAGCTGTAGCCTAATCAATGTTTTATACAGTTCTTGTATAGCCTCCCTGCTCTTAAACTCAGTGCTTCAACTAATAAAGGCAAGTATACCATATGCATTCTTTATCCATCTGTTCTGATACATTAAAGAACTGGTGTACGTATGCACCAAGGTCCCTCTGATCCTCGATGCCTCTCAGGTTCCTACCTTTCATCATGTATTCCCTCACCTTGTTTGCCTGCCCATTATATCCACTGGTAAGCTAAGGCTACCCTACTCACTGTTTACCACCCCACCAATTTTTGTATCATTTGCGACCTTGCTGATCAATCTTTCTACATTCAAGTCTAAATCATTGCTATAAACCACAAACAGCAAGGGCCCTCAACAATGACCCCTGTGGGACCCCTTGGACACAGATGTCCAGTCAATAAAACGTCTCAACTAACTACTTCCTGTCACTCAGCCATTGTGAATCCAATTTTCCAAATTTCCTTGACTCCCATAGTTCTTTTTTGCTATGTTTCCTGTTTGGGGCCTTATTAAAAAGCTTGGTGAAGTCCAAGTAGACTACATCAAAAGCCTTGTCTTGAAAAATTCAATCAAGTTGGTCAGACATGATTCCCCCTCAACAAAACCATGCTGACTGTCCATGACTAATCCCTGCCTTTCCAAATGCAGATTTTTTTTTTTCCCTCAGAATTGCTTCTAGTTTTATGCCCACCACTGATTTTGGATTGACTGGTCTGTAGTTTCCTGGTTTGTCCCTTGCTCAGTTCTTGAATGACAATACCACAATGGCTGTCCTGCAGTCCATTTTCAGTTTTATTCTACCCTTCATGAGATCCCTTTCAATGCTGAGGCTTGACAAGTCAGATGTCAGTTGTGATCATGTGCACCCATTCCAATTGGTCAGGAAAGCCAGGAACAGGAACTGCCACAGAAAAGAAAAGCCCACTCCATGATCTTTTGGGTTCATAACTTCTGCTGGCTTCTCCATTTGTGAGCAGGTCCATATGTTAAAATTCAACCTCATTAATTCTATTGAATATGGAGGTAAAATTAGCTATTAGCAAGTGGTGAAGACAATTTTTTTTAAAAAGGTACGGTTTTGAGAGCAAACAAAATCTAACGAATTTAGTAATATCATAATTTACGTGTGTCTTAAGACATTTTGTCTTTGGCACTGATATACCAAACAAATTTCCTACAATAAGAAATTGTAATGAGACACACATCTCCAACACCTCTGGTGTGCTCCCTGGTCACCTTTTCCATGGTGTAAAGTGCTGGTGGGACAGATCCTTGCATACTTTCCATCAGCAACTTTGTAAACTTGCACAATTACAGTTTTCTGGCAACTGAGAATTCATATCCCATGGTAATCCATTATACTGAAGGTCATTGAAAATAATTTATAGGCAAACTGTAGAAAGAAAACTTTTGGTTAGCAAATACTGTGCTTATGAAGGGGTTATCACCATAGTTTTGTTTGTTATTTAATCATTTTTCAAATAATTGTTTTGCCAATTAGATGATTTATGTGCATCTGTAGATGGGATTATTTTTGTGCTTCGTGTCATTAAGTAAAGGGATATTCTATTTCCTTGGTGGCTTTGCAAAGCAAGGTTCATTTGTTCTACCCATCATCTACAAGATGGATTTACAAATAATTCAGGACAGAATTAAATAACTTGGGCAAATGAGGGTTAATTGGGTAAAACTAGTAAGGATTTGTTAAAGGAAAATCATGTTTAAGTAACTTGGCATTTTGATAATGTAATAGAAAAAATCATGTTTAAGTAACTTGGCATTTTGATAAAGTAATAGGGAAAGTAAATGAGTGCAATACAACTGATGTGGTGTGCATGGACTTCCAAAAGGCATCTGAAAAAGTGATGTACAACTGCCATGTGGACAGCGTGAGAGTCCAGTGAATAAAAGATGTAGTAGCAGCATGGTTTTGGAATTGACTGAGTGATTGCAGAGACCGGTAGTAAACAGTTATTTTTCAGTGGGGAAGAAGGTATGCATGCAAAAGTGAGGTTTTTCAGCGTCAGTGTTAGGATTTCTGTTCATCTTGATGTGTATTAATATTCTAGACATTCGTGTACATGGCACCATTTCAAAATCTGCTGGTATCATTGTGAACTGTGAGGATGATAGTTTTAAACTTCAGAAAGATAAAGACAGCTCAATAGAATGAAAGGACAAGTGGTAGATGAAATTTAAACCAGAAAAGAATGAGGGTGAAAACAAAGGGTACAGTTCCAAATTTGGGCACAGCATAAGGAATGAAACAAGTGGAATCAAATAATTCTTTTGTGTACTTTATGCCCTAATGGAACATTTTGGGGCAATTCATACGGTTCCTATGATAAAGGTAAAGTCAACATAGTCCTAAACGGCTACTCTCTCATTAGAGAGAGATGAAAGGTTGAGAAGTTGGCACCTTCATGATAACCTCATCTGGTGCAGGAATTGAACCCAGGCTGTTGGTGTCACTCTACACCTCAAACCAGTCATCCAGCTAACTGAAATAACTGACCTGATAGCTATTTCTTAAATTAAGATTGTATAATCTCAGAGATTTAGTTAGAAATAACTGTCAATGATTATATTTTGACTGTACTGTTTGTTTTTTTGGATAGATTTGTCGGTGTGTGCCTACTGAAGATGGTTTGGATGTTCAGGCAGCTAGCCAATGGTTGGACTTAGCACAACAAGCCATTGCCGGTGCCATTGGAATACCTGCCATGGAGTAAATAGACTTTTCTTTCTTATCACAATTGTGACTAACTCGCTGCGATAACTTTACAAACTGCATTAATAGTATTATTGAAATTGCAGAAGGGAAATTTCAACGTAAAACTGAGTTAGGTGTGGTATACTGTACTTAATGTTCCACGTCATACGTTAAACTGACAAAAACACTTCTAAGCAGAAAGTAAATAAAGAGATTGTGACCTGACCATCTCAGTTACCAGACTATCTTTGTCTTAAATCCACACTTCTATTACCATAAAGACATTCTAATGAAAATGGTAGATATGCCCACCAAAAATACCTATAACAATAAGCCGTCATTTTTATTTACTTTTGTATTTCTTTCACAAGTAACTTACTCCCCCCGCCAAAGGCTGTGATAACCGACCACAACCTCTGAATGACCTGAAATTCACAGCAGTTAAGAGAATGTTGCATATGAACATTTGTACATACATAGAAGCATACATACATGCTTACATACATAAGGATTTGCATACTTGTACATGACCATGCTTACAAAACTTATGAAACAGGAGCACAAGTAGACAGTTGGGCATTGATCTTGATCTTGAAGCTTGATTTATTTAGTTAATCACCAATGACAGGTGTATTTCACCAAAATCGTACTGTAAGGTGTGAGAATACTTGAACCTTGCTTGATTTTCATTAACCTCAAACAAGAACGTATAGAAATGTGTGAATTGAATTGGAGCTTTGCTCAGGTTTGTGGCAATGTGACTTTGTATGTATGACTGAAGGAAAAATATTACTGCTAATCAACAGTTAACTACGCCAGCAAGAGGCAGTGTTGTAACATCAGTAGAAAGTGGTGAACATACATAGCATAAAGAGATTGTGACCTGACCATCTCAGTTACCAGACTATCTTACCAGACTAACATACATAGCAGTTTTGCAGTTTGTGAGAATAAGAGACAAGTGAACATTTTGATATTTATTAGGCTGTGGCAAAGGACGCCAACCTGAAACATTAGCCTGTCTTGTGTCTTCACAGAATTGATGGACTGCTGTGTATTTGTTGTATGTTTTGTGATAGTTATATCAGATATCAAGCATTTGCAATTTTAACCTCTTAATGTACAACTTTGTATGTTAGTAGTTACCTTTTACTCCCGTATTATCTCAGAATAATGATGCAGTTTAATATCATGTAAAAATGTTTTTGTTTTCACAGTATTAACATCTCAGCTAAGCGTTTGGGAGGAGCTTATGGTGGTAAAGCTACACGGGCTAATTTAATAGCTTGTGGTGCAGCAGTGGCTGCATCAGTACTTCGCAGGTAGGATTCAGCTGAATACTGTGCACTGTTGACTTTTTCTGAATGTTGTCATTTAAAACTTGGCAGTATCAGAAACACCACATCCCATTCTCTTTATTCCATGTTTGTGTGCATAAATGAACAAATTGTATTAAAAGCAATGATCGATCAACTTAATCCAAAGAAAAAGGATAAGCAGAACATTAATAGGTGCATTCAAACATAGATTGGGGTTTTCATCTACTAAGTGAGGACAAATTGTTTCTACAAACATATGGTTTGGCCAGCAGAGGGCAAAAGAACCAGAGGGGAGATCAGATATTTTTATTGCAGCAAGTTATTGTGATCTGTGTTGCTTGAAAGGGTAAGGGTACAAGAATTAATAGTAACTTTCAAAGATATGTGCTTTAAAAATAAACATTTGCAAGGTAAGAGTGAAATTAATTGGATAATAAATTGGTCTTGAGAATCACTTTGTGGAGGCAACAAAGCCAAGATGGTAATTTTGGCAGCATTGTCATAGGGTGGGTCTTTGTCTCTTTGTACCTTCCTCATTGTGCCATGATCTTCTGAGGGCAGAATTGGCTGAAGTCCCAACAATATCCAATCAAATTGGATATAGTTAGCTTTCTACTGTCTTCACAACCTCCAGAAAGAAAAGATAAACAAAGCATCAGATCCTTCCTTCACAGTCCACCAGTGGAATAATTATCAGTCTAATTACAGAAACTCAATTCTCAAACATCTTAAATATTACATGTGGCTCAACTGATAGTTTGTCGAGCACCTAGAACAGCACAATTTGCATTTATTTGGCACATTTCAAAAACCAAGTCAAAAGCTTCGTCTGCATAGACTTGGAGCTGGCTTTTTCAGTCCCCATTGGGCAGGTTTTGGTAGAAGATCACGTAAGATAATGACAGGTGGCTAGTCCACTTCCCCGAAGTATAGTGTGTGAGTAAGGTGCCCACTAGCTTGCCCATTCTCAGGCCAATCACATTGGCCAGCAATGCACAAGGGTGGGATTCTGAGGGGCAGGAATCCCACACAGAGCTTGGTAAAGTTTGTCAGTGGATTAGTGCTGTGGACAGGCTTTTCTACATGGAGGGTAAGCAATTCACCACCTTCCTCCTATCTGTCGATTACCCAAATCCAACAGGAAGAGACAGCTGGTTGGTAGAGAGTGCAGGATACTTTGGCAGCCGGGACAGTGGTTGAGAGGAGGTTTTGGAAGGGCAGTGGAACAGGGAACCAAGTCTGGGACAGGACTGTCATTAACTTTAATGACTTTCCTCATGAGGCACGGAGTAGTGCTCCTGCTCTGACAAGCAATTGTGTGATGAACTCTTTGTAACCAATGAGGTAATAATGATAAACTTCACAACTGTGCAAGGATGTTGCCTTACAATTTTTTGAACTTGATGTATTGTACTTTAATTTAAAGGACTGTTATAAGACCAGATTAAAAATGAGTTGCATCATATTGATAACAAGAGTGCCTCACCCTCCAAAGACTAAATTACTGACAGCACCAAGATGATCCTGGAGGGCATGGACACCCAATGTTCCTTTTCGGTGCCATTCATTGTTTTCTTAATCTCCTTTACCTATCACACCCACATTTGACAAAAAGAGCAAAGCTATCATGGATTTGTGTGCCTCAAAGATAGCTGCCTTTCTGTTATCTCAAACTCTATCCTTGACAAACTGCAGCTTGTCAAAGTGTTGGTGACTGTATTTTGTCTTGCATAGTGCTTCTCCTTCCTTTTTGTTCTTGATCAGGTAATCTGCTTTGTCTTACTGAATACCAACTTTTTTAAACTCATCATCTTTCTCTTCAAATGTTGCATTAGCTTTACTTCATTCTATCTTGACAACCTCTTCTAATCTTATACACCCCCTCACACCTTTGCTCCACTCATTTTTATGTGATCACCCTTCCTTTTGCCCAAACATTGAAATATTCAGCTGCTTCTACCCCACTGTCTGAAATTCCATCCTCACTTTATATTTCTGATCTCTATTAAAACTGTAACCCTCCGTTTCAATCAAGCTTACAGTCACCGCCTAATGATAACTAATGTTCAACATCTAGGGAAGATGGGTGACATCGTGGTAATGGCAGTAGATTAGTAATCCAGAACCCCAGGCTAATGTTCTGAGAACATGTAAAAACCGAAAGAACTGCGGATGCTGTAAATCAGGACCAAAAACAGAAGTTGCTGGAAAAGCTCGGCAGGACTGCAAAGATGAAGTTTAGAAAAATTTGTAATTTTTCAAATTTTTTCTTCGCTGATGATGCTCATCCTGCTGAGCTTTTCCAGCAACTTCTGTTTTTGTTTCTGAGAACGTGTTTGAATTTCACCAAACTCCTCCGAAAGCACCTCACAAACCCATGACCTTTACCACCTAGTAAAGGAAGGGCAGCAAGTGCATGGGAACACCTCTGCCTACAAGTTTCTTTCCAGGCTGAACACCGTCTGGACTTGGAGTTTATATTGCCACTTAATCCCGGCTATTGCCCCTCCATATACTATCCAACCATGTGGCTATATTGCCAGTTGTTCACTGTCACTGGGTCAAAATTCTGGAGCCCCTTTCCTCACAGCACTATCGGTGTACCTACGCCTGAAGGCCTGCTGCAGTTTGAGAAAGCAGATCATCAGCATCTCCTCCAGGGCAATTTGATATGACCACAAAAGGCTAGCCTAGCCAGCCATGAGCACATTCCATGAACAAGTTTTTTAAAAAACCCTCAGGAAAATGTAACTTGGCTGGTAATTGGCCTTAATGAAAGATGAACCCAGCTTTTTGTTGAAATAATTTCTGATAAACATGACCAATTGGGAAATATCTAGTAAAGAACATAGAAGTGTAGATTTTAACAATAACATAGCATGAAGGTAATAGAATCATTTGAGTAAAGCCATAAGAAAAAGAGGTGATCGCGGGAAGTGATGTTTTCTTTACTGATGAGATCAGTGATTCATTACCAATGCAAAACAGCTAGCAAGGAATGGATAGTGGAATTGGATAATTAGTCCAAAGTTGCCTTTTATTAGCTTTGGGAATAGGGGAAATATTTTTGTCACGTAAACAGAAATTGTAGCTGTGCTTTTGGTTATTGATGGCTGCCTCATACTATTGATCCAGCCAAGTGAGCTAACCAGTTCGTCTCTAAGGTATACTGAAGTGTTAGTTTTCATTATTCAGACTTCCTTTTTCGTGTTTTTTTAATGTGATCATATTGTTCCTTACAGACCTGTTCGATGCATAATGGACCTGAGTACCAACATGAAAGCAGTTGGCAAACGTCATAGTTACATTTTCAAATACAAGGTCAGAGTTCAAAAATCATAGAAAGCTTTTCCTTGTACCAACTTTGCCATCAACCAGATTAACCTAATGATGTGTACAAACAGCTGATGAAAAGAGGAGGCGATGGCCTAGTCGTAGACTATCAATCCAGAGAATGAGGTAATGTTCGGGGGACCTGGGTTCGAATCCTGCCATGGCAGATGATGGAATTTGAATTCCATAAGCAAATAAATTTGGAATTAAGAGTTGAATAATGACCATGAAACA
Source organism: Rhincodon typus (assembly GCF_021869965.1). Taxonomy (NCBI): domain Eukaryota; kingdom Metazoa; phylum Chordata; class Chondrichthyes; order Orectolobiformes; family Rhincodontidae; genus Rhincodon; species Rhincodon typus. The sequence continues at coordinate 92,976,313 of NC_063334.1, forward strand.
TTGTTCATTGTTAGGAAAAATCTACCTGGTTCACTAATATTCTTTAGGGAAGGAAATCTGCCATCCTTACTTGTCTGGCCTACATGTAACTCCATACCCACAGCAATATGGTTGATGCCTAAGAATTAAGGATAGGCAATAAATGCTGGCCTAGCCAGCAATGCCCACCCGTGAATGATTTTTTCAAAAAAAGTATGTGTTGAAGTGTTACATCAGTGTTGGAAGGAATCATGTTTAACTTTTTCAGATATGTATTTCTCCAATGAAATAGTTGAGACAAATAACAACATTGCAGTTTAGTTAAGAGAAGAGAAGTCACTCACAGCGTGGAAAGTAAGACTATAAATGGAGTGGAGGTGCAGAGGAAATGAGAGCACAAATTACAACAAAAGCTATAACAAATGTAAACCAAGCTTATCAGTTTATTTCTAGAGTTGAAAAGGAGACAGTTTGTAACAAAAACAAAAATCTGGAAAAGCTGAGCAGATCAGGCAGCATCAGCGGAGAGAGAAATAGAGTTAACATTTTGGGTCCAAAGGCCCTTCTTCAGAACTCTTAGAAAAGTTGTGCTCAGATTGTAACTAGCCTATGTTCGACCTTACTTAAAGTACACTTAGGGCACCATGTTGTAATATAGATATAAAGGCACTGGAGTAGATGTACAAGGATAAAAGCAGATGCGAAGGTTGATGGAACTTTGCCAGTCTAACCTTGAAACCCCTTCTCAAGATCCAATTCATCATGGGCCACCTCAACAGCTGTTCCCTTTCTGGCTGATCAAAACCGCCCCCACCCTTCCTGGATAGAGGGATGGACTCCCAAAACTGCCCTCTAGTCTTACAGCTTCACCGAGTTGGAACTGTCATTTGTTTTAATCCTTAGCTCTTGCTCAGTTGCATAATTGGCATATGGCTTTTTGTCCCACACTTTCCAGAAATCCTGACTCCAGCACTTACAAATTTGAAGTTTTAGGAGTTGGTAGGCATTTACCAGCACAGAGATATCTAACAGTTCTTCACTTCTCATTGAGTCTCATTCATAGTACTCATGTAATTCAATTGCCTTCCCAATAGCACAAACTAAAAGCAAGTCTATAACATGGAGTCTGCTTCTGTCTTTCTCTGTCTCTGTTTCACTCTCTCTCTCACTCTCTCTCTCTCTCACACACACACACACAAGTACCTGCAGAGTTTGCAAATTGCCTATAATCTTTGAACTTCTCTTTGAATTGTATTGAGGGGCCTATTGAAAACTTTGCAATTAGCTCCACCCTAATTTGTAGATTGAACTGCATGCAACTAATATGTTTTCAAACAGCCAAATGTAACATCCCATTGGAATGGAGTGTACCCTGAATGTTACGTTCTTACAGAATGCTGGCTTCTAATGGCCTAATTTTTCTATTCTCTTTGGCATTCCTACCTTTAAATACCACCCCATAATCTTAACCTTTGAATTGTTAGGGCTAACGGAAAGATTCTTGGCAGTGTGGAGGAGCAGAGGGATCTAGGGGTTCATGTCCACAGTTCCCTAAAGCTGCCACCCAGGTGGATAGAGGTGTTAAGAAGGCGTATGGTGTGTTAGCTTTCATTAATAGAGGGATTGAGTTCAAGAGCTGTGAAGTTATGCTCCAGCTATACAAAAGCCTGGTTCGGCCACATCTGGAGTATTGTGTCCAGTTCTGGTCGCCTCATTACAGCAAAGATGTGGAAGCGTTGGAAAAGGTGCAGAGGAGATTTACCAGGATGTTGTCTGGAATGGAAGGAAGGTCTTACGAGGAAAGGTTGAGAGAGCTAGGGCTTTTCTTTTTAGAACGATGAAGGATGAGAGATGACTTGATAGAGGTATGCAAAATGATCAGAGGTATAGATAGAGTGGACAGCCAGAGACTTTTTTCCTAGGGTGGAGGTAGCTATTAATAGGGGGCATAGTTTTAAAGTGAGTGGAGGTAGATATAGGGGGAGACGTCAGAGGTAGGTTCTTTACTCAGAGAGTGGTAGGGGCGTGGAATGCATTGCCGGAGAGGGTAGTGGAGTTGGCCTCATTAGGGGCATTTAAGCGCCTATTAGATAGGCATATAGATGATAGTATAAGGTAGGGGTGGAGGTTAGATAGACCTTAGGATTAGGGTAAATGTTCGGCACAACATCGTGGGCCTAAGGGCCTGTACTGTGCTGTACTGTTCTATATGCAGGATGGGACTACCTTTCAGAAATTCAAAATCTCAATCTTGGTAATAATATTAAAGAATATTGAGTTCCCCTCTCATTCTTCTTTTATCAGGTTTCTTTTTGCATTAGTTATCTATGCCTCCAAATGCAGCATCACTAAAAGTATATGTCACATAGGAACTGGAATCAGCTATTCAGCCCATCAACCCTGCTTTGCAATTTAATATGATCCTGGCTGATTTGACACTTCAATGCCTTTTATCCACTCTATCCCCATAACCTCGTATGCCTTTGGTAATTACCTTAAATATACTCAAAGACTGAGCTTCCACAACCCACTGTCCACAACCCTAATGTTCACAATCCTCTGAGTGGGAAAAAAAGACTCCTTCTCTCAGATCTCAGTGGCATCCCCCTTATTTTTAAATTGTGCTGTTTCTAGACACTTCGACCAGGGGTAACATCTTACATGCATTTACCCTGTCTCTTCTTTTAAACATTTTGTAAGTTTCAATGAGATCACCTCCCATTCTTCAAAATTCTAGGGAATACAGAACCAGTTTGCCCAATATCTTTTCATTAAAAAGTCCCTCCATCCCGGGAACAAGTGTAGTATACCTTTGTTGCACTCCGTCTATGGCAATAATATCTTTCCTGAGGTAAGGAAACAAACCGCACACAGTACTCCAGGTCTGATCTTATCAAGTTCCCAAACAAAAGAAGCAAGTGTTCTCTACTCCTATACTTAAATCTTGTTGCAATAAAGGCGAACATTTTATTTTAGAAAAGAAGAACTGTGGATATTGGAAATCAGAAATTGCTGAGAAAATTTGTGGGGAGATGTTCTGAAGATGGGTCACTAAACCTGAAGCGTTCACTGTGCTTTCTCTCCACAGTTGCTGCCAGACATGTTGTGTTTTTCCAGTAATTTCTGTTTTTAACACTTCATTAGCATTCCTAATAGCTTGCTGCACCTGCATATTAGCCTTCAGTGACTTATTGACAAGGACACCATGTCCCTTTGCACATCTCAATTTCTAACCTCTTAATATTTAAGAAATACTCTGCAGATTTGTTTCTGTTACCAAAGTGGATAACCTCACATTGTTTCACATATTCCATCAGCCATGTTCTTGCCTAATCATGAAGCCTGTCCAAATCCTCCTGAAGTCATTCTACACAGTCTCACTAAGCCATGTATCATCTGCAAGTTTGGAAATATTACATTTGATCCCCACCTCTAAATTATTGATAAATATTGTGAGCAGCTGGGACCAACTTTTGATCCTTGTGATACCCCACTAGTCACAGCTTTTATTTGTACTGTCTGTTTTCTGCCTGTTAGTGATTCTTATTCTGTGCCAGTACATTACCTCTGATCCCATGTGTTTTAATGTTACCAAACAACCTTCTGTGGGGGACTTTATCAGTGGCTTCTGAAAATAGAAATATTCTACATCTATCGGCTTGTCTTTAACAGCTTTGTGAGTCATATGTTCAAAAAAACTCCAACAAGTTTATCAAATATGATTAAGAGATAGTAAGAACTGCCAATGCTGGAGTCAGAAATAACACAGTGTGGAGCTGGAGGAACACAGCAGGCCAGGCAGCATCGGAGGAATGGGAAAGTTAACGTTTCGGATCGGGACCCTTCTTCAGAAATTTCTACTCCTCTGATGCTGCCTAGCCTGCTGTGTTCCTCCTGCTTTACACTGCGTGTTTCCTCATCAAATATGATTTCCCATTTGCAGATCCATGCTCACTGTGCCCAATCAGATTATTATCATTCAAATATGTTTTGTCTCATCCTATATTAAATACTGTTTTCAAATACTGATGAAAGACTTACAGGTCAAATTGTGGTCACTCGTCCTTAAACGTTCTTTTGCAACAAAATTGTTGACTAGCCCTTTTTCATTGCATAGTACTGGATCTAAAATTTCATAGAATCGTTACAATGTGATGGAGGTCATTCAGCCCGTTGAGTCTGCACCAACACTCCAAAGAGCATCCTAGCTAAACCCCTGTAACCCCACATTTCCCATGGCTAATCCACCTAGCCTGCACATCCCTGGACACTACGTGGCAATTTAGCATGGCCAGTCCACCTTACCTGCACATCTTTGGACTGTGGGAGGAAACCGGAGCACCTGACAGAAACCCGTGCAGACACTGGGAGAACATGCAAACTCCACACAGGCAGTCACCTAAGGCACTGTGAGGCAACAGTGCTAACCACTGAGCCACCATGTTGCCCTTATATAGCATGTCTTCAAGTTGGGTCCTCAAGTTCAAAGTAATTTCTTTCTACTATTAGTCATATCTTCAGCTATATATGCCAATGTTTTGTTCATTCTCTCCATTGCTTATAAACACTGAATCTGTGGTTTTGTGGCCCATTTAACAAAATTTTTATATTTTTTCCAGATCTGTTTGTATAATGATCTAAAAAATGTAATCATTAATTAGCTGATGCACTGTTGAGGTCCATAACTGGGCACATCTTGCTAAGTAGCCATGTAATCCATTCAGGCAGCTGTGAATCTGTCATAACAAATGGTGCTTTTAACAAAGGAGAATATTTCCATTGTTTTCCAGGTGGGATTTAATGAAGATGGTAAACTGAATGGTATTATCATTACTTACTACTCTGACAATGGATGTAGCCCGAATGACAATGAGGTTGGAGAATCCCTTGTATTTTCTGATAATGGTAAAGTATCTCATCTAGGAATGCAGTGTCATCACATGATCAACTTTTCAGGCTTGAACTGCAGCTGTTGACTTCTTGAATATCTTAATCTGCAAGTAAAAGCTCAGTTTTTTAAACAGCTAAACATGCCATCTAGTTCATCTGCAAGGTGAATAATTAGAGTATAATAATAAAGCTAATTAGAAATGTCAAAACAGATCGAATTTGTCTTAAGAATATAAATAGTATTTAAATATAATGAATATAATTAAATTTTTTTTTAAAGTGTTAAAATTGTAACATAGTGGGCCTGTAGAAAATGAGTTTGAAATATTAATAATGGAAAATAAAGAGATGTTAGTCAAATTAACCAAGTCCTTTGCAATGGTCTTCACTGTAGATGATACCAGTAAGATTCCATAAGAGTGATACATCAGGAATGGAGGAACTCCGGAAAGTTATCAGACAGCTACAGAATAAATTGTTGGAGTTTTAGGCTGATAAGTGCTTGGACCTAATGGAGTTTATCCTAGGGCCACAAAAGAATTGGCTAGTGAGATAGTTGATGCATTAATTTTTAGTTTTGAAAACCCCTTTGGTTCAGGGAGGATTCCATTACATTGGAAGATAGCAAATTAAACTATTTTATTCAAAGATAAGGAAGACAGAAAGCACCATACAATAGGCCAGTTAGCTTAACATCTGTCATAGGCCCAAAGGCATGTGTTCTAGGTCCAACCATCTTCAGCTTCCTTGACATTCAATGACGTTACCATCACTCTGTCCTCCACTATCGATATCTTGAGGGTTACCATTAACCAGAAACTTAATAGAATGGCCATATGAATATCGCAACTACAAGAACAGGTTGGAGGCTAGGAATCTTATAGCAAGTATTTCACCTCCTGACTTTGCAAAGCTTCAGAACTGTGATAGATTCTCTACCCTTGCCTGGATGAACACAGCTCCAACAATATTCAAGCTTGACACCATCCTGGACAAATCAGCCCACTGGATTGGCAATCAGGGGTTGCCATTTAAAACAGATGCACTGCCCCCATTTTTATTTTCTCTCAGAGAGGGTTGTGAAGCTTTGGAACTCCCATCTTGAAAAGGTGGCGGAAGCAGTGTCTTTAACTATTTTTAAGGTAGAGCATATTATGGCCTTGTTAAACACAGGGGTAAATAGGTATCAAGGGAGGCTTGGGATGCAGATTTGAGGTTACAATCAGATCTTATTGAATGATGGATCAGGCCTGATGGGCTGAATGGCCTACTTCTGCTCTTCCTTCGTACGTTCACATATGATGAATAGACTAAGGTTGAATAGAACCAATGATAAATAACATTCTATTGATAAAAATGGATCTTTATTAATGAAGATCTAAAGATAATTGACAAGTCCTCCAAACAGAAATCCATTTCCACTCACTGTTAAATTCTGGCGTTGAAGTGGTATTCGACAGTGCGGACATTGTACGTGGTGACACATTTAAATGAGCTTCTCTACATTTGTAGTTAAGAATTAAGTAATCTACGAAAATTCCCCATTGATTCAGTCATTTCAAGCTTTGCTATGTCCATAATTAGAAACAAAATAAGCCTGCCATTAGCCCTTAAATTATCAAAGACATTTTAAAGACAACAAGAAGTTATTGTTAAGAGATAGTAAGAACCGTCGATGCTGGAGTCAGAGATAACACAGTGTGGAGCTGGAGGAACAAAGCAGGCCAGGAAGCATCAGAGGAGCAGGAAAGCTGACGTTTAGGGTCAGGACCCTTGGTCTGCTGTGTTCCTGCAGCTCCACACTATGTTATCTAAGAAGTTATTGTTGTCAGGATTCTATGTGGCTATTACTCTATTTTTCCTCCTCTCAGATCCACGGCCTGACTCCTTGTTTTCGTTTTGCAGTATACAAGTGTAAGAACTGGCAGCTGATCCCTGTCGCACTTAAGACAAACCGTGCAGCTCACACATGGTGCAGATCTCCAGGTAATCTCCAGAAAACTGCTTTATTTCTGTTTATGTTACTGAATGGGATTGGTTAGCTGAGTTGACTGGATGGCTGGTGTGTGATGCAGAGTCACACCCAAAGCACGGCTTCAATTCCTACACCGGTTGATGTTCTCATGAAAGACCCTCCTCCTCAACCTCTCGCCTCGCCTGTGGTGTGGTGACCCTCAAAGTAAACCAGTCTGTCTCTCCCTCTCTCTGTCTAATGAAGGAGCAGCCCTATGGTGTGGTAAGACTATAGGGACCTTCCCTTTACTGAATGGGTTAAAGACCCACAAACTATGTGTTAAAGAAAGCAGCTCACTGAGGTCACAGTATCAGTTACACCGTGGCCCAGACATTCCGAAGTGTGGGAATCGAAGTCAGATTGCCACTTTGTTTTTACTTCTTTCCCTTCGAGGACTAAGCTCCAGATTTCTGACCAGCAGGTCTAATCCTAGCTTTCTCAGAAGCATACCTGGAATCAAACTCTTGCCTTTTAGTGTGCGATACTCTGGAGGGGTTTGGGGGGGAATTGTTAAAACGTGCCCCCTTTCTCACAGCAACACATGCAATATTCTGTGCCTTAAATCCCAGCAGTACAGCCAGCCACGCATATTTGTAAGTGTGGGGTTGGGGGTGCAGTTGAACATAAAAACATAAGAAATAGGAGCAGGAGTAGGCCATCTGGCCCCTCGAGCCTGCTCCGCCATTCAATAAGATCATGGCTGATCTTTTTCGTGGACTCAGCTCCACTTACGCGCTCGCTCACTGTAACCCTTAAGGGGTTGGGTAAGGAGTTAGAGTGCCTGGTAAGTAATGTCATGCTTAGGGTAAATTGGGAGCCACCACATCAAGTAACATGAAGGGAGGGTATCAGGTCCTGGCTGGGGCAAGTTGCAGGAGTGGAACTGGGTTGGGGGGGGCAGTTGGATGGAGAGGATTCAGGTGCTGCAGGGATTGGAATTGGAATGTTCTTGCTTTGGGCGTGTCTGGTTAGGGGAAATGGTTGTTGTCTATCAGGTGGGGAATGTGTAAAGGGGTGGAGTAGATGTAGTTTGGTGATTGTCAGTGTGTAGGGGGATGAGGCTGTTCAGCTTACCAGCTACCCAGGAGTTACGGTAGGTTTTTGAGCCTGTAACTTTTTCTGAGTAACTATTAGCTCAACTAAAATGGAACCTTCCAAGTTCTCCAACCTAAATGGATGCTTGCAGGGGGTTCCAGGCACAGAGAAATCGTGAACTGGGATTCTCAATTTCCCAGGAAGTTCCCACAGCTACATCGAGGATCCATATGGTACCAACGTGTAAATCGATTTGCGTTGCTCCGATGACAATCTAGTGCTCAGAATATCTAAGCAATAAGTGGAAATCTGAACGATAATCACTTTGTCACTGAGAGAAATGGAAAGTCTGAATCAAAATCCAGAGCAAATATGCATTTGTGGTCCTTTTCAGATTGCCCCATTGTGGGCAGTAAGTGATGTAACATAGGGCTACTTGAATAGGGGAGAACAAAAACAAATTGTAAGAAATGATGTAAACTGACCTGTAATTTCTGACTAATGCAACCAGCAAAATCTTTGGGAAAAATTTCCGCTCGGTATTGTCCTGCATCACCCAAGGTGAAGCATATTCTCAACTGCAGTTAATGAATGTGGGATAAGGTTCTGCTGAAGGCAACATTGATTTCAAGGGTATTAATCAAGTAGATTCTTTTGCTTCTGTTGTGGCATGAACAATCTGGAAACTGAAAGGTGCTGCTCCAAAGGCCATCAGAAATTGGCTAGCTGTAAGAAGACAGAGGGTGGTGGTTAATGGGAAATGTTCATCCTGGAGTTCAGTTACTAGTGGTGTACCTCAAGGATCTGTTTTGGGGCCACTGCTGTTTGTCATTTTTATAAATGACCTGGATGAGGGCGTAGAAGGATGGGTTAGTAAATTTGCGGATGACACCAAAGTCGGTGGAGTTGTGGATAGTGCGGAAGGATGTTGTAGGTTACAGAGGGACATAGATAAGCTGCAGAGCTGGGCTGAAAGGTGGCAAATGGAGTTTAATGCGGAAAAGTGTGAGGTGATTCACTTTGGAAGGAGTAACAGGAATACAGAGTACTGGGCTAATGGTAAGATTCTTGGTAGTGTGGATGAGCAGAAAGATCTCGGTGTCCATGTGCATAGATCACTGAAAGTTGCCACCCAGGTTGATAGCGTTGTTAAGAAGGCGTACAGTATGTTAGGTTTTATTGGTAGAGGGATTGAGTTTCGGAGCCATGAGGTCATGTTGCAGCTGTACAAAACTCTGGTGCGGCCGCACTTGGAGTATTGCATACAGTTCTGGTCACCGCATTATAGGAAGGATGTGGAAGCATTGGAAAGGGTGCAGAGGAGATTTACCAGGATGTTGCCTGGTATGGAGGGAAGGTCTTATGAGGAAAGGCTGAGGGTTTTGAGGCTGTTTTCGTTAGAGAGAAGAAGGTTAAGAGGTGACTTGATAGAGACATACAAGATGATCAGAGGATTAGATAGGGTGGACAGTGGGAGCCTTTTTCCTCGGATGGTGATAGCTAGCACGAGGGGACATAGCTTTAAATTGAGGGGTGATAGATATAGGACAGATGTCAGAGGTAGGTTCTTTACTCAGAGCGTAGTAAGGGCGTGGAATGCCCTGCCTGCAAAAATAGTAGACTCGCCCACTTTAAGGGCATTTAAATGGTCATTGGATAAACATATGGATGATAATGGAATAGTTTAGGTTAGATGGGCTTCAGATTGGTTTCACAGGTCGGCGCAACATCGAGGGCCGAAGGGCCTGTACTGCGCTGTAATGTTCTATGTTCTATGTTCTATCATATTAGTTCCCTGATCTATCACTGAATGCCTGTCCAAGCTAATTTTGATATTCAGAACTGTGCATAATATTACTGTTGACCATGTTATTACTATCAAGCTTAAGATGAACAGCCAACAACAAGTTGGGTTTCAGCAGTACCCTCTGATATCTAGTGTTGTTTTAAGTAAATGCAAAAGCAGTAGTTATTTATATTTGAGTCAGTTTGGTCGAAATTGGAAATTAGAATTGAACTTCTCATTAAAGCTGAAAATGGAACTCAAGATAGAGATGAGAACTAAACTGGTGTTGGTAATGTAGTTGAGGGGAGGTCACTGAGGGAACTTGTTGTTGTTTGAACACTATCTAAGCAGGACATTTCATCTCAAAGATTCCACCTATGATTATGCAGCACTGTATATGTACAGTAATACTGAATCAGCCAAATCGCTGAATATCAGCCCAGATTACATACTCAATTAAAAAATGTGACGTGACCACAATATATCAGAGGCTAGAGTTCCAGCACTAAGCCAAGTTGACATACAAATATAAACTTTCTGCTTTTACAGGTTCAAAACCCAACATATTTGTCATTGAGACCATTCTTGAACATGTGGCCAAATTTCTGTCATTGGATCCAATCATTGTAAAGCAGAGGAACTTGTATGCTCAAGGAGACATCACACCACTGGGCTTTGACCTGCCGTACTGCAGTATCCAGGATCTTTACTCAAGTGAGTTTGATGCTAGATTGGACAGATTCTGCTTCTGTGATAACCTATTATTGTCTTTGGTAACTACAGCAGTGGATGTGAAATCCTGTATAGCTTTGCACCTATCTTTCTGACTTCTCTAGAATGCTGATGAAGTAACTGAGCTGTCTAAATATAGTCGATAAATGTTAAGAATACCCAAAGAGCCCTTTAACAAATATTACCACTGATTTGGTAGTCACGTTCAAAGATGATATATGCATCTCTCTTTTTGTTTCATGCACACCACATGTTAACACAAGGTGGTTTAAATGTTTTATTTTTCATTGTTCTTCAATGGCCCCAGTTGTGTCCACAGATATTTATAATCACAAGCCACAGGAAGAAATGCTTGTGTAATGTCGGTTCAGGCTGCCTGCTGGTATATGTTCATACATTGACCACACTCATTCTGGAACCAAATACATTTTTAGGTGTTTGAATGTTACATTTTGAAACTGTAAGCTCTGACGGTTACACTTCTTGTGATGATAGACAAAGATCTGTACAGGTCAGTGAGGAAGAACACTGATCTGTGGTCTTAATAAGCCAGCTGAGCTGTTCAACACATCAGCGGCTAGAATTGACATCATCATGTACCTCCTGAATTGCCAATTGTAGAATCAGAAACCCTAGTTGAAAATGTCTCCCAAAACAAAAACAGAACTTGCTGGAGAAAATCAGCAGGTCTGCCAGGCATCTGTGGAGAGAAAGCAGAGTTAACATTTCGGGTTCAGTGACTCTTCTTCAGAACAGAACAGAAGAAGGGTCACTGGACCTGAAATGTTAATACTCCTTTCTCTCTACAGATGCTGCCAGACCCGCTGAGTTTCTTCAGCAATTTCTGTTTTTGTTTCAGATTTCCAGAGTCTGCATTTCTTTGTTTTATTTTAGCATAAAAATGCCGCCTACCCTTCACAGACCCTGGAGAAAATAGTGCCACCTTCATTCATTCACAATCTGCTAAAGAAATCAGACTTGCATGCCATAACATTATCAAATATAACATAACCAAACCTGGTTATCTGCTCAATTTCTCAGCTGAAAAGTTGCAGAATTAAACGAAACCAGTTGTTGAGGTGAAGAGTTAAAAGTAGAAATAGTGGAAAATTAGGGCTGACCTGAGATACGATTGTAGCCATGAATCCAGTCTGTGGATTACAAACATTGTCCTGCCCTCTATGATCCATTGCAGGAGGAATTCCATTTGGCATCTTCTGAGGCTGTTGAATGGATGGTCAACTAGACATTCCATTATAAGCTCTTTCTGTCTTACAAAAGCATCCGTAGGAGTAGAATTAGTGCAAGTCAAGCTGTCAAGTTAATGACTGCAGCAAAAGGAAATATATTATAAACAGGGAAAATTTGTGCACTCAACATGGGGCTTGTGTGCTTAGGATACTAATCACAATGCAGAGATAAGTTCGCATACTTCATGGCTCATCTGATTTTTATTTGTTTTCAGTCGTACTTACTAATAAATACACAAAGTATATGAAGTGTAGATGATTCTGCTGTGATTGACTGTTGTACATTCATGTCTATGTTATGCAAAAACACTTGGACAGCATCATTGTATTTTTCCTGTTGCATCCTTTTAATAAATTGGAGCATTTAACCATTTTTATTGTCATTCTGAACAGGTCAGATAGAAAAAGTGGATGTGGCTGGGCAACTGCAAGCCATTAAGAAATTCAATGCAGAACACAGGTGGAAGAAGAAAGGACTGGCAGTGGTTCCCCTCAAATACGGCCTGTATTGGACTCAAAGCTATTATTTGTGTGAGTGTGGTTTGAAACGCTGTGGTCCTATAGCTGGTTTAGATTGCATAATTGAAATCATCAGGGGATTGCATACACATCATGGAGGAAGAATATCTCTATTGTTCTTTGAAAATGTTTTAACATCTATCAAATGTAATTATCTTAAATGCTTTTTTAACTTATTCTATAAGGCAGTGTATTTAGTAAGAATGGTTGCGCAATCAAGTCTTGTGTGACGTGAAAGAAACATTTGTTTCTATTTGGCTTGACATTGACTTCTTTAATTGTCAGATTGACAATTAGCTTGACAAAAAGCAGCTTCATCCACAGCCAACATATCCCAGCTGAAAGGCATTGAAACCACTAATTGAGCACAACCCAAACTACCGGCTGAAAAAGACTCCCTTCAACTGTTACCCTCTCTTCCTTCCCCCACCCCCAGTGGGACTGTTCTTTCCAGTCTGGCAGTTAGACACACGATGTTGTGCCATTCTCAAATTTTGATCACTTAATCTAAACTATCAATACCATTTCTCTCCCAGCACTCCAAACTACTCCCCAACCTATTGCATAAATGCTGACGCCTCCACACTTCACATCAGCTCTGAAGCAGAGCCATCCAGACTCGAAATGTTAGCTTGCTTTCTCTCCATGGATGCTGCCTGACCCACTGTGATCTCCAGCACTTTTTGTTTTCAGTTCAGATTCCAGCATCTGCAGTAATTTGCTCCCTTCAACTTGACCCTAAAAGCAAGTTTACTCAGTTTTATACATTATCATACTATGAATTATCATCGTTCAGCGTAAATAAGCATTCAGTCGATAGTCTGACAATACTCAAAAAGTCTGGAGCGCAATGTAAGGGGATTGCTCTAGCTCTGTTAGACTCAGTGCCTTGGCATTTAGCAGAATTATTGCAATTCGGTGTATTTTACTTCGGCTCAGAAGCTCCAGCTACTGTAGGTATCAACACAATACTACTACAGTTTGGAGTAATCCAAAAAACAAGCACAAGCCTTCAGAGCATTGAAATCTTGATGAACCATTTTTTAAAATTATTTATTTCTTTAGTATTTAATTCAATGTTTACCCTTTTGACACTCAATTCCATTGTTATTTTGTGGTGGTTTTTTTTGAATTACAGATAACGTTTTGAGTTACTGCTCTATTCTTGCAACTTGCGTTAATTCTCGCACACACATAAGCTGAAAGAAAAGGGCACCAAAATACAAAAGGCTCTCCCTAAGGCTGGTCCTGCAATCAGAATTGCTGCCTGTTTTAGGTTTGGTGAAGTTAAGATATTGGCTTCACCCAGTTGGCACAGTGGCTAGTACTGCTGCTTCACAGCACCAAAGACCACAGTTCAATTCCAGCCTAACTTTGATAGGCTGGGATGCTCTTTGCAAGGTTTCTATGATTCCAGGTTAAAATTACATACTCATTTGTTCAATAGTCTCAATTGAAGTTTTTCTATTTTATTGTGAATAAAGAAAAGGCCTTTGGTCTTCTGTTTCCTTAGTGCACTGGGATTCATTAACCCATTTGCACTGACTTTGAACAGGCTGTGGTATTAAGTGCAACAAACTGGTCTAGGCTTAGTAGCAGAAGAGTTCATCTCCTGCTAACTTCAGAACAGGGGTATTTATGTGAAGTATCATGCTAGCTCTTTCACTGTAAGGTGCAATAATGTTCTGAACTTGGGTTGCTGTGGCTACTGGGACTCTTCACTGAAAGTCTTTACATGCACAAAGACACTGCAATTGCTCCGAAAGTTTAAATTACAATGGCATGATATGCTGCCTGGGACACTGTGCCTGTGTCTCTTTCAGCAATCCTAGTATCACAAATTGTGGCTGGAAATATGCAACTTTACCAAATACTTCAGAATTGTTACATACTTTAGTTTTTATTGCAAACCAATGATTAACAGCATAACACAAGGGCAACCAAACACCCCATACACAATCTCAATTGCACCTCCCTCTTATCTGACCTGACTACATCCAATGAGACAATTATAAATTCACTAACAACTGATGCCCTCCAACTCAACTCAAGTACCCACCCTTCAATCTAACTAACCTCCCCAACCTGACTACTCCTGTATGGTTTTGGAGTAGATTTGTAGCTCAGGTTGTGGATGTTGAGATTGGTTGGCTCGCTGAGCTGGTTTGTTATTCCGCAGACGTTTCATTACCCTGCTGGGTAACATTATCAGTGCGGCCTCCGATGAAGCGCCGTTGTGTTTTCCCGCCTGTTATTTAAACTCTGGTGTCCATAGAGCTGGATTACCTCACTTCCGGTTTTCCTTCGCAGTGGAGTGTATATGGGGTCTGCTGTTTTGCAAGCCCACTCTAAATCTTTGAGACTGTTAAGAACTTACCTGAATACAGTAACTAATGTCATAAAAACAGAACCCGTCCTCTGCTCTGCCCCTCCTCTCCTATGCTGCTTCTTTTCACTGGTGTTCCCATTGGGTCACTGTACTGAAGCAACAGCAATCCTCCAAACATCGCCACTGACCCATTGTCTCGTGTGCTGTTATTTCTTTCCTAGGAATATGTCAGTAACAGAATCACATGGGATAAAGTTGTCCTATGCATATTTTGGAAAATTTCAATAAACATTTGGCTCACATATGATTACACCTAGCAATACTTTGAATGCTTGTTTTGAGTAAATATTTGTTTTCGTTAACACCAGGAACATTCCAGTCACCACATGGTTCTTTCTGCCTACATTTGTAATAACCAGGTAACATTGTACTTTGATGAGAGGTTTATTTATCAGCATCACAAATTGTGATTTCTAACGGTAATTTACTGTAATTTCAGGCACTGTTTCAATATTTGCCAGTGATGGTTCAGTTATGGTTTCACAAGGTGGCATTGAATCTGGTCAAGGCCTTGATACTAAGGTAGGCTTCACAATTTATGGAGTGATTTCTCATTACACAAGAGTTTAGTTTTGCTTCCTACATTTTAGTATCTTAATCCTGTTACATTCCCACTGTTCCCTTCTTTTATTCTGTTCCCAGTGAAATCTTAATTACTTGACATTTTACATCCTGTAGGTACATTACAGGAGCTGTCAAAACCAGTTCAGTAACAGTTTGGGGACTGTTTTGGATTAAACATTTCAAAGGGGTGAGGAACATCAGAAATGTTCAGGATGCAGAAATCCAGT
This sequence comes from Rhincodon typus, assembly GCF_021869965.1. Taxonomy (NCBI): domain Eukaryota; kingdom Metazoa; phylum Chordata; class Chondrichthyes; order Orectolobiformes; family Rhincodontidae; genus Rhincodon; species Rhincodon typus. The sequence goes on from NC_063334.1 coordinate 92,991,698, forward strand.
GGAAGGATTCTTTTTTCAACTGCTTTCACTGTGGTGATAGTAACACAACGGTTATGCTTGAAATCTCAGTACAGGTGTAAGGCTTAGGATAAGAAAATGTTTGATTTATGGGATTAACATTTCCGGAGCTAAGTCAGGAATGGAAGAGATCGAAACCTTATCCAGACAGCTTCTGCAAATGGATGCTAGAATATGGTCTGCATGCTGGGTCCCAATTTAGTGGCTGCTCACCTTAGGACAGAGTGATCTGTGGCTCATTGCTAATATTTCTACTCAGGTGTGTGAGTGTGAGGGAGAGGCACTATCACTCACTCTGAGTTTGCTTCTTTGGGATTACTGTGAGGCACCTCTCCTACCCATCGCTGGCTCAGTACCAGAAATGTTCAGGTCAGAACTTTTACTGCGTAATTATTACCTATTTGAGGGACTCAGTTAGCATCTGGGTGGGAAAAGCATTCACAAGCCATCCCCAGACTGACTTCATTGGGTCAAGACAGGAAATGGTCAGGCCCCCATTCTCCTCCCACCTGATTAAAAGTCCCCTAACTCTGCAACAGCAGAGTTTTACATTTTGCAACTCTTGAAAGAAACAGTTTTCATGATTTTCAGAAGTTAAACTGTTCAAAGGGAACATGCGGTTGAAGCTTTGTGTCTTGCACTCATTCAGACCAAGACACAAGAAATCTGACTTATAGAAGGAACAGCAGTTTAGATTGCATGAGAAGACAGCGCTGATTGGCTGGGCTATCACTGACATGATGGAGCAGGAAGAGTTTACTATCAATCTCTCTCTCTCACACACACACTCTCTCCCACAGCCGCCCCCCCCCCCCCCCCCCCCCCCCCCCCCATACACACACACACAAACACACACACACACAGACAAACACACTCTCTCTTCCACCACCCACCACCCAGCATGCCCCCCCACACACACACTCTGTCTCCCAACCCCCCCATACACACACACACACTCTCTCTCTCTCCCACAAGCCCCCCACGCATATATATATACACACACACATACACACTCTCTCTCACACCACCCCCCGCACACACACAAACACACACTCTCTACCACACCCCCACACACACTCCCTCCCATATACACAAACTCCCCCCCAACAGGCACACACACACGGACAGACACGTAAATCTATGGGGTGAATTTGTATTTGCAGATTTATTCTATTTTATTCAAAAAACACGCAATTTATAGACAGTCAGTCAATGTGCCATTTTATGAATTCCTGTTTTAGAAATTAAACCAGTCTGACTCCAAACCAAAACACAAACAAATTCTAAACAAGGCCTCACACCTAACATGCATTCTCTGACCCAAAATGTCACCTCTTCTTTACACCAATAAAACCTTCAGTTCTCTCAGGACAGTGACTTGAAAGGAATTTGGGGATTTACATACACATATTAATAAATTAAAACCTTCTAACTGATTAAAGATTTAACAGCATCTTTTAGGTTTGTGTAATACATCCTGATCAGCGGTGTGACCCTTTGATCTTTTACTTATAAATTCTGCGTCTGATACTACCTCTCTCACTAACACCTAAAGAAAGAGTGAGGCTCCGAAAGCTTGTGTTTTCAAATAAACCTGTTGGACTATAACCTGGTGTCGTGTGATTTCTGACCTTGTCCAACACCTCCACATCATGTCAATCTTTATTTTCAGGTCAGGCCCTGATTGAATGGGGAATAACTGTTGCAGTTAAGAATACAGCAGAGATTAGCAACCTGTATGATCCCTTTCCCAAAGGATTAGATGCTATACATATTGGCTACATTAAACAGTGTCTTGTGTGTGGGCAGTTATTGACCACTAAGGGCATCATCCCACTGCCACTGGTATCCATCCAGCAGCTGGCAGAGGGAGTTACCATCTGCGAAACCTGAAAAGCAAACCTTGTCATGTCTGTTTGTGGCCCTCCAAGGGGGTCCCTTGATCAAAAGCACTTACTGGGCATCAAAAAGGAGGCACTGAGAGCCAGTCCTCTTCCCTAGCTGCTGACGGTAAACTGTACACACAGGCGCAGAAACACACACTTACATGCGCACACTCAGACACACACACACAGACACACAGACACAGACGCACACAGACTCACACACACACACACACACACACACAAATACCCAGTGACCTAGAGACTTTATCCTGCCCTCATTCACGCTTGACCTGGTGTCCTTTAGCAATCCTGGGCCTTTGGTGGATACGTTGCTACCAGATTCCACCTCCCCCCAACTCCCACTCCGACTAGCACAACTGCCAGACTCTTTTGAGCAGGATTTTCTCCCCTAAGGAGTTCTTGAGGGCCTACCACTGTGTACCAAAATGCCTGATGGGCACTCAGTTTGGCTGGCTTCCCCAAAGGAGCCAACATGACTCCTGCCTGACTCTTACCTACTCCTGAGCCAGTGATGAAACCCTCTGCCCCACCTTCATCTTTGGTAAATGTCTCTAAAGCTTTCTAATGGTTTGGTTGTTTTTGAGATGTTGACGAGGGTCTGGGATTTGTTGCAGTGATCTTAGATGATGTTTTTGATCTTGCAAGTATTAAATCAGAGGAAGTGATAGTGAAACAGGTTTGAAACAGGAAATGCTGGAGCAACTCAGCAAGTCTGTCAGTATCTGAAGAAAGAGAAACAAAATTAATGTTTTGTGTCCAATATGATATGACTGTTCAGAACTGATAGGGGCTGGAAGATGATGGCTTTTGACAGAGTGGATGAATAACAAGTGGAACCGATGGTGGGGGTGCCCAGAACTGAAGACAAAGGAAATGCCTATCGTGGTAAAGGAGAGATAAAAGATTATAAAATAAGTGCAAATGTTGAGTGTGAAAGGGAGAAAAAAAGGCCCACCTACTGATAGCAAATGCATCAAACCTCACAGGTTTCCAACATTCACAGTATTTTGCTTAAATTAAATAGGATTGAATGTTAGATGAGTAATTTCATAGCATAGCGTCAGTGGGAATGTCAAAATACATGGAGAGATGGAGCTAAATGTCGTTAGCCTACACGTGAGGCTGATGATGTTGCTGGAAATCCAATACAGCTGAGGGAGAGGGACATGGTCAGATTCTTGGGATCTTGAGATATAATGGTACCAGGATGGGAGGAGGAGTTACTGCTTTAGTGCTGTGACAACAATTTGATAAATAAGAATGGAAATAGAAGCAGTCCCACTTGGCTGGGGAGGATACTCTGTGCAGTCCTGGACAGAGAATACTAGAGGCCAAGCAAGAAGATAGGTAATGGGCACAACCATGATTGGAGAGATGCATTCACCAAGTTGCAGGTGGGTACAAATTTGTAAAGCAGTTATATGTTCAACAAAGTTTCGGAGAATAGTGGAGCTGGAGATAGTAGAAGGCAAAAATACAGGGTCAGTGATAGGTTTTTTGAGGACAGAGATGTTGGCAATGGTTTTGAAGGGGAGGAGGTGACAATTTAAAGAGAGTGAAGCATTTTCATTGCCTACCAGGAAGGGAAATTGAGTGGTCAGGCACTTGGCATTTGACTTAATATTTTGGCAGTTCACACTGTGTGAATTTGAAAGAACCAAATGTTAAAAACTAGCATAAAGCAAGGGCTAAAAGGAAAATAATGTCCTGCATTTATATGGCAGCTTTTAAGATCACTGAATGCCCTCAATTGCTTTTCCAACAATAATGTACTTTTGAAGTGCAGTCATTGTTATGCTGTAGGAAACATGGGAACCAAATTGCACAAAAACCTCTTCAAATAACAATGTGGTAATGTCTAAATGATCTGATTTTGGGATATAATAGAAAAATAAATTTGGATGCATTGAAACTGATAGCACCTTAGTGTTCTGCAGATTTTAGCAAAGATTGGTTTCTTTTAAAAAATCACCAAAGAAAAGTATCAATAATCTTCAAAATTTTGGTCTTGTTGCCATTAGTCATCGTCTGGCTGTACTACACCTAAACTTGTGGATGGAAATCTACACCAATACATGACTTAATGCAGGAAGTTTACTTGAACTAAGTTTTAGTATGAGGGATGGAACCATGCAAATAAATGGCAGAAGACTTTGATAGACCTATATCAGAAGCAATGCATATATTAAGAAAATTCATGCTTACCAATGTTTTAATGTAAAATGAGCATAGCTCAGTTACAAACGAATTACCTCAAAAGAAAATGGCACAATCCTGTCCTTGCAGTCATACCAAAAGCTTCCAAGAAATTTCAGCTCACATTGCTATCTTGCTTTAAGTTGTACTGCACACAAATTCTCTTCAACCAAGTTCAAGATATACTCCCAAATAAACATTAATTATTAGTACAGAATACACCACTTTCGGCTTGTGTCAAGTTCAGTGAATGCAACATGTACATTATCCAATTTCCTCTGGGACAGGAGGGAGGAAAAAATGTCTGATATTTTCACCATTGTCTAAGGTGCTTTATTATTTGGATGTTGAAGAAAATGTCTGATTTGTACCTCCTTCTGGAAAACAGGTTGCTCAAGTGTGTGCCTATGCGTTAGGAATTCCGGTTGATAACGTCTCCATAAAACCAACCACAACAATTAGCAGTCCGAACTCTGGTCCAACTGGTGGCAGCATGACCAGTGAACTTAACTGTCTGGTGAGACTTTATATTTTTCAGAACAGCCATTCTCAACCATCAATGTGATAGTAATGATTACATTTAAGTTGTTATATCAAGTTTTTACCAGCTCCTGCCAGGAGTGATGAGAAGTGTTCCTTCGGCAGGAATGGTATATTATCATTAAGTGGAAATACAAGAAGTGGGATCCTGCCAGGATTTGGCTTCACTCCAGGAGCACCCACTTTCAAGGCGTCATTCTCCACATTGGCCACCTACAACATGATACCACTACCAAGCACCTTTATCATTCCCAGTCCCTTCCAACATTCTGAAGGAAATATTCCTACAGCAGCACCCTGTTCCACTTCTGGAATAGGTTGGCACTCTTGTGAGGTAGGAAACATAGCAACCAATTTGCATGCAGCAGACTCCCAAAAGCAGCAATGCAATGATTACCACAAAAGCATTTAAGGATGTTGACTGAGGGATAATTTTTTATTCTTTAATGGGGTGTGGGTGTCACTTTCAACACCGACAGTTTTCTGCCCATTCCCTGGAACTGAGTGGCCATTTCAGAAGGCAGTTAAGAATGAGGGGTGATCCCAAAGAGACTTAGAAATTTCATACAGGGTATGACAGGGTGAATGTAGATAAGATGCTTCCCTGGCTGGAGGTTCTAGTACGGGAGATATAATTTCAGGATTATGGCAGAGGCCATTTAGACCAAGATACGGAAAATCTTTCTTCATGCCATCACCTGAAAGTTTCCCTCTAAATCACTTATCATCCTGACCTGGAAATATATCACCATTCTTTCAGTATTGCTGTGTCAAAATCCTGTGACTCCCTACTTAATACCACTCTGTGTGTTCCTACAGCAAATATAAAGATTCAACAGGAAAGTAGCACTGAGGTGAGATTCATCCATTATCTGACATGTTGCAGTGAGCTCAGTTAGAATGGTTTACTGCGGTTCCTATGTTCACCTGTTATGTACGCAGAATTAACAGCACAGAAATGGTCTTGATCCAATGTAAAGACAACTTAATATTGTAATCCCATACTTCACTCAATAGCAGCTCACATTTACTTACATAGAATTTACAGCACAAAAACGAGTCATTCTTCTCTCATTAGCATCTCCTTCTGTTCTTTTTCCTTAAAGTACTTAGTTAGTTTTGCCTTAAATATATTATCTCATTGACTCCAATGTTAGAGAGTTCGAACCACATTCTCTGAGTGAAGAAATTTGTTCTGAATTTAACTCTGCATTTACATTGTTTTGGATCTGGAGTCACACACAGTCTGGTCCAGGTAAGGATGGCAGGATTCCTTCCTGAAAGCACATTAGTGAACTGAATGGGCTTTTGCAATAATCGATCCAGTTCTCATGGTTACTATTACTAAGACTTGCTTTGTATTCAAGTTTTGTAAATGGCATACAAATTCCATCAATTGTCGTGATGAGATCTGACCCCATATCCCCACTGCATTAATCTGCCCTTCTGGATTGCTAGTCTAGTAACATTAACGGGTTTGGGTTCCTGAGCCCGTCTGCTCCAGGCTAGTTACATCCTTCTCTCTTTCTCCTTCTTCATTTTTTCCTTCACTTTTCCTCATTTTCTGACGTCATGAGGAAGCTGGAGCAGTGGGTGAAGCAGGGACTCCTGGCTGCGAGAATGCCTGAAGTGTGGAATCTTGGTGGGTTGTCATTGCTGTACCTGGAGTGGGGACTCCTTGAAGCCCAGGAGACCTTGCAGAGATCTTGTAGAAGCCCTGGAGCTGTCTTTGAAGACCCTTGTACAGAATGTGCTGATCTGAGGTGTGGATTTACCCTTTCCTGATGTTAATTTGAATTGAAGTTAAAGGGGCCTTCAGTTGTCCAGCAGTAAGTATACCATAAATTAGGATAAGCAGACAGTTATACTGAAGAATTCTCACAAGACAACAAATCAGGAATTAAAGTCCACTGATTATCCTTCACTTCTTATAAATTCTATAGAGGGCAAAATAGTTGTTTGGAGCACAGACATCAGAAGCTGAAATATCACAAGCAACTTGTTTAAAAAAATTCTGACCATTAACAAGGTGTAGGTTTCTCAGGATTACAGCCATGTTGCAACATAAAAGGGACGTTCTCACCAGTTCAATGATTAATAATTAACTGTAATCGCTGTGAGAATTTAAATAGTGTATCCTGTAGAGAATTATAGATTCAGTATCAGCAGCTTACGTGGAGATCCCAAAGTTGCTGTCAGTTTCAAAGAAATAATAGTGCTGACCACTGATAGTACTGAAGATGAACTTCCTTTATGCAATTTCTTTTTATTCTTTTTATAACTCAAAATGGTGCTGGATTGTGGCAACAAAACACTTTTCACTGTATCCTTCTAGATATAAGTAACTCATAACACTCATAACAATATACCATCATCGAGCTATGAGCATTGACAGTGACACTGGTAATAAAATACTTGTGCTTCTTTCACATACTGCTGTGGCATGTTTGATACCCACATAAGATGGCACCTCCAACATTGCAGCATGCTGTCAACACTTCACTGGAGTTCAAGCCTTGACTTTGGGATCAAGTTCTGGAGTGAGACTTGAACCTGGAACCTTCCGACACAACGACAAGAATGTTACCAATGAAGTCACAGCTGACATACAAACAATGTGCAATATAGCTCAATGTGATGGATCTGCAGTTTGCTCCATTTCATTGTTGGTGATGCTTCGCAGCACCATTTAGACAGTGGTCTCACCCAAACATGTAGAATTGTGGCTAATCAGTGATAAACCCAAGGTCTTGATCAAAGCCAAGAACTTTATCTTGTTCTAAAAATATCCTTTAAATATACCGATAAGTCACTCATAAGGAAGGAAATTTGGAAAAAACTCTTACTCAGAGTCGCTAAAATGTGATTAGAACTCTCTAACCTTGGAGTTGTTGAGGTGTTGTATTTAAAGCAAAGCTAAGTACGTACTTTAAGGAGAAAAGAAGGATGTGCTAATGAGAAAAGGATGATTTGTTTTAGTGCTGTAAATTCTATGTAAGTAAATGTGAGTTGCGATTCAGCAGGGTATGAGATTGCAATGTTAAGCTGTCTTTTTACTGGATCAGGGCTGTTTTTGAGCTGTTACTTCTGTATACATAACATATGAACATAGGAAGTGCTGTAAACCATTCCAATAATCAAGCCTGCTCCACCATTCTAGATCATGGATGATCATCACCTCAATGCTGCTTTCCTGTACTAATTCCATATCCCTTAATGTCATTAATCTGCAGGAATCTATCAATTTCTGTCCTGAACCTCCTCAACCTGAACCTTATTGAACTTCCACTGCCCTCTGTGGTGGAGCATTTCAAAGGTTCATGACCCTGTGAGTTTTTGTTTTATTCATTTAGGGCATGCGGTCTTCACTGATTGGACCAGCATTTATTGTCTATCCCTAATTTCCCTCCAGAGTGTGGTGATGTGCTTCAGTCTTGAACAGTTGTGATACTTTTGGTATAGGAACTCACACAGTGGTATTAGGAAGGGAGTTACAGGATTTTGACTGAGCAATACTAAAGGAATGATGATGTATTTCCAGGTTAGGATGATGAGTGCCTTAGAGGGGAACTTGCAGGTGGTGCCATGAGGCAGTTTTTCTGTATCACAGTCTTAAATGGCCTCTGCTGTAATCCTGAAATTATTTTCTCTAGTTCAAGAACCTCCAGCCAGGGGGAACATCCCGTCTATATCCATCTTGTTAAATTTCTAAGTCTCTTTGAAATCACCCCTCTTTCTTCGAAACTCTTGGGAAAATAGACCCAGTTTCCTCAATTAGCAAGGTTAGGTCACATGGAATACAGGGAGAACTAACTATTTGAATACAGAACTGGCTCGAAAGCAGAATACAGAGGGTGGTGGTGGAGCGTTGCTTTTCAGACTGGAGACCTGTGACCAGCGGTGTGCCACAAGGATGGTGCTGGGTCCATTGCTTTTTGTCATTTTATATAAATGATTTGGATGTGAACATAAGAGGTATGGTTAGTAAGTTTTATAGATGACACTAAAATTGGAGATGTAGTGGACAGCGAAGAATGTTACCTCAGATGGGCCAATGGGCTGAGGAGTGGCAGATGGAGTTTAATTTAGATAAATGTGAGGTGCTGCATTTTGGAAAGGCAGAGAGATGTTAGGGTGCAGATTGAAAATGGAGTCACAGGTAGACAGGATAGTGAAGAAGGCGTTTGGTACGCTTGCCTTTATTGATCACTGCATTGAGTATAGGAGTTGGGAGGTCATATTGCAGCTGTACAGGACATTGGTTAGGCCACTTTTGGAATACTGCATGCAGTTCTGGTCTTCAGCTATAGGAAGGATGTTGTGAAACTTGAAAGGGTTCACAAAAGATTGACATGGATGTTGCCAGGGTTGGAGGGTTTGAGCTATAGGGAGAGCTATAGGGGCTATTTTCTCTGGAGCATAGGAGGCTGAGGGGTGAACTTATAGAGTTTCATAAAATCATGAGGGGCATGGATAGGATAAGTAGGGTCTTTTCCCTGGGGTGGGCGAGTCCAAAACTAGAAGCCATAGGTTTAAGGTGAGAGGGAAAAGATTTAAAAAGGACCTAAGGGACAACTTTTTCACACAGAAGGTGATGCATGTATGGAATGAGCTGCCAGAAGAAGTGGTGGAGCCTGGTACAATTACAACATTTAAAAGGCAACTGAATGGGTATATGAATGGGAAGGGTTTAGAGGGATATGGGCCAAATGCTGGCGAATGGGACTAGATTAATTTAGGATGTCTAGCTGGCATGGACGAGTTGGACCAAAGGGTCTGTTTCCATGCTGTACATCTCTATGACTCTATGAATCTAATTGCTCCTCATGAAACAGTCCTGCTATCCCAGAGATTAATCTGGTAGACCTGCATATATTCCCTCAATGGCAAGTAGATTATTTCATGGATAACAAGGCTAAAACTTTTCATAATACTCCAGGTGAGGATTTACCAAAGCTGTATGCAACTACAGCAGGACATTATTACTTCATATCGAATCCTGTTGAATGGAGGCTAGCTTAGAATATGTATTCAAATCAAATCCCCTTGAAATGAATGTCAACATACTGTTTGCCTTCCTAATTCAGGAATAATATATGAACTGAAAAGTGCTATGTACTTCTGTAAACAGTTATTTAGAATTGTTATTTAGTTCGGAACTTATATCATTGAGATAGGCAGCACTATTTGGATCTTCAAGGATGGTTTAGGAAAGGATTGAATTGCCGGACCCTGTCATTTCATATATTGGTGGCAGTCTCATACTTTTCTCTATCCCGTAAACTCGTGATTTGGTTTCCTCACAGGGTGTAAAAAATTGTTGTGAGATATTGAGGAAGAGAATGGACCCTGTGAAGGATAAACTTCCGCCAGGTACTCCTTGGAAGGAGCTGGTGGCAGCCTGTTTCAAAGCCAAAGTGAATTTGACTGCACATGATTGGTGAGTAACTGAATTAATCAGGTAATCCTTATGGAATCTGAATGATGAAGTTAGACTACTGTTCGAGTTTGTGTTTGACTCTTTCAAAAGATAAAACTTGTACATAAGTTATAAAAGTTTTGATTTTGCAGTCAGCAGCAACGTAACAACATTCTCTGCTGACCTGAGGTGTGGATTTACCGTTTCCTGATGTTAATTTGAACTAAGTTAGACCATAAGACCATGAAACATAGGAGCAGAAATAAGGCCATTCGGCCCATCAAGTCTGCTCCACCATTCAATCATGGCCGATAGGTTCCTCAACCCCATTCTCCCGCTTTCTCCCCGTAACCCTTGATCCCCTTGATAATCAAGAACATATATATCTCAGTCTTAAATATACTCAATGACCTGGCCTCCACAGGTTTCTTTGGCAGTGAATTCCATAGATTCACCACTCTCTGGCTGAAAAAGTTTCTCCTTATCTCCATTCTAAAAGGTCTTCCCTTTACTCTAAGGCTGTGCCCTCGGGTCCTAGACTCTCCTACCAATGGAACCATCTTCCCAACATCCATTCTGTACAGGCCATTCAGTATTCTGTAAGTTTCAATTAGATCCCCCCTCATCCTTCTAAACTTCAATGAGTATAGTCCCACAATCCTCAAACGTTCCTCATATGTTAAGTTTCTCATCTGTGGGACCATTCTGGTGAACCTCCTCTGAACCCGGTCCAGGGCCTGTACATCCTTCCAGAGATATGGGGCCCAAAACTGCACGCAATAATCCAACTGTGGCCTGAACAGGGCCTTATAAAGCCTCAGTAGTACATCCCTGCTTTTATATTCAAGTCCTCTCAAAATAAATGCCAACATTGCATTTCCCTTCCTGACTACTGTCTCAACCTGGAAGTTTACCTTGAGAGAATCCTGGACTAGAACTCCCAAGTCTCTTTGTATTTCAGACTTTTGGATTTTCTCTCCATTTAGAAAATAGTCCATGCTTTTATTCTTCTCACCAAAGTGCATGACCTTACACTTTCCCATGTTGTACTCCATCTGCCACTTCTTTGCCCACTCTCCTAACCTGTTCAAATCGTTCTGCAGCCTCCCCACCTCCTCATTACAACCTGTCCCTCCACCTATCTTTGTATCATCTGCAAACTTAGCCAGAATGCCCACAGCTCCTTCATCTAGATCATTAATGTATAAAGTGAAAAGTTGTGGTCCCAACACTGACCCTTGTGGAACACCATAAGACCGTAAGACCATAAGACACAGGAGCAGAAATTAGGCCACTCGGCCCATCGAGTCTGCTCCGCCATTCAATCACGGCCGATAAGTACCTTACTACTTGTCACCGGCTGAAAGTTAAAAGAGTCTTCAGTTGCCCAGCAATAAGTATACCATAAAACAGAGTGAGCAGCCAATTATACTGAAGAATTCTCACAGACAGCTAACCAGGAATTAAAGTCCACTGATTATCCTTCGTTTCTTATAAATTTTCTAGAGATTAAAATAAATTGGAGCACAGTCAATAGAAGCTGAAATATCACAAGCAACTTGCTTAAAAAAATTCTGACCATTGACAAGGTGTAGGTTTCTCAGGATTACAAACATGTTGCAACATAAAAGGGACGTTCTCATCAGTTCAATGATTAATAATTAACTGTAATCGCTGTGAGAATTTAAATAGTGTATCCTGTAGAGAATTATAGATTCAGTATCAGCAGCTTACGTGGAGATCCCAAAGTTGCTGTCAGTTTCAGAGAAGTAATAGTGGTGAACATTAATAGTTTGTCCATTATTATTATTGCAAAATTTTGGCCATTATATGGTTAAAATCTGGGCACAAACATTTAATACATTGAACTAAGTTCATCCATGGTGCTTGTTAACTTTGCTCTTTTAATTCTTTAAGAAGGAGCATTGTTTTTGTAAAATTTACAATTTTTTTTGACATATTGGAAGTAGTGGTTCCTGTATAATTAATGTATCCTTGTCATTTTTCACCCGACTACGCACAGCTACTTATTGCTCACAAGCTGCTGTGCCTAAATAATCTTAGAATTCATGATGCTTTTCTTTTAGTAGTTGCTTATACTGGTTGAAAAGCAGTTCCTCTTGATTGGATAGTTGTGGATTGGAAATTTTTTGGGTTGTTGGTAGGAGCTATGTATATAAATAAGTGATTGGTGAAATAGATTAACTGAGAGTATCAGCTAGAAATACTAACCTTTTAGGAAGTTATTAGTGGCACTGCGTAGATATATATTTTCTCCAGGCACTAGTTACATCGAATTGGCACTCAGCCTGTCATCAACGATGTCTTGTTGCTGCTAGATGCAATAGAACAGCCAACTTTGGCTCTGCCTCTAGCTTGAGAAACAGTCTGGCTTCTCCTCCTCACTTTCACACAGCAGCACATCTAAGATGGAAATTCATTACATGCATAATTATTGAACTGATCTGGCCTCTCGCTTGTCCATTGGTTCAGGATCTGGGTGTTCCAATTGATAAGATGCCATCCTTTGTAAAATGATTCTGTTCAGTTGGAAATCAGCGTATTATTGGAGACCTGCACTTTATCACTAGCAGTAAGTTTATGCACACATCATTATGACCCTGCTGTCATAACTGAGTAATCAATGTATTTTTGCTCATCTTAAATCAAAAAGCAGAAATATTTGTTAGCTTCTTTAGCCTTTCCACGTACAATTAACTTGAATGTCTACTTTACAGTGTGTTTTTCTAAAATGTTATGGTTAATGATTTTTATCTCTATAAAGACATGACATTGTGTCATCTGTGTAGGGTGTGGCCTGATCCACAGCCCAAAGGTGCCCCTCAGTATAACTCATACGGAGTGACCGTGGCAGAGGCTGAACTTGATGTCCTGACCGGCGAGAACCAGATTAATCAAGTGGACATGCTCTTTGACTGCGGTGAAAGGTAGGAAACAAAATTGTCAGGTAACACCAATATACTGTTAGAAAGTAAATGTTGGTGATTTGTCACCGTTACATTCTGTTCCTTAGATAAAACGTTCAGTCATATTGAACACTTGGGCTCTTCTCTGAGGGTTGCCTCTGTTTTCAGTCAAAAAAAGAACCAGCTTAATGACTGAATCATTTAACCAAATTTTGTGAATTAAGACAATAAAGCATTGAATCGTTTTGAAAATAACTCTGCCAACACTGACCCCCAGAGGGTTGAATAGATATACCATTGAAAGCTGCCAGTGGAAGCTTTGTAAGTGTGATGCCACAGAATCACAGATTTATTACAGTGCAGCAGGAGGCCATTTGGCCCATGGCACCTACACTGACCCTATTCTCTCATCCAGCTCTATTAGTGATTGCCAGTTTCCTCCCTTTTCTTCATATCCCTGCATACCATTACAATCCAAATAAGCTCCAATACCTTCTTGAATGTTTTAATTGAACCTGCCTGCATTATATTTTCAGACAGTACATTCCAGACCCTAGCAACTGGCTGTGTCAAATGCTCATTTTTTCTCACATCACCCTTCCTTCATTGGCACAACACTGTATTTGTATTATAGAAATGGTTGTCTAATAAACTTCACTGAATTTTCTAGCGTCCACTGTGTAATCTTGGCTGTATCTACAGCACTGCCAGTAATATACAACCAACTGCCCAGGTGCAAAAATATATGTTTGAAAGTTGCGATTCTAACCTTAGCTTCTGAACACGAGACCATCCAATAGCAGGGGAAGCCTAAAAAGAAACTGTTAATAGAGAAGCTGCACAAATTGTCGGTCATTCTATCTACAGCTTAAGAAAAGGGAGCGGGGGTGTGGATGGGAGCTGACACTGCCACAGACAATGTTAACCTTGCTGTTGCTGCACTGCTTTCTTCAAGTACCCTGGAGTCCTCAGACTTCATGTTTCTTAAATCAGAAGCATCATCTCATCAACCTTTATACTGCATCAATAACCTTGCTATTGCCATCAATAGTGGTGTTTTAAGAAAGAGACTTATATAAAGTACCATACATCCTATATCTAAATCACTACTTTTGAACAAACCATCTTCCTTTTCATGCCATGATGAAAGAAAAGCAACTAACGTTATTGCTTCAAGTTCTCCAAACAGCAGTGAGATAATTAACCAAATTAATTGTCTGTTTTAGTAGACCATTTGTCTTTGTTCTCCTTATTACCTGCAGCATGAACCCTGCCATTGATATTGGACAAATTGAAGGTGCTTTTGTCATGGGCATGGGGTATTGGCTGATGGAGAAGGTGATCTATGATCCCGACACTGGGGAGGTGCTGAATGCAGGGACATGGGATTACAAACCACCATTCAGCAAGGTAGGTTGTGAACTGAAGGAAGCAGTATGTTTACTAAAATCTAGTACATTGAAGGCACAGCAACTTTCTTTTGGTTGTTGAATTCTGTTTAACTCTCTTGACAGTTTATCGAGGTAAGAATCAGCTGTTGTTAATTACTTTTCAGGCATCTTGTTTTATTCCAGAAGCAGAAAGGATCGGATGAGGTTTAGTTAGTACATTTGAGGACAAGATAAGACCCACCAAAAACATTCAAAAATTGTAGAATGGAAATGTTAGTGCAGCTGTTAGTAAGATCATCTTGTTTGTGTTTTGTCTATCAGAGCATACCCATTAATTTCAACATCGAGCTATTAAAGAATGCTCCCAACGCAATGGGTGTTCTTCGTTCCAAAGCCTCTGGTGAACCTCCCCAGTGTATGTCCTGTGTCACTTTATTTGCCGTGAAGCGCGCTATTGAGGCAGCACGTCAAGATATTGGGAAGGATTCCTACTTTCCATTAAGTGAGTATGATCAGTCGGTGTGTTTATATGGTGCAGTGCAAAATTTCTGATCAGTATTATTTTAATCTTAGCATTAGCCCATTTATTTTAAACAGGCCAATATTAGCATTAAAATAAGATCTTCTGGGAAATTAAGGTATATGTGACTGATAATGGATGTGTTTATCTAAATCTCTCCAAACTGTCAGCAAGTTACTAAGTCAAAGAATGCTATGCACTGCATCTGGTGTTCATGGATACTCTGTAAAATATAATTGGATTAGTATCCACTTGACTGAGCCACCTCATTAAAAAGTCTATTATTGTTGACTCGATTATAGAAATTTTCAGCATCCATCTACTATGGTCTTGTAAATTAAAATTACTTAAATCTTTAGTTTCTTAATTCATATGAGGGACCTAAAGGATTCTCCAGCATCTGCAGTTCCTACTATCTCTAAAAGATGAACATGTGTGTTTCTGCATTTTTCGCCAAATCTCAATGCAGAGCAATAAATGTTAGAATTTGGTTGAAACTCTATTGACGTCTTATGCTCAGACAACAAAGGCTAAGAAGACTTTGGTTTAATGAGAAGCTAGGATTTAATTAACCTCTTCATATTTCTGTCAAAGTACGTGTGTCTTTTGCTGGTTTGAATTGAAGAAAGAAACACTCACATTTATATCGTGTCTTTCACGGCAGCAATTGTAGTTCATAGCCAAGGCATTGCTTTTGAACTATGCTCGCTGTTGTAATGTAAGAGACACAGCAGACAAATTGAACGTAGCAAGCTCCCAAAAACAGCAATGCAACACTGACCAGATAAGAGATAGTAAAAACGGTCCCTGTAATATAGAACATGTCTCACATTGAATGTAAAAATGTCAAATGCATATATACAATTAATGGGGCAGAGTTAGGCTAGAGTGATTTTGCTACAGACACAATTAATAGTACTGTAGTTTTGTTTCTTTAATATTCTAGATTCCAGTGTGATTGATGTTCAGTTCCTGAATATTTCAAATAGTTAAAAATAAAATAATGAAAACCTGTTTCAAGGAAAAAAAAAACAGATTTACCTTTTTTAATAATCTGATCCTTCTTTGACTCTGACCGACTAATGAAGATTTTTGCAGTGTTCCTTGAAAGGTGGTGGAGCTAGAATGTGCTCCATTTATTATTGGTGCATAAGGAAATGTAGTGCTGGAACTAAACCGATGCTTAGATTTCAACATATACTCCTCACTGCAGCTCATAGTGTTGTGTGAAGACATTGTAGAATGTTGTTATTGAGAAAACAGCCTATTTTCATTAATTCCACTGTTGTTCATCATTTCTATAAATTAATTAGATGAGAATATATGAGGCATGATTAGTAAGTTTGCTGATGACACCAAAATTGGTGGTATAGTGGACAGTGAATAAGGTTATCTTATGATGGAATTATGATCAACTGAGCCAATTGGGTGAAGGATGGCAGATGGAATTTAATTCAGATAAATGCGAGATGTTGCATTTTGGTAAGACAAACCAGGACAGGACTTATACAGTTAATGATAGGGCCCTGGGGAGCGTTGTCAAACAGAGAGACATCCTACCTGCAGGTACATAGTTCCTTGAAAGTGGCATCACAGATAGACAGGGTGGTGAAGAAGGCGTTTGGCATGCTTGACTTCATCGATCAGAGCACTGAGCATAGGAGTTGGGATGTGAGCTTACAGCTGTACAAGACATTGTAAGGCCACATGGAGTACTGCATACAGTTCTGGTCTCCCTGCTTTAGGAAGGATATTATTAATCTGAAAAGGATGCAGAGAAGATTTACAAGGATATTACCAAGACTGGAAGGTTTGAGATATAATGAGAGGCTGGATAGGCCGGAACATTTTCCCTGGAGCATGGGAGGCTAAGGGGTGACCTTACAGAAGTTTACAAAATCATGAGGGGCATAGACAAGGTGAATAGCCAAGGTCTTTTCCTCAGAGTATGAGAATCCAAGACTAGAGGGCATAGGTTTAAGGTGCGAGGGGAAAGATATAAAAGGAACATGAGGGGCAACTTTTTCACACAGAGGGTGGTGTGTATATGGAACGAGCTGCCAGAGGAAGTGGTAGAGGCAGGTACAGTTACAACATTTCAAATATATTTGGACAAGTACATGAATAGGAAAAGTTTAGAGGGATATGGGCCACATCCAGTTAAATGGGACGAGTTCAGTTTGGGAAACCTGGTTGGCATAGACGAATTGAGCCGAAGAGCCTGTTTCTGTGCTGCTACGGTTCTATGACTATTATAATTCGGTAGCAGTAAATATTAATGACTTTAGTTAATATCGCACAATGGAGTAAAAGAATCTTTAATTAAATTAAATTATTTGAAAAGAAGATTGTCAGAATAAGTTTTAATGTTCGTCAAGATCATTTTTGTTCTGACATTCTGTTACAGGTGGACCAGCAACAGTCGATGTAATCCAAATCAGCTGCCTCGTAGACTACAAACACTTTTCAATCTAAAAGCCCATCATCGATTTCAGCTGCTACATCGAACAAAGCTAATAATGTGCATTCTTCCAGAAATTATTTTGTCTTTACCTGTATTGTATAATTCTATACAATATTAACTATATATCCGTACAGCCTAGTACTTTAAAAGTTTACCCTCATTGTGTACCTTTAACACAAATCTGCGGTATAAACATAATATTGAATGGTTTGTCCTTTCTCTGAGTTTTTTTTTAATCATTCCTGGGACATGAACATTTTCTGCTGAAGTCACAGCAGATGAATAGGAGATTTTCCAGCGAATACAACATTACTCATCTGAAAAGAACAGTACTTTCAAAAAGGTAACCTTGCATTGGCAGTTAATGCACATAGTTTTTCATTTTGATTGATGGCATTGTTTTAATAAATAACTTGCCAGTTCAAAATATTTCAGCGAGCACCATTGTTCCCTAATCATTCTCAATCGCTTGGTAGAGGTAGGATGTTGAGAGTAAGGTATTAGCAAATTTTTGTTAGTTTGAGTGGTTTATTTCTCTTGCATTGTAGTTAAACATGGCATTTACAGCACAGGAGGAGGTGATTCAACTCACCACTCCTGTATGAGCTGTTTGCCGAAGTAGTCCAAACCTAATCCTACTGTTCGTTTCTCTCCTGAGACCCTTATATCACCATCTGCTTCAAATATTTATCCTTTCCTGTCTTCAAGGCTGCAGTTGTCTGTCTCAGCTGTCCCTGAGGCAAATACCCGAACAACTTCGTGGTCAAAGAAATTTCTCCTAATACTTCTGCTTACTTTCTGAATAATCGAAGCAATGCATAAAGTTGCCAAAGGAAACTATCTTTCTTGATATAATCTATCAAATATTTTAACTTAAAAAAACCTGTATACCTCTTCTTAGCTGTTTCTGCTCCAGTGAAATTGTCCTGATATCTCCAATTTTTCCAAATAAGTACAAATTCATGTCCTGACATAATTCTGCTAAATCTACACTCGATGGTATCGATTATAAAAGTCTTACCTCGCGTGACTGCGGCTTTTCAGTTGTTTCAGCGGCGGGAGTCCGGGAGCAAGCGCGAGGGCAGCCTGGGAAGGTAAACTTCCACCCAATAAATTTGGGAGTTAACTGATACCCAAGACACTACACGCGTAGTGTCTCCCACCCTTCCACCTCCTCTAACCTAATAATAATGACTAAGTGTGGTGAGTAGGTAAGCTATTTGCATTTTTTTCTTCAACTCTTTGTTATCTTTTGCGGTGGTCACCGAGACGCCAAATCCTCTGTGAGCGGGTTGGAAAGCAAAGCCGGAGTCTGTTTGAGTATATAACAGAGTAAACTTACTGGTGCAGCGAACACTGCGAAACTAAAAAAAAGCTAATTAATTTTAAATAATTAACTAAGTAGAGATGGCAGGCGAGGTGATGTGTTGTAGCTGTATGATGTGGGAGCTAGCTGATCCCATTGAGAACGGCAGTGACCACATCTGCAGCAAGTGTTGGCTGCTTGAGGAGCTCCGGCTCAAAATTGATGAGCTGGAATTCGAACTCCAAACACTGCAGCTCATCCGGGAGGGGGAGAAATACCTGGATACTGTGTTCCAGGAGGCAGTCACACCTGGTAGATTAACTAATGTTAATTCGATTGGCGGGCAGGAACAGCAGTGTGTGACTGGGAGTGAGGCAGGTAGAGGGACCCTGCAGACAGGAACACAGGAGCCGCAGCCCTTGACATTGTCCCACAGGTATGAGGCACTTGCTCCCTGCGTGGATGAGGAACAGGGCTGCAGGAAGGATGAGTCAACTGACCAAGGCACCATGGTCCAGGAGGTCATTCAAGAGGGGGGAGCAAAAAGACAGATTTTATTTGTAGGGGATTCCATCATTAGGGGGATAGACAGTATCTTTTGCAAACAGGATAGAGAGTCCCGCATGGTGTGTTGCCTGCCCGTTGCCAGGGCGCGAGACATCTCTGACCGGCTTGAGAGGATACTAGAGAGGGAGGGGGAGGATCCAGTTGTTGTGGTCCACGTAGGTACCAACATCATAGGCAGGACTAGGAAAAAAGACCTGTTTCGGGATTATGAAAAGCTAGGAACAAAATTAAAAAACAGGTCTTCAAGGGTCATAATCTCTGGATTGCTGCCCGAGCCACGTGCAAATTGGCATAGAGAGATGAGGATCAGGGAACTAAACACGTGGCTAAAAGAGTGGTGTGGGAAAGAGGGTTTCCTTTTCATGGGGCACTGGCATCAGTTCTGGGACAGGAGGGATCTATATTGCTGGGATGGACTGCACCTGAACAGGGCCGGGTCCAGTGTTCTGGCGAAAAGGGTAAATAGGGTAGTCACGAGGACTTTAAACTAGTAAGTAGGGCGGAAGGGAGAAGTGAGCGTAGAGGGAGAATAACAATTAATGTAAGGCAAAGCAGCAGGTTAGCAGGTGATGAGGAAGCTTCAACTTTATTGGAAATTAGGAAAAAAGTTAAAGGGAAGGAGATCTCAAGAACTGTTAGTACTGGAGGTATTAGGACCCAAAAAGAAGGTGCAAAAACTGGCATAAGGGCACTTTATCTGAATGCTCGGAGCATTCGAAACAAGGTGGATGAGTTGACGGTGCAAATCATGGCAAATGGGTATGATTTAGTGGCCATTACAGAGACATGGTTACAGGATGGTCATGACTGGGAGTTAAATATCCAGGAGTATCAAACTGTTCGGAAGGACAGACAGGAAGGGGAGGTGGTGTTGCTCTGATTTTAAAGGATGATATCAGGGCGGCAGTGAGAGATGATATAGGTTCTACTGAACAAAACGGTGAATCCATTTGGGTGGAAATTAGGAATAGCAGGGAGAAGAAGTCACTGATAGGTGTGGTCTGTAGGCCGCCAAATAACGACATCGTGGTGGGGCGGGCAATAAACGTAGAAATCGCTAATGCATGTAAAAATGGTACAGCAATTATCGTGGGGGATTTTAATCTACATATCGATTGGCCAAACCAGGTCGGTCATGGCAGCCTTGAGGAGGGGTTCGTAGAATGCATCCGCGATAACTTCCTTGAACAATATGTAATGGAACCTACAAGGGAGCAAGCTATCCTAGATCTAGTCCTGTGTAATGAGACAGGAATAATTAATGATCTCACAG
>NC_063334.1:93017225-93027611 GCF_021869965.1 Rhincodon typus
CTGAGTCCCTCTCTCCTTCCTGGCTACTGAATGCATCTTATATCTTGTCCTCTTGACTCCTGTTCTCTTGTTTGGGTTGTAGCTGGCAATTTCGGGCAATGTGGCTCATTTGTTTACATTTTGGCACTCTCGAGTCCAACATGTCGACGCCTTGTGGCCAAACCTGCCACATTGGCGGTATCACTCGACTGAACGTCTGCTACTTTATGCAGCCGGGCACTGATACCAAACTGTGTTGCTTTACTGGCTGACATCTCCATTGAGCTAGCGATTTTGAACTTGACATCCAGTTAGTAACTTCCATTGAATGGCTTCATGCTGGAGGCCACAAGCCAACGCAAAGGTATCTCTGAGGAGCCCCCTGAATTCACAATGATCCATTAACCTCTTTAGGGTGGCGAAGAATCGGGTGATGGACTCCCCCTCTCTTGTATAAAAACAGAAACACTCTGCAATCATCAGCAACTTTGGTGCAAAGCGACATTCCAATACTTCACATAAACCGAAAGAACTGCGGATGCTGTAAATCAGGAACAAAAATAAAGTTGCTGGAAAAGCTCAGCAGGTCTGGCAGCATCTGTGAAGGATAAAACAGAGTTAATGTTTCGGGTGCGGTGACCCTCCCTCAGAACATGTTTATGACCTGACATGTCCATTGTCCAGGGACTTGTAATATTTGTTATTATACTGTTCTTATGTTATGTCGTTCTTTTTGTCTTGTAAAATGTGTTGTATCTACAATAATGAAGAAGATGACTGCAAAAGGACAAAGGACCAAGGGGGTGGCCCTACTATGCCTACCATTAACTATGTAATTCCTGCCTTGGTTTGCCTTACCAAAATGCAACACCTCATATTTTAAGACACTTGCATTTCTGCAGCTCCACAGCATGTTATCTCTGACTCCAGCATCTGCAGGTCTACTTATTACCATCCCACCTACCTTGCCCAGCCCCACCCCTACTGTCTCTATTTATTTCTGAGCTCCCCCCTCCCCATTTCTGAAGAAGGGTCCCGACCCGAAACATCAACTTTCCTGCTCCTCTGATGTTGCCTGGCCTGCTGTGTTCCTCCAGTTCCACTCTGTGTTACACCTCATATTTTTCTAAGTTAAACTCCATATACCACTCCTCTGCCCATTAACCCATCTGATCAAGATCTTGCTGTAGTCTTAGTTAACATTGTTCACTGTTGACTATATCACCAATTTAGGTGTTATCGGCAAACTTACGAACTATACCTCCTATATTCTCATTCAAATTATTTACATAAATGACAAGCAAAAAAGTGGACCCAATATTGATCCCTGTGGAACACCTCTGGTCACACAGGCCTCCAGTCTGAATAACAATACTCTACCACCACCCTCTATCTATGACTGTCAAACCAAGACTTCACACAGATCTAGCAACTCAAAACTGGGCATCCAAGAGGTGCTGTGGGCCGTCAACAGCAGCAGAATTGTACTCCAGCAAAATCTGTAACCTCATGGCCTGGTATATCCCCCACTCAACCATTACCATCAATTGATTGTCTGATTGATTAACTTATTGTCACATGTACTGAAACGCAGTGAAAAGCTTTTTTTATAAGCGGTACAGGCGGATCATAGTAAGCAAAGGCTGTACAGATCAAAATGACTTAGACAGAGGCGTACAGGTTACATTGCACAGGGCGTGCACTAGATGAGATCAACGTTAGCAAGATCAGCACTATTTGAGGCTAGTGAGTCCATTCATCAGTCTGATAATGGCCAGGAAGAAGCTGTTCCTTCAGGCTTCTGTATCTTCTGCCTAACTGAAGAGGTTGTAGGAGATCATTACCGGGGTGCGATGGGTCTTTGACGATGTTGGCAGCCTTTCTGCAGCAGCGAGCCATGTAAATGGAGTCCATAGATGGAATGTTGGCTTCTGCGATGGTCTGGGCTGTGCACACCACCTTCTGTAGTTTCTTACGGTCCTGGGCAGAGCAGTTGCCATACCAGGCTGTTATGCACCTAGACAATATGCTTTCAATGGCGCATCTGTAGAAGTTGGTGCGGGACCTTATGGACATACCAAATTTCCTGAGCCACCTGAGGAAGAAGAGGCAATGTTGTGCCTTCTTGACTGTCGCATCTACATGGGAAGTCCAAAACAGTTTGTCAGTTATCGTCACTCTGAGAAACTTGATCCTATTCACCCTCTCAACCTCAATTGATGTAGATGGTGGCGTGTTCTCCTCCTTTCTTCCTGAAGTCAATGATCAGTTGTTTAGTTTTGCTAACGTTTTCATTGCACTACATCGCCAAGCCATCTCCCTTCTGTATTTTGACATTGTTAGATATCATCCCACTATGGTGATGTCATCAGTGAACTTGTAGATTGCGTTCATTTGGAATTTGGCAACACAATTGTAGGTGTACAGGGAGTACAGTAGGGGGCTGAGGACGCATCTTTGGGGGGCTTCAGTGTTGAGTGTTATTGTGGAGGAGGTGCCATGGGATCAACCCTGGTTCAATGCAGAGTGCAGGAGGGCATGGCAGGAGAAGCATCAGGCAAACATGAAGATGAGATGTCAACCTGATGAAGATACCAAACAGGACTACTTGCATGCCAAACAGCATAAGCAGCAAGTGACAGAGCTAAGTGATCCCACAGCCAACAGATCAGATCTAAGCTCTTCAGTCCTGCCACATCGTTGCAAATGGTGGTGGACAATTAAACAACTCATTGGAAGAGGAGGCTCCATGAATATCCCCATCCTCAATGATGGAAGAGTCCATCACATTATTATAAAAGATAAGGCTGAAGCTTTCGCAGCAATCTTCAGCCAGAAGTGCTGAGTGGATGATCCATCTCGGCCTCCTCCAGTAGTCCCCACCATTACAGATACCAGTCTTCAGCCAATTCAATTCACTCCACGTCATATCAAGAAACAGTTGGCAACACTAGATAATGCAAAGTCTATGGGCCCTGACAGCATTCTGGCAATAGTATTGAAGACTTGTGCTCCAGAACTTGCCGCTCCCCTAGCCAAGCTGTTCCAGTACAGTTACAATACTGGCATTTACCTGACAATGTGGAAAATTGCCCATGTACATCCTGTACATAAAAAGCAGGACAAATCCAACCCGGCCAATTACTGCCCTGTCAGTCTCCTCTCGATCATCAGTAAAGTGATGGAAGGTGTCATCAACAGTGCTATCAAGCAGCACCTACTGTGCAATAACCTGCTCAGTGACACCCAGTTTGAGTTCTGCCAGGGCCACTCAGCTCCTGACCTCATTACAGCCTTGGCTCAAACACAGACAAAAGAGCTGAATTCCAGAGGTGAGGTGAGAGTGACAGCCCTTGACATTAAGGCTACACTCAACTGATTGTGGCATCAAGAAGCCCTCGCAAAACTGGAATCAGTGGGTATCGGGTCAAACTCTTCGGTGGTTGGAGTCATACCTGACACACAGGAAGATGGTCATCGTTGTTGGAGGTCAATCATCTCAGCACCAGGACATCTCTGCAGGGGTTCCTTAGGTTAGTGTCCTCAGTCCAATCATCTTCAGCTGCGTCATCAATGACCTTCTCTCCATCATAAGGTCAGAAGTAGGGATGATTACACAATGGTCAGCATCATTCACGACTCCTCAGATACTGAAGCAGTCCATATTCAAATGCAACAAGATCTGGACAATATCTAGGCTTGGGCTGACAAGTGGCAAGTAACATTTATGCCACACAAATGCCAGGCTATGACCATCACCAATAAGAGACAATCTAACCACCGCCTTTTGGCATTCAACGGTGTTACCATCACTGAATCCCCTGCTATCAACATGCTGGGGGTTATCATTGACCAGAAACTCAACTGGACTCAGCACATAAACACATTGGCTACAAGAGCAGGTCAGAAACTCGGAATACTGCAACTAGTAACTCAACTCCCGACTCTTCAAAGCCTGTCCACCATCTACAAGGCACAAGTCAGGAGTGTGATGGAATACTCCCCACTTGCAGGATGAGTGCAGCTCCAACAACACTCAAGAAGTTTAACACCATCCAGGACAAAGCAGCCCACTTGATTGGCACTACATCCACAAGCATTCACTCCCTCCACCACGACGCTTAGAAGCAGCAGTGCGTACTATCTACAAGATGCACTGCAGAAATTGACCAAATTCCTCAGACAGCACCTTCCAAACCCACAACCACTTCCATCTAGAAGGACAAGGGCAACAGATACATGGGAACACCACCACCTTCAAGTTCCCCTCAAAGCTATTCAGCATCCTGACTTGGAAATATATCACCGGTCCTTCACTTTTGCTGGGTCAAAATGCTGGAACTCTCTCCCTAATAGCATTGTGGGTCAACCCACAGCAGGTGAGCTGCAACGGTGCAAGAAGGCAGCTCACGACCACCTTCTCAAGGGCAGCTAGGGATAGGCAATAAATGTTGGCCAGCCAGCGATGCCTACATCCCACAAATGAATAGAAACAAAAATTGTATCCATTTGGCTAGCTATCCCTGGATCCCATGTGATCTAACTTTACTAACCAGTCTACTATGTGGAACCTTGCCTTAGGCTGAATTAAAATCAATTAAAACAATGTCCACTGCTCTGCCTTCATCTATCTTCTTCATCACCTCTTCAAAAGCCTCAATCAAGTTTGTGAGAAGCAATTTTCCACATACAAAGCCATACTGACTATGCCTCATCAGCCCTTACCTATCCGAATACATGTAAATCCAATCCTTCAGAATCCCCTCCAACAATTTACCAACCACTGATGTAAGGCTGACCAGTCTATAGTTCCTTGGCTTTTCCTTCCAGCCTTTCTTAAATAATGGCACAACACTATCCAGCCTTCAGTTTTCTGGAACCCCACCCATGGCTGCTGATGACACAAATATTTCAACAAGGGACACCATAGCTTCCCACAATGTTCTGGAAAACACCTGATCAGCTCCTGGGGATTCATCTACTTTAATGCATTTTAAGCCCTCGAGCACCTCCACTTCTGCAAAATGGACTCTTTTCAAGACATCGCTATTTATTTCCCTAAGTTCCCAAGTTTCCACGTCTTTCTCCATAATAAATAGTGATATGAAATATTTGTTTATTTCTCCCCCATCTTCTTTGGTTCCATACATTTACGGCTTTGTTGATGTTTAAGGGGCCCTATTTTCTTCCTAGTTACTCTTTTGCCCTTAATATATTTGTAGAACCTCTTTAGATTATCCTTAACCTTATTTGCCAAAACTATCTCATGTCCCCTTTTTGCCCTCCTGATTTCCCTCTTAATTGTTTCCCTACTCCCGTTATACACCTCCAGGGATTCACCTGATCCCAGCTAAGCACAAAGACAAATCTGGGGCTACCCAAGTAATCCTACCCCCTCGTACCAAGTACCTAAGGTGTGGGTCATACCTTGACACTTGACCCTGATTTTTTCCACCAATGCTTCAATTGTGAAACATGTTGTGCTGACATCATTTACAGCAGCTACTGAGAGGCATTTTTATGTTATGTGTAATTTTATGTTATCTATGAATTCTTAGAATTTCATTCACATTCTGGCCAAGTCTCTCCAGTTCCCCCATTACACTTCATATTGGACGGTCATGATTTTATCTTCTTTAAATTCAAACTGTTCCAAATCATTTATTTCCTCTAATATTTTAACCTATTTCTAACAGTTTTCATTGATTTGTTGAAAGTTGTGATAGCTAATCTGTTTACAAATTGTGTTCCACTGTTCAATGTAGTAGCTGAATCATTAATCCATTCTATTTGTACTCACCCATGAACGTGAGATTTCATTTGATTTTCCTGGCCCTCATAGAGACAAGCACTTTTATCCTCATTTATCACATTCTAGAATATTGGAAGCAGTATCCCAATTCCAATGACCAAAAACACAGGATAATGCTTGTACTGTTCCAGTATTCCAGGTTGCTATCCTTATCCAGATAAATGATTCCACACACCCATGCTCTTTATACTATCTTATCACAATATAGTCTACCTACGTTGTTATATTACTCCTTATTTTTATAAGTTAATAACTACATTCTTGTGGTATCTCACAACTTCCTTTGTGCCAGCCATTGATAACATACTGGTTCTAGCTGCTTGTATATGATACTTCTGAACAGGAATCCCATTGTTCTTCCAGGCAGGAATAGTTTCCTACTGTAAAGGAGTTGCTAACCTGAGTGAAGAAACATGCATTATTCACACAGATCAGAATACTATAGACAATTAAAACTCCTTGTTGTACATCTATTGTTGTCAAAGCATATTTCTTTTCTCTTTGCCCTTGCATTCCTCTAGCCATTTGTGGGGCAACCTGTAAAGTATAGTTATTAATGGCAAATAGATACTATAATTTAAGAGCAGGATTGGAACTAGACATCTTTTTTTTCTATATTTATTATTTTTGAACTTCTCATCCTTGGTCCAATTCTAAACCTAAAATCCCTGTGATTCTCAAAACATCATATGTTATTTCAAGAGTGATCAGGGAAACAATGTAGTAAGAGTTTAGGCTCCCCTATCCCATCCATTCCAAATGGGGTGGGTTTACAATTGTAAAGTCCAAATAAAATTCCAAGAGTGTTCTTCAGCAAGTGACATTGTATCCTTGATCCTCTTTCCATCGTTCGATGTGGTGCTCTTCGCCATTCCACTAGTACTCTGTTGGCTTGATGGTGTGTAGTAGGGCCACCCCCTTGGTCCTTTGTCCTTTTGCAGTCATCTTCTTCATTGTTGTAGATACAACACATTTTACAAGCCAAAGAAAATGACATAGCACAAGAACAGTATAATAACAAATATTACAAGTCCCTGGACAATGGACATGTCAGGTCATGAGCATGTTGTGAGGGAGGGTCACCGGACCTGAAACATTAACTCTGTTTTATCTTTCACAGATGCTGCCAGACCTGCTGAGCTTTTCCAGCAACTTTGTTTTTGTTCCTGATTTACAGCATCCGCAGTTCTTTCAGATTTTATTGCAGAATGGTAGATATTGTTTACATGGGCTTTATCGAGGCCTTCAAAAAGGTCCCACATGGTAGTCTGGTTAATAAGGTTAGATCACTTGGGATCCAGGGAGAGCTAGCCAATTGGATACAAAATTGGTTTGACAGTAATAGACAGAGGGTGATAGTAGAAGGTTGTTATTCAGACTGGAGACCTGTGACCAGTGGAGTTCCACAGGGTTGGCTATTGGTTTCATTTTTGTTTGTCGTTTTTGTTAACGATTTGTTTGAGAATAAAGGAGCAATGGTTAGTAAGTTTGCAGATGAGACTAGATTTGGTGGTATAGTGGACAGTGTAGGTTATCTAAGAGTACAACAAGATCTTGATCAGATGGGCCAATGGACAGAGGAGTGGTATATGGAATTTAATTTAGAAAAATGCGAGATCTTGTATTTTGGTAATGCAAACCAGAGCAGGAATTTCACAGTTAATGGTAGGGCGCTAGGAAGTGTTGTCACACAGAGAGACCTGGGGATGCTGTGTTATGCTGTTCCATCATTGAGGATGGGGACATTTATAGATCCTCCTCCACCAGTTTGTTGTTTAATTGTCTCCCACCATTGATGACTGGCGAGCTTAGATCTGACCTGTTGGTTGTGGGATTGCTTAGCCTTGTGTATCATTTGCTGCCTATGCTATTTAGCACGTAGGTGGTTCTGTTCGGTAGCTTCATTAAGTGGATCCCTCATTTATAGACATGAATGGGGCTATTCCTGGCATGCCCTCCTGCAATCTCCATTGAACCAGGGTTGATCCACTGGCTTGATAATAATGTTTGAGTGGGATGTACCAAGCCATGAGGTTACAGATTTTGCTGTCGTACAGTTCTGCTGCTGTTGATGGCCCATAGTGCCTCATGGATGCCAAGTCTTGAGATGTTAGTTCCTATCAAAGTCCGTCCCATTTAGCACAATGTTAGTGCCACATTTGCACCTCCTCAGATACTGAAGCAGTCCATGTGCAAATGCAACAACATATGGACAATATCCAGGCTTGGGCTGACAAGTGGCAAGTAACATTCACGCCTTACAAATGCCACGCAATGACCATCCCTAATAAGGGACAATCTAATCACTGCCCCTTGACATTTTAGTGGTGTTCCCATCACTGAACTCCTGCTATCATCATCCTGGGGTAACCACTAACCAGAAACTCAACTGGACCAGCAATATGGACAGTTCAGAGGCTAGGAATACTGCAGTGAGTAACGCATCTCCTGACTCCCCGAAACCCGTATACCATCTACAAGGCTCAAGTTACGTGTGCAATGGAATACTCCCCACATGTCTGGAAGCGTGCACCTTGAACAACACTCAAGGAGCTTGATGCCATCCAAGGTCAAAACAGCCTATTTGATTGGCTTCATATTCCCAATTATGCACTCCTTCCACCACCAACGCTCAGTAGCAGCACTGAGTACAACCTACAAGAAGCACTGCAGAAATTCAGACCCTTAGACAACATCTTCTAACCCCATGTCCACTTCCCAGAGGGCCAGGCATAGCAGATACATGGGAACACCACCAACTGAAAATTCCCCTTCAAGCCACTTACCTTCCAGACTTGGAATTACTCACTGTCCTTCCCTGTCAATTTCGTCCCTAATGGCATTGTGGGTCAACCTGCAGGCCATGCACTGCAGTGGTTCAAGAAAGCAGCTCACCATCACCTTCTCAAGGGCAACTGGGAATGGGCAATAAATGCTGGCTCAGCCAACAATGTTCATTTCCCAGAAGTGAATAAAAAAAGTAATGTGCATAGGTGAAATCCTGCACTAATGGATAGGTGCTGGAAGGCTTTTTTGATATTTTGTGTATTTGTCACACTACGTGCTTTTCTTGTGTTTTTTTAAAAATACGTTTAGTATTTAAAAACTGAAGGAACTGCGGATGCTGTAAATCAGAGACAAAAATTAAAATTGCTGGGTAAGCTCAGCAGACCTGGCAGTATCTGTGGAGAGAAAACAGAGTTAACATTTTGGGTCAAGGAAGGGTCACTAGGATCCTTAATTCAAGAGGGTGGTAGAGGTGGGAATCCTTAAGACATTTGGGAATTATTTCGGTGGACACTTGAAATTTTGTAGCATACAGGGTATGGACCAAGTGCTTATCTCTCTGACTCTATGACTGATGTGCACATACACACATGTACACACACACTCTCACACACACATACACACACCATAATTTCCTAACAGTGTCTTCCCCAATACGTGGCAGGCACTGGCTGGGTGAAATTTCAAGAATGGCTACAGAATGCCTCCACTATTCAGTCAAACCCATAGGTGGAATATTGGAAAATGTGCAGAATGTATGCATGCAGGTTATATCAAGTTGCGCCTTAAGAGTTTGTGATTTGGTGTTGATTTAATTGGCTTGTTTGTAATTTCTAAGGCTTAATAAACCTCTTAAATAAAACCGACACTCCATTTGCCACAATGGCAGGTGCTTCCTTGTGTGAATTATCATATGTGGGATCTTTGTAATTTCATGACAGTAAAGCAGTGACAAGTGTTAACTTGCTCAATTCTCTTCTCCCCACTTGATTACCAGGAGTCATCAGTGAGAGAACCTCCTTTCCAAATATCAGTGTGAGGCCCACTGTCAAGTGGAAGTTATTTCTCAGGGGTGAGTAATGCTATCACCTGATAGCTAGCTGTTGTGTAATTTGCCAAAGACTTGCTTTAATCTGCATTCTATTCATATACTCCAATAGAAGGAAGTGCATTTACTGTATAGAACATTTTAATTTAATTCTTTCCTCCAGGGACTCAGTAGTGAGTTCTGCAATTTCTTTTAGGTAATGTTTGCACAACATTGTTTTTCTACATTCAATTACAATTGAGATTCTGTATTTCACAAATTTGCATTGGCAATGCTATTGTGTAAATAAGATATTGAGGGAAGAGTTTGCTTCTTGCTTGGTCAACTGTTGAAACATTCTTCTTAATCTTAACATAAAAACAGATGAGTCGCACCCATCAAATCCATCAAATCCATCAAATAACTCCAGAGAGTAGCAAACCAAACTTATTTAAAAGCAAGATAACAAGGTGCAGGGCTGGATGAACACAGCAGGCCAAGCAGCATCACAGGAGCAGAGAGGCTGACGTTTCGGGCCTAGACCCTTCATCAGAAAAGGGGGAGGGGAAGGGGGTTCTGAAATAAATAGGGAGAGAGTGGGAGGCGGATAGAAGAGGGATAGAGGAGAGGATAGGTGGAGAGGAAACAAACAGGTCGAAGAGGCGGGGATGGAGCCAGTAAAGGCGAGTGTAGGTAGGGAGTTAGGAAGGGGATAGGTCAGTCCAGGGAGGACAGACAGGTCAAGGGGGCGGGATGAGGTTGGTCGGTAGGAGATGGAGGT
>NC_063334.1:93027621-93105104 GCF_021869965.1 Rhincodon typus
GTGTTCTGCAAAGCGGTCCCCGAGTCTCCGCTTGGTTTCCCCGATGTAGAGGAAGCCACACCGGGTACAGCGGATGCAGTATACCACATTGGCAGATGTGCAGGTGAACATCTGCTTGATGTGGAAAGTCTTCTTGGGGCCTGGGATGGGGGTGAGGGAGGAGGTATGGGGGCAGGTGTAGCACTTCCTGCGGTTGCAGGGAAAAGTGCCGGGTGTGGTGGAGCTGGAGGGGAGTGTGGAGCGGACAAGGGAGTCACGGAGAGAGTTGTCCCTCCGGAAAGCAGATAAAGGTGGGGAGGGAAAGATGTCTTTGGTGGTGGGGTCGGATTGCAGATGGCGGAAGTGTCGGAGGATGATGCGTTGGATCCGGAGGTTGGTGGGGTGGTACGTGAGGACGAGGGGGATTCTTTTTTGGTTTTTATTGCGTGGACGGGGTGTGAGGGATGAGGTGCGGGAGATGTGGGAGACACGGTTGAGGGCGTTCTCGACCACCGAGGAGGGGAAGTTACGGTCCTTGAAAAACGAGGACAACTGAGATGTACGGGAGTGGAATGCCTCATCCTGGGAGCAGATGCGGCGGAGGCGAAGGAATTGGGAATAGGGGATAGCATTCCGTTCCGTTCTTGAGCCTGTTTACAAGTATGCAAGTTGGAACACAATGCAGAACAATATAAAAGTAGCCGTTTATAAGTACAGGAAATGTTCATTTGTCGATCTTTAAAATTACACCCTTGTTTGGGGTCATGTTCATAAGTACGAGCATTTGTTAAATTGGACATTTGTAGATCAGGGGCCACCTGTAGAAATAGAGGATCAGTAATCTGGAGGTAAACAAAAAAAACGTAATAATTAGCAAGAGGATGTTTGGGCCATTTGAGTTCAAAGCAGCAATAGAGTTATAATGTAAAAGTTATGGGTTAGAAATGTAGCTCACCATTATCACATGCTTCCTTATGGGAAAATAATGTTAATTTAACACATATTAGTTTAACCTTGTATTCTAAACATGTTTCACAAATAAGCAAGTAGTAAGTGCAGTGAGTTAAAAGAACATAGTTAGGTGATTTAGTATCGCACAAGTCTGTTCAGGGACGCAACCTCTAGTCAAATTGCTGTATTTGTGTAATTGCTGCGACACTTGGTAATTGTGCATGTGAAGAATATTGTATTAATTGTATCAAATTCCTATTAAATAAATACATATAGAAGTTACAGAGAAAACGCAAGGAATATATTGCACATACCATCACTTAGACTTAAGTAACCAATATTCTGTAATATGGAAAATAGCTCACCATGAATTGCCAAACTGTTTGCACTGCTGTGACACTAATCTCAGGGAAAAGCTTGTCATCAAATTATCTGCAAATTTCATGAAATTGCTGCATTTGCGATTAGATTAATTAAAATTATGCATAACATTATGACTGGTACTTAATGATTACAGGAACTTGTAGATAACACAACTTATTTTCCTGCAGTTACTTAGTCTCACCAACTCAGAAGGGGAAATGTTTAAACCACAACCTATGTTTCTTGCAGGTAATTAATTCATTTTTGTACATTTTTAAGATTATTTAACATTTAATTAATGTTTTGATTTTCCTTTCTGTTTGTATTTCTCTCTCTTTCTTTTGTTTTTGTACCTAACTTGATTCTTGTTTACCCTATTTTTCGAGGCTTCTGTATTTTAAGTCACCTTAGATTTGGAGATTGACTTGAACAGTAGTTGTATCGTATGCTCTTCCAGCAATTTGTGGCGCAAGAAAATTTTGAACTGAAGGTTGAGGAAAATATTTGAAATAGTCAAGGCACAAGGTGCCTTATTCCAACAAAATATAAGCCATTGTCTACAGCTCCCACCTCAAACTCCAGTCCCTGGCCATTGCTTCCTTGCTGCTTTCAGTTCACATTCTCAGGATTAACTAGACTACATTTCCAACATTACAGCAGCAATTACATTTCAAAAGTACCGCATTTATTGTAAAGTGCTTTGGGACTTCCTGAAGTCTTTCAAGATGTGTTAGAAATGGGCCTTCATTTTTCACAGGCTCAACTACCTATATGAACTTGAGCTGAGCTTCTGACCCATATTCTGTCTGTCACCAAAACCAACAACTTCCACAAATGTCTTGTCACCAGTCTGCACCCCAATGCTCAAACTCTCATCCATGCTTTTTGTTACCTCCACAGCTGACTGTCTGTGCTGTCCCAGATGGCTTCCCAGCTGCATCCTCCATTAGTGTGAATTCTTAAAAAATATTGTGACTGTATTTTAGCTCTCGTCAGACACTGTTACTCCATCATTCCTACATTGGTTACCAGCCAACAACCACAAGATTAAAATTCTAATCATGTACCATACCCTAATGTGGTCATATCCTTGTAGTGTCCGAAATTTTTAGAAAACTCCTCAAACTCTAGTGCTATCTTTCTCTTTCACTTTCTTCCTTCTATTATTGTGTGGTTTTGCCTTCATTCCTCAACTTTTCAGTTGATCAACCTTGATCTCTTCCTTTATATATCCCTTAAAACTTGCCTGCCCTTTTGTCAATTTTTGCCTGATGACAGGCCAATGAGGTACCTTGGATATTTTGCTTTACTGAAGGTGCTACTTGAACACAAGTTGCTGTTGGGCATTTATCCTGGTTTCTTCATGGCCTAGATTAAAAAAAAGACTTGTTTTTGACATAGACAAACATTAATCTACAGCTGTCATCCTGGTGAAAAGTCATTAAGTAGAAACTTTAGCTAGATTTAGCTAGCTAGATCTGACTACGTTTCGAATATGTCAGAAAATGCAATAAATTTGAAGCGCTATAGGGGTTAAATTAAGCTATCAGCATTAAAGTACGTTGGAGTAAATTTCACACCAGAACCAGCTTCAGTGAGCCTTTACTAAGTGTTAATGGCAAGGTAAACTATTTACTCAGATGACAATTGAAGTTGTTAAAATTTATTCTTAGATATTGAGTTATGTGACTTTGACCTTGTAGTGGAAGAGGCACCTAGTGGACACAAGGGTAGGCACAATTCAACACAGATTACCAAACTTCCTCAAAAATTGAAACTTGCATGACCCTCTCGCTGAAGAAATTCTTCCGCATCTCAGTTTTGAACAAGTCATCACTTCATTTTGAGGCTTTACCCTTGGCTTCTAGTCTCTCCTACTAATAGAAAGATTTTCTCCACATCCACTCTATCCAGGCCTGTAATTATTATGTGAGTGTCGATGAGATGCTCCCTCAGCCTCCTAAAGTCCATCAAGTACAGACCCAGAGACAGTAAGGGCTGTAGATGCTGGAAGCTAGAGTCAATAAATGTGGAGCTGGAAAAGCACAGCAGGTCAGACAGCATCGGAGGAGCAGAGTCCTCAAGCACTCCTCATATAATAAGCCCTTCATCCCCGAGATCATTCTTGTAAACCTCCTGTGCACCCCTCCCCAACCAGATGCCAGCACATCCTTCCTTAGATATGGGGCCAAAAACTGCTCACAATATTCCAAAATGTGGTTTGACCAGAGCCTTATACAGTCTCAGCAGTACATCTCTGCAATATTTTCCAGCCCTCTTGAAATGAATCTAACATTGCATTTACCTTCCTAACTGACAACTGAACCTGCATGTTAACCATAAGAGAATTGTGAAATAGGACTCCCAAATCCCTTTGTGCTTCAGATTTCTAAAGCCCTTCCCCATTTAGAAAATATTTCATGCCTCTATTCTATCCACCAGAGTGCATAACCTCGAACTTTCCCACATTGTATTCCATCTGCCACTTCCTTGCCCACTCTCCTTGCTTGTCCAAGTTCTTCTGCAGCTTCCCCATCTCCTCACCAATACTTGTTCCTCCACCTATCTTTGCAAACCTAGCAACAATGCCCGCAGTTCCTTCCAGATTGTTAATGCATAAATGAGGAGGGACAAGTTAAAAGGGCAAGTGTTCAACCTCCCAGTCAATGTTTTCTGCTAGTAGCACCTACCTTTAACACCTGTTCTTACCTATATTCCTCCTTTACTATTAATACCACTCGTTTTGTCTTTTAATCTGAGCACCCTCACCAGCTACTAAGTTTGTCCCTCCTTCTCCTTCAGAACAAGTTAAAGTTGTAATTTCCCAACCTACTTCAGTTCTGAAGCAGACTCATATTGGAAGCAACATGTATACACTGTTTTTCTATCCATAGATGCTGGAAAACCTGCTGAGTTTTCCATTCTGAAGAAGGGTCTAGGCCCGAAACATCAGCCTTCCTGCTCCTCTGATGCTGCCTGGCCTGCTGTGTTCATCCAGCTCTACACCTTGAGATCTGAGTTTCTCCAGCACTTCTGTTTTTTTTATTTCAGATCACCAATATACACAGCACTTTGCTCTTATTTTAATGGAATGAAGGAAAATATGGTACAGCCCTAAAAGGTCAAATGATGCACAAATTGAGTTTTTTCTTACTTTCTGAACATGTGCTTTTTTTTTGTTCCAATTGTTGTTTGTTCACGTGTTTAGTGATGGAGACTGCCTCATCTCAGAGACGAAAGAAAGACAAAACAAGAGATAGCCCTGCTAAACTTCAATACCAGATTCAAGTGAATGGAGTTTTATATGACGGTAAAAAAACATTTTGTGAATAGTTGTAGAATATCGAATCACAAGTAAAGGCAGTTTCTATCACAAAATTTGTTTGATAGTTTAAGTAAGACTGGGTACTGCTTTTGTGATTCCTCACTTTGTATGCAAATGTAAGCAAAATAGGAAACAGTTCACCCAATCCTTGAATCAGCTTCAAAAGTTCCTGCATAAAATATTACTGATGTATTCAACTTCTCCCAACACACCACCATCCCAGAAATAAAGAGATCTGAATGACATTTGAGTTTAAAGTAAAATTTTAAAGCTTTGATAGTCAAAAAAATTTGTGTGTGCCCATTCAGGGTGTGCAGAGAGTTGGCATGAACTGCAGCTGTTCAAGAAGACACTTCTCAAGGGCAATTAGAGATGGGCAATAAATGCTGGCCCAGCCAGTGATCAAAAAAAAAGTATAGGAGGGAATGTGGAAGGCAAATGGCATATTATCTTTTTTGTAAGGGGTTTGGAATATAGGAATAAAGAGGTCTCATTACTGTTGTACATAGCTGTAGTGAGATCACATCTGGAGTACTGCATGCAGTTTTGTTTATCACATTAAGGAAACTATTTACTCGTAGGTTCACTAAATTAGTCCCTGGGATGAGGGGGTTGTTCTATGATGAGAAACAGTGTAATTGGGCCTATATTTTCAGGAATTTAGAAAAATGAGAGATGATCTCATTGAAATGTGCAAAATTCTGAAAGGATTTGACAGGGTAAATGCTGAGACATTGTTTCCATGGGCCAGGGAAGCTAAATCATCAGAGCTGATCATTTAGGACAAATGAGGAGAATTTGTTTCACTCAAAGAGATGTGGGTCTTGGAATTTTCTGCCTCAGAGGGTCGTGGATTTTCCATTGTTGAATATGTTTAAGGTTGTGATAGATAGATTTTTGGTCTCAGGGAATTGAGAAATATAGCAGTAAGGTGAGGTTGAAACCTAAGATCAGCAGGATTGTATTAAATGGAGAAGCAGACTCAAGGTGCCATGGGGTCTACTCCTGCTCTTATTTCTTGTGTTTGTGTGAAATTGGCTCAGAGGCTGTAGCTTTTGTGAAGATGAAGTAAAATGTTGGGAATTATTACTGTAACCTTTACTATAAACTAAGAATAGTAAAATAAAAATTAGTAATGAAATAAAGTATTAAGTTAAATTTGTGCTATTAAAATTCAGTTGTGTGCATGTAAACCCTTCATTTTTGCATATTTCACTAACTGACCTTCATTTTGAGGTTTTACCCTTGAGTCCTAATCTCTCCTACTAATAGAAAGATTTTCTCCGCATCCACTTTATCCAGGCCTGTAATTATTATGTGAGTGTCGATGAGATGCTCCCTCAGCCTCCTAAAGTCCATCAAGTACAGACCCAGAGACAGTAAGGACTGTAGATGCTGGAAGCTAGAGTCAATAAATGTGGAGCTGGAAAAGTACGGCAGATCAGACAGCATCGGAGGAGCAGAGTCCTCAACCACTCCTCATATAATAAGCTCATTTTGTTGAATCTTTCATTTTTCATTTGTCAGGACCTTCACAAGAATACCAATAAAATGGGAACAATGTTTTATGTGGTATGAGAGGAAAGTGTTGAGTGGTTGGCAAGTGGACTCTCGTGGGTGGAGACATGCACCAGTTAGATGATGACTGACAGTTTAATACTTGACAATCGCCAGGCTTTTTATAAAATTTAAAATAGGTAGGTTGACTTTGATTGCTAATAGCTTTACCTTGAGAAATGAACCAGAGATTTGTTTTGCCAGTCTTATTAAGTTGAAACAGGTGCAATGTGTGTTAAATGCATTTATCAGTATACTGTAGTGAAATTCATATACCACATGACTCATTTATGTGATATACCTGGCAGCCACCTCCTGTCCATGGTGACAACCCTTTTTTTGTTGCTGTTGCAAAGTAGCAGCATGAAATTGCTGTCTTTTCCTGCTGTGCAAATTTGTAAGGTACCTTACTCTTCCAGAATTATGTGTGATTCTCAGAATTGGAAGTGATAGCCTTAGGCCCATTAATGAGTTAGCGTGGTGTATGGTGAGAAATGATCTTATCGGTGTAACCACTATTTTGCAGGATGGTTTTGATGTGCATCAAGGCTGCACAGTAAGGAATAGCTCAATAGTTACAAGGTTGTCAACAATGGCAATCATATAGTGCGTGGAGCTGTAGGAATCCCCATGCTTATATTACTCAGTGAAAATAAACTTATAATAGACAGCGGTAGGCAACACCTGGCAGAATTTTCAGCTAAAATCAAAAGTAAGCAAACACATTTGATTGCTTGATTTCAAATGTGAGTTTGAGTGCAGGATGGAGTCCTTGAGGTTGTATCATAAAATTCAATGTCAATAGTGGAAGATTTAGTGATGATAACACCATTGAATGTCAAGGGGCAGTGGTTAGATTGTTACTTATTGGTGATCATCATTGCCTGGTATTTGTGTGGCATGAATGTTACTTGTAACTTGTCAGCCCAGATCTTGTTGCATTTGAACAAGGATTGCTTCAGTACCTGAGGAGTCATGAATGGTCCTGAACAATATGCAATCACTGGCAAGCATGCCACTTCTGATTTTATGATGGAGGGAAGGTCATTGATGAAACAGCTGAAGACGGGTGGGCCTAGGATACCACCCTGAGAAATTTCTGCAGCGATGTCCCAGAGCTGAGATGACTGACCTTCAACAACCACAACCATCTCCTTATGTGCCAGGTATGCCTCCAACCAGCTGAGAGATTTCCCCCGATTCCCATTGATTTCAGTTTTTCTTGGGCTCCTTAATGCCACACTCCGTCAAGTGTAGCCTTGTTGTCAAAGGCTGTCATTGTCACCTGACCTCAGGAATTCAGCTCTTTTGTCCATGTTTGAATCGCTGTAATGAGGTCAGGAGCTGAGTGGCCCTGGCGGAACCCAAACTGGGCATCACTGAGCAGGTTATTGCTGAGCAAGTGCTGCTAGATAGCACTGTTGATGACACCTTCCATCACTTTACTGATGATTGAGAGTGTACTAATGCGTGGTAATTGGCCAGGTTGAATTTGTCATTATGGCCTTGGATTTGTCTTATGGCTTTGTAGTTTTATAGCCAAGATTCTGCACATAGGTGGCAGATACACAATGGCCATCAGGCACCTCTGTTAGGACAGGTGCGCCTTGCAGTAGCTGGATCTGCGTTTGAGTAGATCTCTTCAGGCTAGCCCCTTCTCACCCTGAATGAACAACTGGCTGGTAAATGTGACCCATAACTAGCCTGTCTCATCTCTCTCCTGGCTGAGAAACCACACACTGCAGGATTAGCATTCTTGCAGTCAAAATACAATAAAGCTAAACTTTAGGACCTAGAATATGCAAACATTTGCTGAGAGCCCAACGTATGATCATCTGGAAAGAAGAATAATCATCATGGCCTGGCAGCTAGTGAGACCCAACATCAACATTTCTGCTGTTAGGGAAACGTAGCTCATTGGAAGAGGCAGCTGAGAATGGCCTTCTTCTGGAAAGGGATCTAGACTGTGAGCTCCCACTTTCACGGATTCAGTTTTGGATTTTGAATCACAGATCATTGAGATGCTCTCTGAATGTCCTCTGTGTGTCAGTGAGAGGTTGATGATGATCCTACATCTCCAAATCAGCCGTAACCAATATCCCACTGTTCTCAACACATACACCCCAACTTCAGGTTACAATTATGAAGTCAAGGAGAGGTTCTACGTTGATCATGATAGCTTCCTTGCTTCTATCCCCAGTGACAATGATGTCATTATCCTAGGAGTTATAATATGTGAATTGGAAACGATCTCAAAGTCTGGAGTGGAAATATTGTCAAAAATGTCATGGGGAAAGCCAATGTCATTAGCTATGTCTATTCTTGACCAAGTACATTCAACAAGGCCAATTTTCTAGACTTAATATTGAGTTCAACACCTTCAGATTGTGAACTAACTAACATTCCTTCCTTTCTTTTAGCTTTACTTCTTACATTCTCTGTCACCATGTCCTCTTTCCCCACCCCCCACCTCAGTGGGACTGTCTGTTCTTTCAAGTCTGGCAGTTAGACACGCCATTGTTCTGCCTTTCTCACATTCCAATCACTTAATCTGAACTATCAACACCCTTTCTCCCCCAGCACTCCACACACCCCAAGTATTGCATAAAGGCTGACCCCTCCACACTTCACATCAGCTCTGATGCAGAATCTTCTAGATTGGAAATGCTAGCTTGCTCTCCCTCCATGGATGCTGCCTGACCTGCTGTGATCTCCAGCATTTGTTGTTTTCAGTTCTGATTCCAGCATCTGCGGTAATTTGCTCCTACCATTCACGTCCATGAGCTTCAGTTTGCAGATGACTGCTACGTGATGGTTCACTCCAGAATGCTCAACCTTTTAAACACCTCCAATGTGATAGTTGGCCTGATCTTAAATGTTTCTGAGACAAAGAATCTCCACCAGCTTTCCCCAAGCCAATTGAGCATCACTCATGCCACTCACACTGATAGAATGGCTTGGGAGTATGTGCAGTAATTCCCACAACTCAGCAGCCACCTTTTGCAAAGGACTACTAGTGATGGCAGAGTCCAGCACCATGTCACCTGTGCCAGAGCTGCCTTCTTCCAGCTGGGTGATATGTCTTTGACAACAGGGACCTTGGGAAATCAACAAAGGCCCTGGTCAATAAGGCTATTACGTTAACCATCTTCTTATACTGCTGCAAAACCTGGACTGACTACTTAAATCATACAAATACCCTTAAGAAAGGTTCAACTGTGGCTCCTGTTTTGGATCCTAAGGATCAAATAGGAGTGCCGTCTATGCAACCATGTCTCCCTGAAGCCCTGCTCCTGAGGAGCCAATCTTGATGGATGGGGAATTGCATCCAGAAGCCTGAAAACCTCTCCCTAGGCATATTGTCTTCCCCAGCTCTATATTGGCCAACACTTAAAGGATGGCCAAAGGGAAGGGGATAAGTTTACACTCAAGGGGGTCATGCTAAAGCACGGAAGCATTGGCACCACTGTCTGGGAGGAGAAAATTGACAATGCTCAGTATGGTATCTCCTGATCCAGCAAGGTGCAGGACAGTTTGAGGCTCAGCAACATGACCACAATGTTGAAGGCAGTCACAGAGGGAGGAGAATGAAGTCAACCCTGGGTCTTA
The DNA here is from genome assembly GCF_021869965.1 of Rhincodon typus. NCBI lineage: Eukaryota > Metazoa > Chordata > Chondrichthyes > Orectolobiformes > Rhincodontidae > Rhincodon > Rhincodon typus. The sequence goes on from NC_063334.1 coordinate 93,037,406, forward strand.
CAGTTCCATTTCGCAATGCAACAAAGTTGTGCCATTGTGCAAAATCACATGGATATAAAATTATGCTCCTCTGTCATTTGAAGGCTGACAGACGTCATTCTTGATTCTGAGGAACCACTGACGAATTAGTTTGACTGTGTGATTTATTGCTGAGCCATCATGACTGGGAAGCTGACCAGAGTACAAGTCCAGCCACCTCCTCCAAAATCACAAGGAGGTGGGACCTTGTTGCAGAGCTGACACACTTTTTAGGGACAATTCATTGGACCTCACCAGTTTCCAGTTCTACATCTCAGCCAAAGGAAAATCCAAAATCCTGAGTGCCAGGAGTCCTTTGCAAAATGGCCAGAAAGAGCGACTATACAACAAAACCCATTGGTCGGTGAAGGTTACAAAAATTAATTTACTTTACTTTTTTCTTGTTCGATCTTGGCGACCGAATCTCCTATTTATGAGGAAAGGGACAAGGTTTAATATCTGCTTCTTACTTGCATTCGTCTGAATGCACAACCAACTAGCATTCCTGCTCAAAAATGCGATTGAAGGGGCACTCCTGTCTCACCATCACACATGCCCAGCTATTGCTTTCCCATTTGTCAGGTATCTCTAAACTTTGTATGGGAGTAGCAGCCTAATATAATTGCTTCCATCCCTTACCTCCTTGCATTGTTTTGTAGATTTGTGTTCTTCAGGGAAGTAGCAGAACATTGGCCCCATGTTCATTTTGCTTTGGAAACAGTTTTATTCTCTTTGTGAATGCAAAAAGACATAGTGTAGCACCTTTACAACTGAACTAGCAACACAAATACTGACAGTTGGAGACACACTGTTGAAAATTGTGAAATTAAAATTAACCCCATAAATGTTGATTCAATACAGTAAACGGCCACGCCTTTTGTGTGCTTGTGCACACAAGCAGCTGTGACATGTTCTTTTTCAGCTGTTGCACCCACCCAAATAAGAACAAATTTCCAAGAAAAAGGCAGAATAATAGGAAACTAATCACTCCACCCACTTTGACCTAAACATGATACTATTCACTTATCTCCAATTCCATGTAGCTCAGCCCTATGTTCTCAAATGATTTTTCTCATCTTCAGAAGAACTATCATTATTTTCTGTGACCCCTTCGACTCACCACTAATCTTTCTGCCCCACTAGATTCTATGCCATTGGAACGCACTGTATGTAACCTCTGCACTCCTTTGGCCACTGTGTACCACTTCTTGAGCTGCTCTCAGCTTTCCTTTTTTTTGTGAAGCAATATTAAATTGGCTTGCCTCCTCTCCATGGTGCTGCTTCCTGCTTCAGAATGTGGTTGAGACCCTTCTTGATTAAAATTAAGTTGTGCCCTTGAATGAATAGAACTTTGTAGAGTTAACGCCAAACAGAGTAGGCATATTTGGTTCATTTTTGGTTTGCCAAGTCATAACAAATGAAGTGCCACAGCCATCAATGCTGCAGTTTCAATGATTTGCAAGTTATATTAATGAATTGAATGGAAAGTACAGCTAAATTTGCTGATAATACAAAATGAAATCAAAAAACAAGTTGTAAAAAGAATAAAAGGAATCTTCAGAGAGAATTTTTAAATTTGTTAATGGGAAAGGGGATTGCTAACTACACCAGCATTTTTCACCAACTCCTAATTGTTCTTGAGAGGGCGGTATTTGCATTCTTAAACTGCTGAAGTCCTTTTTGCATAGGTACACCCACCGTGCTGTTAGGAAGGCACTTCAAGATTTTTGAGCCAGTAACATTGATGGAACAGCTATGCAAGTTCCAAGTCCACATCAGCTTGGAAGGAATATGCAGATAGAGATATTCCTATGCATCTGCTGCCCTTACCCTTCTAGGTTGTAAAGGTCGTGAATTTTCAAGGGACTGACAAAGGAGCCTTGGTGAGTTTCTCAGTAAACTTGTTGATGGTACACTGCTGCCATTGGCTGTCGTTGGTGAAGGCAGTGGATGCTAACAGTGGTGGAGAGGGTGTCAATCAAGCGGGTTCCTTTATCAAAAATATTGTCTAGCTTCTTGAGTGCTGTTGCAGTTGCACCGTCCAGACAAGTAGAATATTTATTGCATTCCTGAATTGTGCATTGTAGATTGGTAGACAGACATTGAGGAGACAGGAAGCGAGGTTGTAGGGTTCCTACAGTTTGACCAGCTCTTGTAGCCCTGGTTCTTACATGGATGATATCATTCAGTTCCTTGTCAATAATCTCCAGGATGTTGGTAATGGATAATTCAGTGACAGTAATGCCATTGAACGTCAAGAGAAGACGGATAATCCTTAAACCCAACATAGAAAGCAGGTTTGGGACAGCGCTCTTTCTCAGCCATTGGCTGGTGGCAGTTGGTTCTACAAAACATACAACAGAACTTAAATTCAATGACTAAAAGAAACACTGACCGTGAAATCATTGTCAATTGTTGTAAGAACCTTTCTAAAATGGTCTGGAATGCCCATCAGGTGGACCAAGCAAAAGTCTAAAAAACAAAATGAAACAGACAAAATGAAATGGCATTGACCAAGGAATGGCAAACCCATTAATGGCACAGATTAATGATATTATTTTAAGAAAATCAAATAGAACACTGGGGTTCATTTTTGGTGAGATAGAATAGAAATGCAAAGAATCTACATTAAGATTGTCCAGAAACTTGGTTAGACCATACATTGATATTGACCCTACAATTTAGAAAATTGCCCAGGTATGTTTCACCCACCAAAAGGAGGACAAGTCCAATCTTGAGGACTTTCGCCCATTGTCATCAGCAGAGTGATAGAAGGAGCAGTGCTATCAAGCAGCTACCACTCAGCAATAACTTGTTCACCAACACCAGAGGCCACAGAGTTCCAAACTTTTACAGCTTACCTTTAAACATAGAAATAAAGAACTGAATTTCGGAAGACATGTGATGTGACTTCCCTTGCTATAAAGACAGCATTAGACTGTGTGATGCCAATAAGCCTACCTACCCAAAGCTAAAGTCATTGCGAATTGAGGAAAGCTCTCCTCTGGTTGGAGTCATTGGAGCCTGACACAGAGGTAGATGACTATGGTTATCCAGGGTATCTCTGTTTTGTTAATTACCTTCCTTCCATTATTGTGTCAGAAATAGGAATGTTTGCTAATGATTACATGGTGTTCAGTAAAATTTTCAACTCCTCATATATTGATGCAATGTGTTCATCTGTAGTTAGACCAGAGCAAATTTCAGGATTGTGCGATATGTAATAAGTAGCATTTGTACCACACAAATACCAGACAATGACCATTTCAAGCAAGAAACAGTGTAACTATCTCCCCCATATGTTCAACAGCATTACCATTATTGAGGGTTACCAATCATCAAATAATTCACTGGGCAGTCAACATAAGTACCAAGGTCACAAGAGCATGTCAGAGGCTAGAGTCTATGATGAGTAGCTCACCTCTTGACTCCCAAAGCCTGTCAACTAATTCACAAGGTTCAAATGAAGAGTCTGATGCAATACTCTTCACCTGTCTGGATAAGTACATCTCCAAAAGCTAATAAAGTTTAAAGAGATCCAGGACAACACAGTTCCACTTGATTAGCACCCTATTCACCACATAAAACACTATCGATGGCAATGGTGTACAAGGTGCACTGTAGGAAATGGTCAAGCCTCCTTTGAAACCTTCCAGTCCCTGACCACCTTGCAAAACAAAGCTGAAGGAGGCTAGGGTGCAGCACCACCTATAAGTTCCCATACAAGTCAAATACCATCTTTCTTTGAAATTATATTGGTGATTCTTCACAGGTACCCAGTCACTCGATGAAAATTCTGGAAGGCAGCTGGCCACTGTCTTCTCAAGGGTAATTAGGGATGGGCAATAAAGGCTGGCCTGCATCTAATGATAAAGGTATCTTGTGTAGAAAATAAACACAGGGATAGATGTGTTGGATCCACTAAGCTGCTTCTGTGTTTTGGACTTTGTTAAGTCATTGGTTAGTCATTACAATTACACCTGAAAGATAAGCGGTTACATAAAATTAAAAACTCAACACTCTCCACTGTATCTTTGCTAAGGTTTAATGGGTTTCCATTTCCCAGTCCTGTCTCATGTTTCATATTTTCTAAACATTTCAAAACAGTTCAAAATACTGATCCACGGATGCCGCTGGCTGCATTCTTGCACTTCATGCTACATCTTCATGGAACAAAAACCATGTGTTTTGAAAGTGCCTGTGGATGCTGTGCTGTGGTGCTTGAATATGACGACCCAGTAAATCAAGGAAAGAGGATTGTCAAATCAGTAAATTCAGTAAGTTTATTAATGCAATTTCTTTTTCCAGAGTGTGTCTGTTTAGATTATGTTGTTGCCTTTTTAAAAATGTTTGTTTATTTGTGCATATATGTTCAATTGCATCTACTCATGCAGAAATGATTTGACTTTGTACCAAACCCAGGACCACATTTTCGTGCATCAGTTGGGAATGACATGGTGAACTGATTTGGTGATTGTTCTGGCCAAAATGATGATCAGAGGATTAGATTAGATAGGGTGGACAGTGGGAGCCTTTTTTCTCGGATGGTGATGGCTAGCACGAGGGGACATAGCTTTAAATTGAGGGGTGATAGATATAGGACAGATGTCAGAGGTAGGTTCTTTACTCAGAGAGTAGTAAGGGCATGGAATGCCCTGCCTGCAAAAATAGTAGACTCGCCCACTTTAAGGGCATTTAAATGGTCATTGGATAAACATATGGATGATAACAGAATAGTTTAGTTTAGATGGGCTTCAGATTGGTTTCACAGGTCGGCGCAACATCGAGGGCCGAAGGGCCTGTACTGCGCTGTAATGTTCTATGTTCTATGTTCTATGTTCTAAAACCCCACATGCCATATTCCATACCTGCCCCCTTTTAAATGCCAGAGAGGGATGTTGGGTGGGCTCCTGTCAATGGAGGGTCCAATCAGGCTTCAAATTAGCAGCCCTACCTTCTCAGCTGGGAGTTACTGACCTGAAGGTGGAAACAGTGAGGGAGAAGTTTTGTAAAATGGTCACAAATACCTGGGCTTGAGCCTGGAGGGGCAACGCCTCCACGGGATAGTCATTAGCTGCAATCTTGGCTGGACGCAGTTATTACAGGTGAAGAAGCAGCTCTTTGTATGCACAGTCATGGCCTCCTCCTCTTTTCCAACACTGCTGTTCTGCTGAAAGCCCATGCCAATGTGGGCTTCCCACTTTTCCAACTGGAAATCCCAGTCGGAGTGGGATTGGAGCATTAATAGGCCCCTCGATATCTTCTGCCTGTCAGAATGCAGTCGATCCAACCCTAATAGGCCTCCTTGAAAATAGGTATAGATCATGGCAACAAAATGGCACAACAACTGTTGTGGGTGCTTCCAATCTGGACCTCAGCATCAATTGAAAACTTCATTGCTTCAAAGACTCATCAACTGATTTTCAATCATAGGAATAAACCTCCGCATGTTATCAACTTGGTTATATAATATTTATTTTGATGATAATTGACAGATATATTTAGCTTTATGCATTTAGTTGAAGGAGCAAAAGTAACTCCTCAATAATGATCCAAAAATCCATAGTTAAGTAGCTTCTTATGGCCAGGTAGCACCAAACGTTGAATTCAGAATTCCTCAGAACTTTTTTCTTTTTCCTCCAAGGGATCTGGGCTTCATTGGCTGGACCAGCATTTAGAGCCCATGCCTAATTGTGTTAGAGAAATGTTGGTAAGATGCCCTGTTGAACTGCTAATGCCCATTTCATGTAGGTAACCTACAATGCAGTTAGGGAGGGAATTCCAGTATTTTGTAGGAATTGTGATGTATTTCCAAGTCAGCACAGTGAGTGGCTGGATGGATACCTGGGGGAGGTGGTTGTGTTTCATCTGATCTCATTGTTCTTCTCGATGGTAGCGGAGCTGGGTTTGGACGGCGCCTTGATGCATTACTGTAGTGCATCTTGTAAATGGTAGACTCTGCTGTTATCAGCATCAGCAGTGGAGGGACTGAAGGCTTGTGGGCACGATGTGAATCAAGCAGGTTTATTTGTCCTGGATGGTGTCAAATTTCTTAACTGTCATTGGAGCTGCATATATCCAGGCAAGTGGGAGTATTGCATCACACTCCCAACTGTGCCTTGTAGTTGGTGGACAGGTTTAGGGGAGTCAGGGGTCGTTACTCACTGTAGGATTCCTAGCCTCACATCCATTCTTCTAGCCACAGTATTTATATGGCTGGTCCATTCAGCTTCTGATCAATGGCAGCACTAGAATGTTGATCAAAGATCATAGAGTTATTCTCAACAAATTAAAATATTTAGAATTAGATTTCATTGTCACGTGTACTCGAGTACAGGAGTACAATGAAAAGTGTACACAGTTGCCACTCTCCGGCACCATCTTTCAATACAATAACCAGAATAAAAAAAAAGCAAAAATAAGAAATAAAAGAAACAGAGCCAAAAGGAAAGGAAAGGTCCAGATCACCCTCACCATCTCTGCCAATGCTGCAGCCACCATCTCATTGCCAGAAACATAAAGCAGGAATGTTAATCTTATAGTCTTAATTTAACAAAGTTAAGTGGTCTTTGGAACACTCAACTCTGAGCCTCCACCCCGCTACCTCAAGTTCCTGCCCACTGCCACAACAGTGCCAATCTTGCTGAAGTAACTGCCACTGATGCTGCCTGCTCCTATGCTCGGACCAAACTGGCTGCCATCACCACCTCCACCATTATGCATCAGGTCTAGCCACAAACCTGGAGCCTCGGCTCAGCCTGTGAATCTGGACCAGGCATTAAGCCTGGGTCCTGTTCTTCGCTCAATGGGAGACTCTGGGCCTGTGTAGAGCCGCATCCATCTTGTCCTGGCATTATTGCCACCACTGCCTCAGTCCACTATCCCACGCAAGCAAAAGGTAAAACAAAAGACTTTAAAGAAGAAAAGGCAAAAATAAAAAGAGAAAAAAAAAAAGCAGATGGAAGAGGATGAGCCCCAGGCCTAGGAGCCTGAACGCTGTTACTCCACCACTGCCATCTTGACTTGGTCATTGATTGTGTTAGCAGGAACACAGCAAATTGACTTTCTTTATCTAAAAATTATGTTTGCAGAAAGCTGATCTTTGTAAATGTACAGAGAAAACGTAGGTGTGACAATATTATGACAAATATGGAGATTTCTATGCTTTGTTTAGTAAGGCTTTGTTACAATTAAAAGTGCCATAGAAGTTGCATTTGCTGATCTTAACTCTGAAATGAAGGTCTAGTGGAGAAGGCATTTGGTACCTGTGCCTTTATTGGTCAGTGCATTGAGTATAAGAGTTGGGAGATCATGTTGTGCCTGTACAGGACATTGGTTAAGCCACTGTTGGAATATTGTGTGCAGTTCTGGTCTCCCTGCTATAGGAAAGATGTTGTTAATCACGAAAGGGTTCAGAAACGATTTACAAGGATGTTGGCAGAATCAGAGGGTTTGAGCCATAGGGAGATGCTGAATAGACTGGGACAATTTTCCCTGGAGCATTGGAGGCTGAGGTTTATAAAATCGTGAGGGGCATGGATAGAGTGAATAGCCAAGGTTTTTTCCCCAGAGTGGAGGAGTCCAAAACTAGACGGCATAGTTTCAAGATGAGAGGGGAAAGATTTAAAAGGGACCTAAGCAGCAACTTTTTCATGCAGAAGTGGTGCGTGTATGGAATGTACTGCCAGAGGAGTGGCAGAGGCTGGTACAATTGTTAACTCTATAAACAACTCTTCAACTCTATAAATACATCCAATCATTAGCATTCTCTGGAATAAATCATGAATAATTGAAGTACTAACTTTAGACTACTATGGACTGTGAAGTCATGAGAAATTCTTCAATTACCTTAGTTTTAACTGGACCTCTGAGCTCCAAGAATGAACTGAAGTTCACATTATATCTCGCTTGGGCAGGACTGCCATAGTGCAAACCTGACAGTTATATCCACATATCTATCACTTACTAGAATCACAAAAACCAATTCTAAAGATAAGTTCAATTTAATTATTCTAATTTTATTGTCTGTCTGTGTCTTTTGCATTATTGTGATTATTTGTACGCATGGAATTGTAAATAAATTGGAATTATGCTTTCACCCTTGTAAAAACAATGTGTTTGAACCCCATAATAGTACTGATGTTTTTGGCCCTCAAATCCAAATGTCTTTTCTAAACAAGAGAATGGCTACAGAACCAAAATAACTACATGGGTAAATTCAGGAAAATGCTGGGTGGGACCAATGGGATTTAACACCTAATGGTATCAAAGAAACCTCAAACAGACTGGACTGTCAAATCTTGTGCTACAAAAGCAATGAGGAGCTGACAACACCCTCAAGAGGAAGCCACCCCCTGCAGATTATGGCCCAAACTACAGACACATTTTGTGATTTCCTCTTGAAAAATACACAAGAACAGGGATTAAAAAGCCAATTTCAACTCTACCGGAGTATACTTGTGGGACTGAACATTTCTGTTTGCGTGCTGGCATACTATGAAGGTCACAGTCAAAGAACAATCCTATGTTGTATGTAAAGATATTCACTCATTCTACATGCTAGAAGTCAACTAGCTAGGAGCCAGACAAAAAGACTCTGTCTCCTCCTAAATGCTGGAATTGAATCATGATCAAAAGGCATGTGCTGGAAAGTGGGGCTAGTATTGATTTAGAGTAGTTTATTGTCAATGCAGACTCAATGGACTGAAGGGCTTGTTCTATGATGTATGATTCCATGAGACAGAGATTGAAACTTTTTTTTGACACTTTCAAGCTGTGACACAGCAGTTCAACTTTAGTCCTAATTACTACGGAATAAGCATTCACGTAATGGAAATTGATGTACGGAAATAAGAATAAAGAAGCAAATGCTGGACTAAAAGATTGCTGTGTGAGAAATCGGTTCCAATTCATGAAGCACTAGTCCTGGGGAAAGAATACTGTTCCAATGGAATGGGCTTCACTTGAACCATGCTGGGACTAGTGACCTAGTGAATTGTAATAACCAGGTCATAGAGAGGGCAGTAGGGTGGGAGGGTAACATAGAAGGGAAGTTTAAAATATCAAAATAAACATGAGCGAGCAGAGATGCAGGGCGGTGTGGTGAAGAGGGGAACGATAATCAAAGTAGGACAGGACTGGGCGGAAAATATTATCAGAGTGCAGTAGGAGTTAAAATTAGAGAGAGTCAAAGCTTAAGTGAAAGCTTAATGTTCTTTATCTGAATGCACACATTTGTAACAAGATAGATGAATTTACAACACAAATAAAAATGGATAGATATGACTTGGAAGCTTTTACAGAGACAACATTTCAAAGTGACCAGGACTGAAAACTCATTATTCATCATATTCAAATTTCCAGTGGAACGTAGGAGCAGGTGTAGGTTATTCAGCCCCTTCAAGCCTGTTTCACCATATGGTGAGTTCATGGCTGATTTGTTACCTAACTCCATTTACCAGCCTTTGACCTATATCTCTTAATACCTTTGCTTAATGTTTTATCTACCTCAGATTTAAAATTAACAACTGATCTACTATTCACTCCCATTTGTGGAAGAGAGTTCCAAACATTTGCCCCTCTTTGTGTGTAGAAGTGCTTCCTAATATCTCTCCTGAATCGTCTGGCCCTAATTCTCAGACTATGCCCCCATAGAATCCTCAACTAGCAGAAATAGTTTATCTATCTTGCCTTTTGCTGTTAATATCTTGATGAATTTTTATAAGATCACCCCTTAACCATCTAAATTCTAGAGAAAACAGGCCTCTCCTAGTAGCTCAGTGGTTAGCACTGCTGCCTCATAGCACCAAGGACCCAAGTTTGATTCCACCCTTGGAAGACTGTCTGTGTGGAGTTTACATGTTCTCCCCGTGTCTGCGTGGGTTTACTCTGGGTGCTCCAGTTTCCTCCCACAGTCCAAAAATGTGCAGGTTAGATGGATTGGCTGTGCTAAATTACCCATAATGTCCAGGGATATGTAGGTTAGGTGGATTAGCCATGGGGAGTATAGGGATGGAGGGGTTGTTGGTTCTGGGTGGGATGCTTTTTGGAGGATCAGTTTGGACTCGATGGCCAACAGGCCTGCTTCCAGGGATTCCCCTCTCTTCTCCTCATACTTTAACCCCTAAAGTTCAGGTACATTCTTGTAAACTTGTGTTTTACTCTCTCCAAGGCCAATATATCCTTCCTGATGTGTGGTGCCCAGATCTACTCACAGGACTACACAGTGTTTTGTATAACTGCAGCGTGTCTTGTCTATCCTTGTACTCCAATCCATAAAGCTATTTTATTAGCCTTCTTAATTATTTTCTGCTCCTGTTTGAAAGATCTATACACCTGGATCCTGAAGTCTCTGTGGACATCCACTGTATTTAGACCATAAAGCCATTGGATATCCAAGCAGAATCAGGCCATTTGGCTCATAGAGTTTGCTCTGCTATTTGATCATGGATAATATGTTTCTCAACTCCATTCTTCTGCCTTCTCCTGTAGCACTTAGTCCCCTTTCTATTCAAGAACCTATCAGTAGTGATTGGAACCTAGTGGGTCTCATTGACTCTGAAATTCTTGATTGGAGTTGTTAACCTGGGCCAATCAGGGAGCCCTGGCTGACAGATATAAACAGGGGATTCAGAAAGTCTCCTGATTTCAGGGACTGACACTGAGTTGTACTGTGCACGTGTAAATAAAGGGTAATTTGGTGACAGGATACCGGCCTCTGTGTAGTTATTTCAGCAGTGATGGGAGAAAACGTGGCTGAAGAACATTCACTCATGTCAGTCATCTTTGAGTTAGTGTAAGCATTTCTGGTGACATACTTTTAGTTGGGAAGCTTGACTTGTTCAATCATACTGTTGAAGACTGGGCCCAGTATGTGGAAAGAATGTGATATGTTTTCTGGGTAAACAACATTGGGGCAGATGAAACGCAATGAGTAACCCTTCTGACTGCTTGCAGACCTGCAGAATTTTTGGTTATTAGGGGCTTAACTTTCCCAGAGGCACCAAATATTAAAACCTTTCAAGAGTTTATGGATTTGGCTAAGGAATATTATGACCCCAAATCTCCTGTCATTCTGAGATGCTGTTCATTTTATTTGGCAGTTTGAGAACCAGGGGAATCCATATCAGGACTTTTGATGAGCTTAAGACAACTGGCAGAGGCATGTAACTTTGGTTTAACCCTTTGTGAGACTCTTTTGTATGTGGGATTAATGGCATAACCATGCAAAAGCGCCTACTGGCTGAAGCCCAACTGGATCTCAAACAGGCACTACAACTGGCTTTGGCATTAGAAAATGTGGCAAGTGGAGCATGGGAACTGCAGGGTATCTCAATGGAAGTAGTCACCTCTGACAATATCCAACCGTGGACATTGGAAGGTGCTGTCCTGGCAAACTAAAACATTTGGTGGTGATGGGGGCAGCAGAAGGGCCATTACAACCAAGGCTGAAATATTTCTGGACTCGGGAAACCAGATCACCATAAAGGATGGCATATTACTCTGGGCAGACATAGTGATTGTCCCAAGTAAAGGGTGCCGCCATATTCTGGCTGAACTCCACCAGGGTCATCCAGGAGTTGTCCAAAATGAAGATGTTGGCAAGAAATTATGTCTGATGGCCAGGATTAGATGTCAACCTTGCTGCATTGGTGGGTCAATGCCCAGACTGCCAACAGTGCAAAAATTGCCACAGGCAGCGCCCCACTTTCGTAGGAATGGCCGGGTGAATCATGGACTTGGTTGCACGTCTACTATGCTGGTCCTTTCATGGGCTCAATGATCCTGGCCATTGTAAATGCCCATTCAAAGTGGTTGGACATGCATAGAGTTCATTCGCCAAGCTCAGGGATGACAATTGAAAAGCTGTGAGCATCGCTTGTGATACATGGACTCCCAGAAGTATAGATCACGGACAAATGGACATTTTTTACCAGCAGGGAATTTGAGTATTTCCTAAAGTTGTGTGGTATTTGGCATGTTCAGACAGCACCATACCATCAGTCGTCCAATGATCTGGCGGAAAGAGAGGTCCAAACATTGAAGACAGGCTTAAAGAAATAGCCCACAGCTTCATTCGGTGCCAAACTGTCCTGGTTCCTGTTCAATTATAGGACCACCCCACACACAACAACAGGGGTAGCTCCAGAAGAGTTGCTGATGGGGAGAAGACTCCGCACCAGGTTAACCCTGATATTCCCAGAGCTTGCGGGGGAGAGTGAAATAGCAGCAGGAACACCAATGCCAGCCACATGGCTCCTCTAAGCAAGGGAGATAATTTAGTGTAGGGGATGAGGTTTGGCACCGGAATCATGGAAGTGGTCTGGCATGGGTACAAGGTCAGGTCGATGCAAGATCAGGTCCCTTGATGTACAAAGTTTGGGTGGATGAGGTGGTCTTGAGCAAACATGTGGATCACCTGAAAGCTGTTACCTTGCAAATGGGGCAGGTACAAAACATACCTGGTCCCTCAGAACAGCCAGAAGGCTGGTCAGAAACCAGGGTTCTCCCCCTCTATCTAGCTTCAAGGAAACATCAGAGTCCAAGATGGATGTGGCCTTGATACTGTTACCACTGGAAGAGGAGGAAGAAGTTCTCCCGAAATGCTCTGGGTGCAAGAGGTGGGCTATGGTCCGGTACACGCTGCACATGTCTGGGTCCGAGGCAGAGGAACTGGACCTGGAGTGAAAATGACCCAGGAGAAGCTATAAGAGGAAGAACAGGCATACATTCCCTGACTTGGTGGGTGTGGGGCAGCGTAGGGATGTTGTGATTTGAAACAGGTGGATCTCAGTGACTATAAAATCCTTGATTGGGGTTGTTAACCTGGACCAGTCAGGGAGCCTCGGCTGACAGATACAAACAGGAAATTAGAATCTCCTCAGTTGAGCACTGACCCCGAGCTGGCCGGCCACAGCCAGTGTATTGTGCACATGTAAATAAAGGGTGACTTGGAGATGGGATACTGGCCTCTGTGCAGTTATTTCATTACTTATCTCTGTCTTAAGTACACTCAATGACTTGGCATTCACAGACCTCTGTGGCAATGTGTGACATAAACTCACCACTTTCTGACTGAAGAAATTCCACCTTATCTCGGTTCTAAAAGCTTGTCCCTTCAATTTGAAGCTGTGCCTCAAATCTTAGTCTCTCCTACTAATGGAAACATCCTCTTCACATCCACTTTCTTCAAGCCCTGTCAGTATTCTGTAAATTTCAACGAGACTCCCACCTCATCCTTCTAAATTCCATCGAGTACAGACCTAGAATCCTCAATTGCTCCTCATATGATAAGCCCTTCATCTCTTCAATCATTCTTGTAAACCTCTTTTGGACAGTCTCCAATGCCAGTACATCGTTCCTTAGATATGGGGCCCAAAACTGCCCACAATATTCCAAATTCAGTCTGACCAGAGCTTTATACAACATCTCTACAATCGTATTCTAGTCCTTATGAAATAATCTTAACATTGTACTTTCCTTCCTAACTGCCAAGTGAAGTCCCTTTGTTCTTCAGATTTGTAAAGTCTTTCCCTATTTAGAAAATATTGTACATCTCAGTTCTTCCTACTAAAGTACATAATCTCACATACGTCCAAACTGCATTTCATTTGCTATTTCTTTGTCCACTCTCCTAGCCTGTCTAAGTCCTTGGGCAGCCTTCCTTCTTCCTCAACACTTACTCACCCCTCCACCTATCTTTGTACCATCTGCAAACTTAACACAATGCCCTCAGTTCCTTTGCCTACAGTGTTAATGCATAACATGAACAGTTGAGGTTCAAAGGCCTTCTGCAAATCTAAATAGATAATGTCCAATGGCTGTCGTTTGTCTAACTTGCTCATTACCTCCTCAAATAATTCTGACAGATTGATCAGGCAAGACCTCCCCTTGATGAAGCTGGAGTGACTCAACCCCATTTTACTATGCACCTTCAAGTAATGAACTCTTAAGATCTTACTAATGACTCACGTCAGACTAACTGACCTATACTAACCTACCTTCTGCTTCCCTCCCTTCTTAAACAGGGGTGTTACATTAGACATTTTCCAGTATTTTGGGACTCTCCCTGACTCCAGTGATTCCTGAAAGATCATCATCAATGTCTCCACAATGTCCTAACCTATCTCCCTCAGAACTCTGGAGTCTAGTCCATCTGGTCCATGTGATTTGTCCGCCTTCAAACTTTTCAGCTTCCCCAGCGCCTTCTCCTCAGTGATGGCCACTACACTCACCTCTGCCTCCTGACTTTCTTGAAGTCCTGGTATGTTGCTGGTGTCTTCCATCCTGAAGACTGATGCAAAGTACCGACTTTGTTCCTATATGTTCCCAGCCCTATGCATTGTCCCAGCCATTTTCCAATTGCAGTTAGTGTACACTGAATAGCTAGTGACATTAAGGAACAAAGTTTGTGGTAAATAGAGTCATCACTGTGCTCTACCTAGTCACCAGGTAATACCCCCACTGCCACCGATAGCCTCCAGGTCCCGTTTTACCTTACATTGCCTGACAACTCAACTGTGCACATCCCCCAGTGTAGAGGCCCAAAAGATTGGCTTTCATCGCTAAGTGTCCTCCCTGACCCCCTAAACCCTGCCAATATACCTTAATGATGCTCATTTTGGTTCACTGTGCTCCCCTGAGCCATAATGGTTGTCACTGTCAAGAACCAAACACCCCCCACTTTGTAACCTACCATGTCATCTGATGCCATTCTACATACCCATTCCATACACCTTGGGTCTCCTCCCTGTCACCACCCTTGTCCCCACCTCTACACATGGGTCAGCTTTTCCCCCAGCTTTGACTTCTTCAACCATTTGGCATTGATTTTCCCGCTGCTCCTATAGGTCTCCCCTTTCTCCCCTTCAATAATCAACACATGGATTCATGAAGATTGGGTGTCCCAGGACTCTACCAACTGTCACCAGGAGTCCTGTACATGGCTCACCAAACTGCTGACATTATGTTGGCAGCTCCCTGACTAATGACACCCTGATTCTGCTGACAACTTAAGCTGGTTCTACAGGAATGGCCATTTTAACTGTAGCTGCAAATTCAAGTTAAGGTACTCCTCAGAGATCCTAATCTAATGAAATTAAACAAATCCCTGAGTGTTACTGGGACTTTGTTTCTGAAGGAAGGATGGCTACGTTTCTCCAGGGGAAGGCAAGCAAGCCTGCCATGATATTCAGGGACACCGAGACCAGCCAAACTCTACTGCTGGTAAAAGGCATGATCTTCCCACAAGAGACTGCTGATCAGTGCCAAGGTACTGCTAGAAGGAATTGAAAGAGGGTACATGCCCATTCTACTTTACTGGGTCAATCCTGCTTGTGACCCTTTCTTGGGACTAGTGATTGCGAGAGTCATGCCTTGTTTGCCTGTGGATGGGATCAGTCTGTTCTACAGCAATGACCTGGATCTGTCAAAAGTAATAACATCCCCTCTGGCCTCTGAGAATCCAATGAGGTCAAGGAGATGAAATAACCGCAGGTGGAAATGACAGGCACTTTTCCTGACAGTTTGGACTCGCCAGGCAAACATAGCCAGTGGAGGATGAAGTGGCATTGCAAACACCCTCTAGGGTTTCTTTTTAATCCCTGTCCTTGTCTATTCTTCAAAGGGAGAAACATAAAATGATTCTGAAGTTTGGGACGTAATCTACTTGTTGATGAGCAGAGTTCATCAGCGCCTCGTTATCTTTGTAGTCACAGAGATCTCAGTCAAGTGTGTGCTGACTTGCCTCTCTGTCCCTTCAAAGAGATGTTGTTTGGAGCTCCTTCACATAGGTAGGTAGGAATTTCCTCAATCTCCCTATCCTGACAGCTTTTAAATTATATCCATAGCCATTGTGGCTGTGTCAGTCCTCTTTTAGAAAACACATTGGAGTATTAGTTCAATATACCCAGAGTACTTTGAGGTTTAGAAGAATGAGGGGGAATCTCGTGGAAACATATAAAATTCTAACGTGGCTAGACAGAGGGAAGATCAGTCTGGTAAACCTTCATTGCACTTCCTCCACAGCCAGAACATCCTCCCTCAGATAAGGGGACCAAAACTGCACACAATAACCTACCTGAGGTCTCACCAAGTCCCTTGCGGCTAGACATCCCTTCTCCAGTTGTTGAATCCTCTCGCTATGAAAGCCAACACACATAATGTAGATTTTACGATTTGAGTGAGGGAATGAGATGTAATATCTACAAATTTGCAAATGACCCAAAGCTGGTGGGAGGGTGAGCTGTGAGGAGATGGCAAAGATGTTTCAGTGCAATTTGGACAAGCTGAGTAAGTAGGCAAATGTGTGACAAATGCAGTATAGTGAGGGTACATGTGAGGTTATCAGCTTTATAGGTAAAAGCAGGAAGGTAGATTATTATCCGAATGGCTATGAATTGAGAGAGGGAAATGTCCTCACATACTAGTTACTGAAGGTCAGCAAGCAGATGCAGCAGGCAGTCAAGAAGGCAAATGGAATGTTGGTCTTGATAGCGAGAGGATAGAACATAGAACAGTACAGCACAGTATAGGCCCTTCGACCCACGATGTTGTGCCGAACTTTTACCCTAAACCTAAGGTTTACCTAACCTCCATCCCTACCTTATACTGTCATCCATATGCCTATCTAATAGCCGCTTAAATGCGTCTAATGAGGCCGACTCCATTACCCTCTCCGGCAATGCATTCCACGCCCCTACCACTCTCTGAGTAAAGAACCTACCTCTGACGTCTCCCCTATATCTACCTCCACTCACTTTAAAACTATGCCCCCTCATAATAGCTACCTCCACCGTAGGAAAAAGTCTCTGGCTGTCCACTCTATCTATACCTCTGATCATTTTGTACACCTCTATCAAGTCACCTCTCATCCTTCGTCATTTTAAAGAGAAAAGCCCTAGCTCTCTCAACCTTTCTTCATAAGACCTTCCCTCCATTGCAGGCAACATCCTGGTGAATCTCCTCTGCACCTTTTCCAACGCTTCCACATCTTTCCTGTAATGAGGCGACCAGAACTGGACACAATACCCCAGATGTGGCCGGACCAGGGTTTTGTATAGCTGGAGCATAACTTCACGGCTCTTGAACTCAATCCCTCTATTAATGAAAGCTAACACACCATACGCCTTCTTGACAACTCTATCCACCTGGGTGGCAGCTTTCAGGGAATTGTGGACATGAACCCCAAGATCATTCTGCTCCTCCACACTGCCAAGAACTTTTCCGTTAACCCTGTATTCTGCTTTCAAGTTTGTCCTTCCAAAATGAATCACCTCACACTTTTCAGAGTTAAAGTCCATCTGCCACTTCTCAGCCCAGCTCTGCATCCTATCAATGTCTCTTTGTACAGGAGCAGGGATGTCTTGCTGCAATTATCCAGGGCCTTGGTGAGGCTATATCTGGTGTATTGTGTGATGAAGGATGTTCTTGCTATAGAGGGAGTGTAGCAAGGTTTACCACTCTGATTCCTTGGCTGGCAGGACTGATGTTTGAGGAGAGGTTGAATTGGTTAGGATTATATTCACTGGAATTCAGGTGAGTCTTATAGAAGTCTTTAAAATTTTAACAGGGTAGATGCAGGAAGAATGTTCTCAATGACCGGGGAGTCCAGAACCAGTTACAGCCTGAGAATACAGGGTAAACCATTTAAGATTAAAATGAAGAGAAATTTCTTCACCCAGAGGGTGGTGAGTCTGTGGAATTACCTACCAAAGAAAATGTTTGAGGCCAAAACATTGTATGATTTCAAGAAGGAGTTGAATATAGCACTTGGCTGAAGGGGTCAAAGGATATGGGGGAAAAGTAGGAACAAGCTATTGATTTGAGTGATGTGCCATGATCATCATAAATGGCACAGCAGGCTCAGAGGGCCAAATGGCCTACTGCTGCTCTTTTTATTAACCTATTTTCCTAATCAGCATGCTCAGAGATATTATTAAACTCCTCTAGAGCAGTTGGAACTTGAACCTGGGCGGCCTGGTCTACAGGTAGGGACACTAACCCAGCAACAGAAGAGGGCCCCAATGCTTTTGTTTTATACTTTCCTGTTTCTATTGTAACGTTTGCCTTCTTTATTATCTGTTGCACCTGCATGCTTACTTTCTGTGACTGATGTACAAAGGCACGAAAGTCTCGTTGTACCTCCCCCTTTCCTAATCTATCACCATTCAGATTATAATCTGCCTTCATGTTGCTGCTACCATTTGCTAACATTTTCTTCATTTTGTTTTATGCTTTGTTTTGTGTTTAGTTGAACAATAACTGTTGTAACCATAATCTATTGCAATTACAGTGCTCAGTATTTGTTAAGTAACAGTTTTAGAAGGTGGTGATTCTGTGATTTAATTGCATATATTCATCCAGCTTTAGAACAACAGGAGATCAGTAATTCCACCAAAACAATTTCCAAAAGGTAATACGAGAGCTGTACTCAAAACACCCAAAACCACAGGATGATTAAGAAGGTATATGGCATGCTTGCCTTCATAGAGGTTTATAAAATCATGAGAGACATGGAAAGGGTGAATAATCAACGTCTTTTTCCTTGGTTGGAGGGAATCCAAAACTAGAGGGCATAGGTTTAAGTTGAGAAGGGAAAGACTTAAAAAGGACCTGTGGGGTAACTTTTTCACGCAGAGGATGGTGTGTGTATGGAATGAGCTGCCAGAGGAAGTGGTGGAGACTGGTACAATTATAACATTTAAAAGGCATCTGGATGAGTACATAAATAGGAAGGGTCTAGAGGGATATTGGCCAAATGCTGGCAAATGGGAGTGGACCGGAATCAGATGTCTTGATTGGCGCAGACGAGGTGGACCGAAGGGTCTGTTTCCATGACGCTATGGTTCTATTTATTCCTCATCTCAATGATCCTAAATTCATGAAAAAGTGTAGACCTAAATATTAGCTTGAAAGCTTTATTACTTGGCTGATTTGCACATTTTCTATACTATATATTCATTAACATTTATACAGCTTATAATAATACACAGTAAATGTTAAATCTCTTGACTTCTTTTAAAGAAAATTGCATAGTGTGCATTTATATCTAAGGAGCATATTGAGCTAATTTTTGAATTTTGCAGTGTTTATATCCAGTTGGGGCTCTCCTGTCATTGAAGAACCATCAAGTTATAACAATCGAGGCGCTGGGGTCTGTGAAGAAGGGTTTACACCCCATACAACAGCGACTGGCTGATTATAATGGAAGTCAGTGTGGATTCTGCAGCCCAGGTTTTGTCATGCAGATGTTTGGGTAAGTGCAGACAATTTCCTTTATTAGCTGTCCAGTTAAATATCTTCGTTTGTTTAAATGTGATTTCATGTACAATTCACAGTACTGACTGCAGGACTTTTTCTAAGAAAACCATGTTTTGTTCTTCATGTACAAATTGACATATATATTCAGCTTGATCCAGTTTGAAGTGGGGTATGTAAGAAAGAAAAATACAGTCTTTCTGTTTTCTCAATTTTTATATATTTTACAAAAGTATCATACTTTATTTATTTTGTACTCGTATTATTTATGAAGTTCGTGTCTGAAATGTTTTCCTTGTTTTGTTTCAAGTCATATACACAGTTTAGAAGTGGGATTGACATAGAGTCAAGGTGAAAGATAAATAGCTGCTGTATTTTGTCCCCAGTCAGGTCCAGAATTTTTCAGGTTAGTGTGGCTAAATTGATCTTGATGCAATTTTCAAGCGTCAAGTGTGCAAACATAATTTTAATCACACTCTTCACTTCTGACATTAATATTTCACTTTTAATAAACCTATGCCTTTTTAACGTTGTGACTTTGATATTTTTAACTAGGGTAGTCAAAGTTATATGTGGTGTTAGCTTTGACTTTATTTCTAGTACACTTGCCTCCAAGTAGCTTGGGTGTTGATGCACCATTGGAGTCTTGAGCACATGATCTATATTGGCCCCTCAGTGTGGAACTGAATGCTGCACTGTTAGAAGAGCCACCTTTCAGATAATACATTAAACTGAAGCCAATCTACATTGTCCATCATTTACCTTATTGGATGCAAAGACCCCACAGCGATACTTCAAGAGAATTTCTCAATAAATACCAGAACCATATTTTTGTTTTACTTCATTCGTGGGATATGAGCATCGTTTAATGCCTATCCTTAATTGACCTGGAGAGGGCTCTAGTGAGCTGCCTTCTAAAACCACGACATGGTCATTTTGTTTTTTGCTATTTGGAAACGTACACAACTGATCTGTGGCATTTCCTGCATTAAAAGCGACTCCAATCCAAGCGTCGGAATTGGCTGTTGCTTTATTTTTTGAGACTTAGGTGAGTGCTTCAGTGTGGCATGGCCATGGAGGCTAAGAACCTCAATTCCTGACATGACCACAGTCCATAGGCTATGCGTGCTCTGATCTTTTTTTTTAAAAGACCAAACAACCCAGCAATTTCAAGGACACCAACTCTTCCTGTGTTGTGGTGACTGGCATAAAAATGATTCAGGACTGGTGAGGGCACAAAAATTAGAGCCCACTGGACATGGTGAGTTGGTCAGAGGCAGTCTAGGCTACTTCTGTGTTGTTGATCAATGATGTGCTTAGATTCAGGGAAAAGAGGCTACAGGCATCAGAGCTGCTATTGTTGGCAGTCTCCAGATAGCCAGGATTCCTGAGAAACCCTGAGAAGCTGAAAAGATGGATGGAGGTTAAAAACCGAAAGAAATGTGGATGCTGAAAATCAGGAACAAAAACAAAGTTGCTGGAAAAGCTCAGCAGGTCTGGCAGCATGTGTGAAGGGAAAAAACAGAGTTAATGTTTCCGGTCCGGTGACCCTTCCTCAGAACAGAGATGGATGAAGGTTGCTGACTCTGTGTTGGATAGAAGAGAGCTCAGAAGAAATGCTGGAAGCCATTAGTAGCTCAGTGCAAGTAGGAGCAATGATTAAGGAAGCCCAAAAGCAGCATTTGCGTTGTGCATGTAAGAAGTCTAGGAGTTTGGAGAAACTTGGCTCAGTTCTAATTTAGTGATGCTAGCTGTCTTTGAAAGAGATGGAATTGTGCCTGTGAGTAGGCTCTGGAATGCGGTCGTGGAAATCCGGTGGAGTGTAGTCTCAAGAGAAAGGATTAATTTTAATTATTTGATTTGATTTATTGTTGCCACGTATACCAAGATACAGATCATTCCATACAAAGTACATCAGGGTAGCAGAACAGAGTGCAGAATACAGTGTTACAGCTGCAGAGAACGTGCAGAGAAAGAGAACTTCCAGGGCTAGAGCAGAGGTAGAGGTAGGAAGGAAAACAGATTTCAGACAGTTAAGAAGGTGATCAAAAAAAGAGTCTCAAACAATGGTAATTTCAGGATTGCTCCCAGTCTCACTTCCTAATGAGCACAGAATTAGGAGAACTGAGTGACTGTGCATGCTTGCGTGCGCTCCCTGTTTCTCTTGGGTAGCCTGATGATCATCCATTCCCTATCAGCCCATGACTCCGTAACTCAACACCATTTCCCTAACCGTGCTAGCCATATCGTTCTCTTTCTCACAAATGCGCCACAGTGACTCCAGCTTTTTCAAATTACAGACCCCAGTGCGCAGATTTGTGCAGCTGGCAAACATGCTTTTCTAGGTCATTTAGAATAGAACCATAGAATCTCTACAGTATGGAAGCAGGCCAAGTGGTCCATTGAGTCCACACTGACCTTCCAAAGAGCATTCCACCGAGATCCACCCTCCTACCCTATCCCTTTAACCCTGCATTTTCCCATGGATAATC
This sequence comes from Rhincodon typus, assembly GCF_021869965.1. Taxonomy (NCBI): domain Eukaryota; kingdom Metazoa; phylum Chordata; class Chondrichthyes; order Orectolobiformes; family Rhincodontidae; genus Rhincodon; species Rhincodon typus. Next base: position 93,059,173 of record NC_063334.1, read on the forward strand.
CACCTAGCCTGGACATCCCTGGACACTATGGACAATTTAGCGTGGCCAAACTACCTAACCTGTACATCTTTTGGACTGTGGAAGGAAACCGGAGCACCTGGAGGAAACCCATGCAGACACAGGGAGAATGTGCAAACTCCACACAGACAGTCACCTGAGGCTGGAATCAAACTCGGGTCCCTGGTGCTGGGTTGCTTGCATGATTTCTCACATGCCACAGACCATCTGGGACTCATGGAATAGCTTACCAGTTACTCACCAGTCAGCTCCTCTGCTACACCAAAGTATGAACCAATTACTGGAGAGTGACAAAAACAGAGAAAAGATGCACCATTTCCCCTAGTCACCGAACTTCCTGCTCATCCGTCTGCACAGTCAAACCACATCCAGGCAGTGAAGAATGTTATCCAAGATTACCAAGTGATCTTGATCAATTGGGTCAATAGGCTGAGAAGTGACAGATGGAATTTAATTTGGATAAATACAAGGTATTGTATTTTGGTAACACAAAGGAAGGCAGGTCTTAAACAATTAATGGTACTACTCTGGATAATGTGAAAGAACAGAGAGACCTAGGGGTTCAGGTACATAATTCTTAGAAATTTGCATCACATGTAGATAGAGTGGTTAAGAAGGCATTTAGCACACTTCATTGTTCAGACCTTTGAATATAGGAGTTGGGATGTCATGTTGAAGTTGTACAGGACATTGCTGAGGCCTTTTCTGGAGGACTGTGTACAGTTTTGGTTGCCTTGCTATGGAAGGATATTATTACTTTGGAGAGCGTTCAGGAAAAATTTGCCAGGATATTGCTGGGAATGGAAGGTTTGAATCATAAAGATAGGCTGGATAAGCTGGGACTTTTTTTCTGGAGCGTAGGCCGTTGAGGGGTGACCTTATAAAGGTTTATAAAATTATGAGGGGCATAGAAAAGGTGAGTAGCAAGGGTCGTTTCCCTGGGGTGGGGAGTTCAAAACTAGAGGGCATATTTTTAAGGTGAGAGGAGAAAGATTTAAAAAGACCATGAGGGGCACCTTTTTTATACAGAGAGTGATTCATTTGTGGAATGAACTGCCAGAGGAAGTGGTGAATGCAAGTACAGTTACAACATTTAAAAGACACTTGGTAAAGTACATGAATAGGAAAGGTTTGGAGGGATATGGACCAAACACAGGCAAGTAGGTCTAATTTGATTTGGGAACTTGGTCAGCATAGAGTAGTTGGACCAAATGGTCCTTTTCCATGCTGTCAGACTCTATGACTGTATAAAAATGTATTTATACCATTCAAAACTGAAACCACAGCAAACAGTTAGGATGGACAGACAATTAGCTAATCAGCTACTCTCCAGTAGAGCTTTTTTAGCCCTGACTAAGGCTGAAAGAAATGTATTTACTTTATTAGTTTATTACACTTTACCAGTTAAATCTGAACTGCAAACCAGACCAGATTTTTAGAAGGTGCAGAAATTTAAAAATCTCCATTTGTCAAACTCATGCCTGCTCACTTTGCTCACAAAGTAGAGGACAGAGTTTGAAGTGAATGAGCTTAGAGATGACAAATTATAGTGATTTTGCGTCTTGTGGATGAAGGAAGGAAGAAAAACCAGTGAGACGTCCATGTATAACTTGGAAATTGATAAGTTTGGATAATGTAGGGAAAGAACAAACATTCCCATTGGCTGATTGCTCAAGGACTAGGAGACACAGACTTAAGGTTTTAGGTGAAGTTGCAGGGGTAAATGGGAGGATATTTTTCTTACTCAGCATGTAGCAATGACCTGGAACTCTCCCACTGCAAGGAGGTGGAAGTGGAAACAATCAATGGATTACTCTGTAGAGCAGATACGAATCTGATGGGCCAAGTCATCTCCTTCGTATTGGAAATGACTGTATGATCTCATATGATTCTGTGGCATCTTCAGAAAAATAATGGTGGAAATCTGAAACCTTTTCCTGTGCTGCTATCCCTCCACCTGTCCCCAGAAACCTTGGCAAAGTCAGTTGAAACATTTATTGAAACTGATAGAGTATGTTAGGCAAGAGTATGAGGGAGACGGAATTAAGATGGTCAGAAACCCAATGAATACAAAGTTCCCTTGAGTGAAGGACCCATCTGAGAATCAGGCTCTTTCACATCAAGTCCATGGCCTGCTGAAGAGAAAGGATTTGCATTCGGCTAATGTTCAGGATCATCATCCTGTAATCTATGCTTGTTATTCAGATAAGACCCCAACAATTTTGCTGGGCTACATTATTCAGAGATTAATTAACTTTTGGATGGCTCTTACATGAACAGAACCAACTTTTGAAAACTAGCTGCTGATCGCATGGAGTAGCCACTGGGTCTTTTCATTCCTCTGTAGCGTAAGGTTCTGCAAAACAAATATAACTTAATTTAATAAAAATTGTATATATTCTTTGTTTTGAGTTATTCCTCTTAGAGGGTATAGTATTTCTCAGCTTGGAGGGATCTATCTTATGTTGGAATGTGACTTTAGAAGAGACTCTAGTTGCATTCAGAGAAGACTCTTGAAAAGTTCAATTATACGAATATAATTTAAGATCATCGAGCATACCAACATTCATTGGTGTGTTCATGAGGCTATTTGGGTGAGGCACTGTAGTGCTACCAGTACTCAGGAATCAACTCCCAGCACAGATTTTGGAAGAACATAACATTAAACAAAAATGGAATTACTGATTGATCTGTGCCTATATTGATTTAGAATCTGTGTTTTTGACACTTGTGCTCAATCATCCATGCTTTTCCCCCAGACTTTTGAAGAACAATCAAACTCCCAATGTTCAAGAAGTGGAGGATATCTTTGATGGCAATATCTGCAGATGTACAGGTTTGTAGATTCTTCAATAAACAATAAATTGGCACAATGTTCATGGCATCTTGAACAGATACATAGACTTAATAGAAATTGATTAATTTTTGCGTTGTATTTTATCGTTAGTTCAATACAATACGTTACAGGCTGCGTAATACAAGGGGTCCTTGTCCGTAATTGTAATCTCTGGGGTGTTACATAGAACCTGTGTGTGTTATTGCCCTTATACCACAATTGGATGCTACTATGATTAAATGTTCTAACCAAGAACTCTCCAGACTCTCCAAATATTTGGTTTTATATTTTTATAAGTTTTTCGATGCCCTCAATTCTTCTTACTTAATTTTTCCTTCAAGTCACTGAATGTAACCATGCAGGTCTGGCAAGAAGTGAAGAAGGCAAATGCTGTGTTGGCCTCCATGGTGAAGCATTTGACTACAGGAGCAGGGCTGTCTTGCTTCAATTGTACATGACCCTGGTGAGACCACACCTGCAATATTGTGTGCAGTTTTGGTCATCTTATCTGAGGAAGGGCATTTTGGAAATAACTCCATGAAGGCCGGAACACCATCACCAAGTCATCCTTTATTTATGTGTGCATACTACATGACACTGACACAGCTAGCACAGTGCTGTTCCTAGAGTGATCAGAACCCTTTACACTCCCATTTAAATCTGGCAGCCAATGCTCCCTGATTGGATCAGGTTAACAGCCCCAATCAGGGAACTCATAGTCTATGGGTCCACCTGGCTGGCCTTGTTCCAATCACTATAGTTTTGGCTATAGAGGGAATGCAATGAAGGTTTACAGATTGATTCCTGGGGTGGCAGTACTGGTGTATGAAGAGAGATTGGATTGCTTAAGACTATATTCATGGCAGTTTAGAAGAATGAGGCAGGGATCTCATGGAAATCTACAAACTTCTAATAGGACTAGACAGGGTAAACATAGGAAGCATGTTCCCACCAATAGGGGTGTCCAGGACAAGGATTCATCAGCAAACGATATTGGGTAGGCCATTTAAGACTGAGATGAACAGGGATTCCTTCACCCAGAAAATGATGAACCTGTAGAATTCACTGCCACAGAAAGTGGTTGAGACCAAAAAAATGATTTTTTTTCCAGAAGGAAATAGATATAGTTCTTGGGGCTAAAAGGATCAAAGGGTATGGGGAGGGAACGGAAACTGGGTCTTGGATTGGATGATCAGCCAGGATCATATTGAATAGGGGAGCAAGATTGAAGGGCCAAATGGCCCACTTCTGCTCCTACTTTCAACATTTCTGTGTTTCTCCTTACGTCACAGTTGCTTCTTTTGCCAATCACCTTAAATCAATGCCATTTGGTTCTCAACCTTTTCTGCCCATAGGAAGAGTTTCCCCTCTCATAGTATTGGAAACCTTTCCTTGGACTCAAAACAATTTCAGGTAAGGAAGGCCATTCAGGCCATTATAGTTCACCACCCAAATAGACCCTAAAATTGTGGCAATGAATAGTTTCTTAAATTGGTCGCCAGTAGGAAAATAGAAAGGTGTAGGTACAAATACAGTGTTGTGCTTTGAATTAGTATTTTAATTTTGATTTGTGGATACATTTCTCATTAATTATTATGTTGGGATGAAATCAACATGAAGGAAATGCCCTACCCGTTCAGTTTGTTAACTTACTATTGCTCATCTGATAAACCTAGGTTATCGGCCTATTTTAGATGCAATGAAGAGTTTTGCAAAAGATTCAGATGCAAGTCTGCAAGGATCCCTCATTGATATCGAGGTAAAGCTGGAACTATTGTAATTCATTATTCAGTTAGTTTAGATGCTGATAGTGATATTAAATCTTGGATGTGGGGTAAATATAAGGTTTTAACTTATTGAACTATGATTTAAAAGAAATAATTCTTAGTATGTTTGCACCACGGGCTATGTCACCATTTATTTTTTGCTGCAGAAGCCTATGAGAAGTTGTCTTCTTGAACTGTTGTAGTTTGCACCTCAGTGATGGGCAGAATCTCCTCAGCCCTGTAGAAGGCGAGGAAGGAGGCAGGTAGACTGACAGACTCAGTGCCCAATATCCAATGCCTTCTCTCATTTGTGCAAGTAAGTTCTGGGCAGGAGGGCCCATGATCAATCATTCAGGTCTGCATCCACCTCAGATCTTTAAGAGGACAATTAACGACCATGTAAAGGTCTCTTCCCACTTGACCAACAGCTCTCTCAGCTCCTTGCAGGAAAACTCATAGACAGTCTACCTGATAAGTAACTAGTTCACCTTGCTTGTCATTTGAGGAATGGTTGACCTCCAAATGCAAAAATTTCAGCAAGGGGGTGGCAGAGTGATTTTGTCTCTCGACTAGTAATCCAAAGACAAAGGCTAATGTTTTGTGGGCATGGGTTTGAATCCCAATGTGGCAGCTAACGAAATTTTATTTCAATTAGTGAATCTGAAGTTAAAATAGCAAGTCCATTGGTGATCACAAAACCATTGTCAACTGTTGTAAAGAGCCATTTATTTCAGTAGTGTCTCTGGGGAAGGGAAAATTGTTACCTGGTCTGGCTTATGTGTGTACCAAAGCCACTGCAATATGCTCAACATTTAAATACCCTCTGAAATGGCCTTGTAAAACACTCAGTCGTATCTAACTTGCTACAAGGCATCATAAAAGGAATGAAATTAGATGACTAGGCACCAGAAACACATATGGAACACACAGCCTCACAGATTCTGTAAAGTCATCTTGAATAACTTTGGAAGCTTGTGCCAGCATCTGCACCACCCCCTCCAGGACCCGGCCCACAAAGCATCTCTAGTCCACCTTGTTTGGGGCAAATGTTAGGAACCATTCATGGCAGTTTTTGACTGACCATGCTTGCGTGCGTTCACTACAGACTTTCAAAGAAAGTATGGGTGTAAGGGATGCCAGCCTTTTGGCAGAAATCTGTTGAATGTCGAGTGTTCTAAGAAGAACAAGGTGTACGATGGTGCAGAATTTAGAGACACCATACAGGCATGGTAGTTAATGAAATGAATTTGGTTAGATACAGCGAGAAAGCTCACTAGTGGCAAGGAACACTCCAAAAATCTTGATGCAACTGGGACTTAGCCAAAAAAGTGTAAGATTCAGCACTGAGCACTCTGAAGGTTGCAAAGCTTAAGAAAGTTTCAAAGCTGAAGAGGAGTAAGGCCATGAAGGAATTTGAGCATATGGACAATAATTTTTTAAAATTGAAGGCATTGATAGACAAGGAACAAAGAGAAGACTAGCAATTACATCACACTTTTAAAAGCCTGTGGAAAATTCTAAAACACTTCACGTGAAATACATTATTTTAAATATGGTATTTGTTATGTAGATATATTCCACCTGGAATAGTCGCAAAAACAATAGTAAAAGTTCAGTGACATTATAATAACTAATAGTAATGTTGGCTCAGTGAATAATATAATATAATAAAGACATTGCTGGAAAATAAAAACCAAATGAACTGCAGATGCTGTAAATCAGAGACAAAAATAGAAATTTTTTAGCAACGTCAATATTAGAAATTGCTGGAAAACCTCACCAGGTCCCGTTCTGAGGAAGGGTCACTCGACCCAAAACGTTAACTCTGATTTCTCTCCACAGATGCTGCCAGGCCTGGTGAGCTTTTCCAGCAATTTCTATTTTTGACATTGCTAGAAAATCCTCTTCTTCAAATTATACCATGAGCTGTTTAAATAGCAACAAGAGAGTGTGCAAGGAAAATGTTTGTTCTAATGAATTGTGGTAATTTCAATGGCATGATCTACATTTTGTTGAACTTGCCTTGCAGCCTTTAAAGCCTGGAGGTATTATACAGTGTATTGGCTTGAAAGCATGTAATGTTCAAACATGGTTCTAATTTGTGTTCATCTGTACCCTAAGGATTTGATGATATGTCCAATGACAAATCAGCGTTGTGATCAAAACTCTTCCACTGGTCCAGCAGAGGGCTCCGACATCTTGCTATATTCAAATTGTCGAATGAAATGGTACCAACCCAGAACCCTAGAACAGCTGTACGATATACTGCAGGAGAATCCTAAAGAACCTGCCAAGTTTATCAATGGAGACACTGCTAAAGGTACAGAGATAATAGAAATTGTGCTGTTTCAGAGTGTATTTTTCTAAGAAACACTTCCTAAGTCAATGGCACATATGAAAAATGTATTGCACATGCAATATTAGCTGCTTCTTTACCAACCCAACAAACAATTTTACCAAATGGTTAATATGTTCTCTGCTGTTTAAGAAAAGGCCATTGAGCTCAGCAAGTCTATTCAGACCCAAGTGCAGTTTTTGCTGTCAAAGTCTTTACCCAATTTACTTCACATCTTCAGAGGTGTTTTATCATATAACAGTACCTTCTCCCTGATTCTCTGAGATAGTCTCCTGACGCTTCAGGTTATCAATCTGGCACAAAATACCAGGTAGATTAATCTCTGGTTCAATTTTATTATCCGGATGTATGGAAAGGAATACTGGTGGATAGGAGGGAGTCTGACTCTTAGCCTGTTAATTAACTTACGGAAGTAGGGAACTACCACTCATGTTGTAAAAGCATGCAAAATTCATTGGAAAGTATATCAGTCTTTTCTATCATTGCAGTCATTGTAACTCCATAGGTGACATGTTGTGGGTGAAATAGATCTGAGTACATAGGACATAGAACATAAAAGAGAACAGCATAGGAATAGGTCATTTGGCCCATCATGTCTTTGCTGACCACAATACCATTCTAAACAAATGCCATCTGCCTGCACATGGTCCATATCCCTCTATTCCCTGCATATTCACATATTTGTCTAAATGCCTCTCAAATGTTGCTATTATATCTGGGCAGTGTGTACCATTGTTTGTGTAAAAAACTTGCCTCGCACATCTTCTTTGAACTTTTCCACTCCCACCTTAAACCACGGGTAGCACAGTTGCTCAGTGGTTAGTACAGTTTTCTCATAGCACCAGGCACCCAGGTTCGATTCCAGCCTTGGGTGACTGTCAGTGAGGAGTTTGCATGTTCTCCCCATGTCTGCAGATGTCCACCAGGTGCTCCAGTTTCCTCCCACAGTCCAATTAAATTGCCCTATTGTGTCCAGGGATGTGCAGGCTTGGTGGGTTAGTCATGGTAAATGTGGGATTACAGTGATAGGGTAGGATGGTCTTTGGTGGGTTGATGAAGAATTGATGGGCCGAATAGCCTCTTTCCACACTGTAGGAATTTTATGTCCCCAGTGCTTTACATTTCAACCTAAGGAAAAAGACTCCAATTGTCCATGCCTCTCGTAATTTAACATACTTCTATCAGGTTGTCCTTCAGGCTCCGATAGTCTAGTGAAAACAATTCAAGTTTGTCCAACCTCTCCTTATAGCTAATAGACTCTAATCCAGACAACATTCTGGTAAACCTCTTTCGCACCCTCTCCAAATCTTCCGTATTCTTCCTATTGTGTGGTGACCAAACTGCACACAGTACTCTAAATGTGGCCTAACTAAAAGTTTATATAGCTGCAACAAAACTTACAACTTTTATGCTCAAAGCTCTGACCAAGGAAGACAAACAAGCCATACACCTTCTTTACCACCTTACCCACTTATGTTGCCACTTTCAGGGAGCTATGGGCTTGCACTCCAAGATCAATGTATATCACTACTCCTAAGGGTCCTTCCATTTACTGTATACTTTCCTCTTGCGTTTGACCTCCCAAAATACATCCCCTCATACTCGTCCAAATTAAACTCCATCTGCTATTTCTCTGCCAATTTTCCAACCGATCTATATCCTTCCCTAACCTTTGACAATCTTCCTGACTATCCACAATTCCACCAATTTCCATGTCATCCGCAAACTTTTTAATCAGACCACAGACATTTTCATCCAAATCATTTATATGTATATTACAAGCAACAGAGGTCCTACCACTGGTCACAGATCTTGAGTCAGAAAAACAATACTCCACAACTACCCTCTATCTTCTATGATAAAACCAATTTTGTATCCAACTCACCAACTCACTGTGGATCCCATGTAGTTATGTCTTCATCTTTCAGCAATTGCCTTTAACAATGATTTGGCTATACAATAAAGTGATTTTGGGAATACAAAGAAGTGTGGGGACTATGTCACTAGTTTGATTGAAATAGGGATATAAGAACTAGGAGCACGAGCAGGCAATTCAGCCCCTTGAGCCTACTCCACCATTTAATACAATCAAGGCTGATCTCATCTTGGCCTCAACGCCACTTTTCTGCCCACTTTCTATATACTATCAACCCTTTCCTATTTGAAAACATGTCTAACCCCTCCTTTAATTTACTCAATGTCCCAGCATCCACCACACTCTGGGTTAGGGAATTCCACAAATTCTCCTCATCTCAGTTTTAATATTCTAAAACTATGACCTGTCATCCTAGATTGCGCCATGTGAGGAAATATCTTTTCCATGTCTACTTTGTCAATCCCCTTTAGCATCTTATAGATCCCAATTAAATCTAAACTTCTAAACTTCAGAGAGTACGGGCCTAAACTGCTCACTCTCCCTATATAAAGCAAACTTCTCATCTCTGGAATATAAACTGGTTATGTGAGACACAAGTATAAACATGAGAGTTGGTTGTACTGAACTGCAAATATTAACAATAAAGATTGTGCATAGCTCAAACAACATTGTCAGGTATTAAATTTTAGAGCCAACAATAAAGGTTTGTTAAATTTGACAACTGTGGAAATTCGGCAGTCAAAACCAAAACTAAATCAACAAACGTGTTTTCTGTAGTTCATTCCTAAATAAGTAGCTAGTAACTGATGTAACAGTGACTAATAACCTAAATATTTCCTGGATCACTCTTTTAACTATGGAATTGTTGGTTTGTGTCTGTCTAATTTAAATTTAAGGTCAAATATTTTTGGGACCAAAATTCTGATGTCAGTGCCAAATCTTCAGTGATCTTCATTTTTGACTCTGCCAAAGTATCAGACATCAGGGAGAAGGCATTTTTTTTACTGATAGGTCTCTGTGGGACGAAAGGAAGTGTGGTTTTTGGCTCACAAGACTTGAGAGTACACAAGAAGCTGAAAAAATTGTCACCCCATCCCTCTGACTGTGTCCACTCTGACAATGAGCTGCCTCAACTAGGACTGCATGGAATTGAGCAGCAAAGGCTTTAATTGACTGAATTAGCAGCTTTGTCAGTGAATTCCCATTCTCTCAAGGGCAGAAACTGCCGAAAGAGCCAAAGATTTTTGGTCTTTCTGTGTTTTGAAGAAATAATAATTATTTTCATTCTCAAAGTCCAAATCATTTCAAATAATTAAGAAAATGTCTAATCTGATTCATAATTTTCTTACAGGTGTCTACAAGGGAATATATTTTAAAGTCAATATTGATGTGAAAGGAATCCCTGACCTTTACAAGGTCACTATGGGACCTCATGGCTTAAAGGTGTTTTCCAATGTTACCCTGAGTTCACTCATCGACTACCTGAAACTGTATTCTGACCAATCACCATCCTACAATGTTATAGCTCAACACTTGCTCAAGATTACAAATAAGTCCGTGCAAAATGTAAGTTTTAAACCCTGTTTTAATTTTGTCAAACATTCCTTCAAACTTCAAGAAATATTCTTGGTTTATTGATTGTCACAAATAGAGTCTGAACCAAGCTGTCACAAACAATCCATTATTAGACAATTAGCTAACCTTTGACTCTACATTCAAGTAGGAAAAGGGGAGAGAAACTGCACCAACACACAATGCCTTTCTAAACTAAAAACCTTTTGCCTCTACGGAGTCGATGTCCCTCTCTTCCCTGCCCATTCATGTACATGTCAAAATGCTTCTTAAATGTTGCTATTGTATCTGCCTCCACCACCTCCTTTGGCAGTGTATTCCAGGCAATTACTCACCTCTGTGTAAAACACCTGCCTCTCCCATCTCTTTTAAACTTAACTCTTTTATGTTAAACCTATGCCCCTGAGCCATTGACATTTAAATCATGCAAAAAAACTCTGACTATCCATGCCTCTCATAATTTTGTAAACTTCTATGAGATCACCTCTCATCCTGCGATGTTTGAGTGAAAACAAACCAAGTCTGTCCAATCTCTCCTCATAGTTAATACAGTCCAAACCAGACAACATCTGGTAAACCTTTTCTGTACCCTCTCCAAAACCTCTTTCTGGTAGTGTGGTGACCAGAACTGTACACAATATTCCAAATGTAGCCTAACTAAGGTTCTATACAGCTGCAACATGACTTGCAAATTTTTGTACTCCATGCCCTGACCAATGATGGCAAGCATGCCAATATGCCTTCCTGACCACTTTAACCACTTGTGTTGCCACTTTCAGGGAGCTATGGACTAGAACCCCAAGATCCCTCTGTACATCAATGTTGTTAAGGGTCCTGCCATTAACTATATACTTTCTCTTAACATTTGATCTCCCAAACTGCAACACCTCACTCTTGCCCGGATTAAGCTCTATCTGCCATTTGTCTGCACATGTCTGCAACTAATCTATATCTTGCTGTATCCTTTGACAAACTTCTATACTATCCCCCGATCTTCGTGTCATCTGCAAACTTACTAACCCACCCATCTATGTTTTCATCCAAGTTATTTATATAAATCACAAACAGCAGAGGTCCCAGTACAGATTCCTGCAAAAAATCACTAGTCATGGACCTCCAGCCAGCAAAAACCCTTCCACTACTACCCTTAGTCTTCTATGGGCAAGCCAATTCTGAATCCAAGTGACCATGCATCTTCATCTTCTGGATGAGCCTACCATGAGGAACGTCATCAAAAAATCCATGTAGACAACATTCACTACTCTATCCTCATCGATCACCTTCCCAAAAAAAAATGAATCAAATTAGTAAGGCACGACCTGCCTCGCATAAAGCCTTCTAAGTCTGTGTAGGCTTTAGTGGTGGTATGACCAGCTCGCTAATTGTTCTATCTATGATGTTCTCAGCCTCATGGATGCTTCACAGTGAGTATATCCGCAGCACCAGGCATTCCATGCAGCAAATCAGGAACTGTAGCCAGACACACTTCTTGCATTCATAGTCACCATTGACACTGGAAATGCCCCTGATTTCTGACATATTTCAGGAAAAGCATTCCACGGGGCCAAGTTCTCTTGCCATTATGAATCTTATCAATGACAGGTAACAATCCAGAAATTCCTTAAACAACCTAACTCAGTGGCCACCAAACTCAGGTCTCTCATTTCTGCTTTCTATTCCGAGCAGACTAGAACTGCAAAACCAAGTCTTTTTTTTTACTTCAAAAATATTCAAAAAGATAATGTTTCCATGTATTTGAGAAATTCAGAGGATCCAATAACTGAAATGAGCCCCAATTGCACTTTGGTAGAAAGACGAACAGTGGTCTTTCTCCACTGCACATTGGCAGCAGCTGCCCCAAGCTTTAATGTGTCCTTCAGCACGTAGTCCTGGACCTTGGAATGTGCCAGTCTGCAACACTCGGTAGAGGTCAGCTCTTTGCTCTGGAAGACCAACAAGTTTCAGGTAGACCAAAGAGCATCTTTCACCAAGATGATGGTCCTCCAGGTACAATTGGATCCGACTGCTCTACACCAACGCCATAAGTGCAATCTCAACCAGTGGGTGGGAATTAGAAAGCTCACCACCTTTCTCCTCAAATACCTTCAGGGGTCACTCACATTGCTTCATGCTCCTGAAGGTCAGGTCAAAATACTCCCCACTGGGGAAGCCCTGCAGAGAAAATATCTGCTGCTTGAAACCCACAGCAATCCAGGTGGACTCTCCTCACAAAGAAGGTATCGTCGACTGGCAGTCCTTCCTCCACCTTCTTCACAATCACCCTGACAATATTGTGGTCCCTCTGGCCTGGGCACGGGCACTACCGGAGGCCATAGCTTTGGTCGGTTCGTCACTGAATTAGTGTTAGGCTGAAGCCAGAATAAATATCCACCAATGCAGCTTGGACCAGGAGAAAGCCTTCGACAGGATATCACGCATGTACATGAGAGATGTTCTGTCCAAAATGGGCTTTGGGGAGGGTATCTGCAACTAGATCCGACTGTGCAACAGCAACAGTGTCAGTGCAGTCTCAATGGGTGGGAATCAGAAAGCTTCCCAGTCAGAGCTGGAGTCAGGCAGGGCTGCCCACTCTCTTGTGCCTTGTTTGTGGGTTGTATAAAGCCTTCTGCCAAGCCCATCAGGAAGAATGTGAACCTGAGAGGGGTGACTATTCCAGGCAGTGGAGGCCTGCAGGTCAATGCCTCCCCATACATAGATGATGTTGTCGTTTTCTGCTCAGATCCACTGTCAGTGAGCAGACCCATGAGCATCTGCAGCCACAAAAACAAAGTTGCTGGAAAAGCTCAGCGGGTCTGGCAGCATCTGTAGAGGAGAAAACAGAGTTAACATTTCGGGTCCGGTGACCCTTCCTCAGAACGGAATCTGGACCAGCAAGCAGCAGGTCAAGGTGACCCTGAAGGTGGATGCTAGAGGCAGATCATCCACCTTCCCTCAGAATGTTCTGAGGAAGGGTCACCGGACCCGAAACATTAACTCTGTTTTCTCCTCCACAGCTGCTGCCAGACCTGCTGAGCTTTTCCAGCAACTTTGTTTTTGTTCCTGATTTACAGCATCCGCAGTTCTTTTGGTTTTTATTTAGAATCTGCAGCCAGTTTGGCTCAGGTGCCAAGGTAAATCGGGGCGAGAGCAAGGCCATGCTCTGTGGGGACTGGGCCAACCAGTCCTTTATCCCTTTCACTGGCAGGACAGACTACCTGAAGGTTCTGGGTATTTGGTTCGGAGGGGCTGCGGCATGCACCAAAACTTGGTAGCAGCATGTCACCAAAGTGAGGCAGAAACCAGGCAGATGGGAGCACCGGTCCCTGTCCATTGTGGGTAAAAACCAGGCCATCAGGTGTGAGGTACTCTCAGTGTTGTTGTACGTGGCACAGGTCTGCCCTATTCCCCGAACCTGTGCCACGGCAGTCACCCGGGCCATCTTTCACTTCATTTGGAGGTCGAAGATGGACCAAATTCGAAGGGACATTACGTATAAAGAACTGGACAAAAGGGGCAAAATCATACGCAAAGCTACCCTCACCCTGATGGCCACCTTTGTGTTTGGCTGCATTAAGCTGTGCATAGACCCTCAGCACACAAACACCAAGTGTCACTACTTACTGAGGTTCTACCTGTTCCCGGTGCTGTGAAGGATAGGCTTAGCCTGGTTGCTGCAGAACGCTCCAAGTAGTTGGACCGTCCCATACGACCTGTCATTTGTGGAGAAGTTTGTGAAGGAAAACACCTTTATCCACAAGTTCAGCAAGCAGTGGTAAACATGTAGCATCCTTGAGACCCTTCGGGAAAAGGAGACGGTGGATCTTGTCGAGTAGCTCCCTGTGCAGAAAGCCTCACCACCAGAACTTTCCAACAAGCACCAGGACATTGCTTGGCTGATGATGAGAAGGGCACTGCCTGTGAGATCCTTCCTGCATGCCTGGACTCTCAGCTCGGCCACACGTTGCCATCGAAGTGACTGCAGAGGGGACGAGACTGTCACACACCTCCTTCTGGTATGTGCCTATGCAAAGGCAGCCTGGAGAGAAATGCAACGGTTTTTGTTGAGGTTAATCCCATCAGCTCCTTGACACGGGAATCTGTGCTCTACAGTCTGTTCCCCAGGATGCACACCGAGACAAACATCAATTGTGCCTGGAGGACCATCAACATGGTGAAAGATGCTCTTTGGTTGGCCAGAACCTTGCTGGTCCACCCTGACCGAGTGTTGCAGACTGGCACATTCCAAGGTCCAGGACTACATGCTGAGGGATGCACTAAAGCTTGGGGCAGCTGTTGCCAAGGCACATTGGGGAAAGACTACTGTGTAAGGTCCTTCTGCCAAAGGTTAACAGCGGTCCACTCAGTAACTGGACCTTGCTGATGCCTCAGCTAAAAGCCAAGAGGTTAATTATAAATATAGAGCAAGGCAAACGCCAACTTTTATTTTGTTCTCTGTAGGTAAAGAGGGTATAGATCTGAACGGCTTTAATATCTGTGTACATTCAAAAAGATTTCCTTCTATGAATAAAGTAGATTTATTAAAAATAGATCCAACAGTTGCAGCTCAGCTCACAATCACAATCCAACAATGATGTTGAGGTCTTCTGATGATGAATGTTCTCAGCTCAGAGTTGTCCTGGGAGAACCACCTTCTGGACCTTGGTATTTCCCCCAGTCTCCCCAGTGCAGATTCTGGGATCTACTTTATCTCGCTCCAGTTACTGTTCACTCAGTCTGCAAACCTGGTTCCTGAACAGCCAAGCTTTTGTCCGCATTCCCCTTCTTGGCCGAGTTCTCCCAGAATCTTCCTCAGTCACTTCTCACTGGTGCCCTCTGTACATCACTCAATCTCATCTACTGTATTCATTGCTCACAGCACAGCCACCTCTACAATGAGGAGATGAAATGCAGACTGTGTGACCACTTTGCAGAACACCTAAGTTCTGTTCACAAAACTGACCCCGAGCTTCCAGATGCCTGCTGTTTCAACACACTACCTTGTTCCCATGCTGTCATTTCTGTCTCAGTCCTGCTGCAATGTTCCAGCTTGAAGAACAACATCTCATTTTCTGCTTGAGGACTCTGCAGCTTCTAGGACTCAACATTGAGTCCAATAACTTTACAGCCAGATTCCATCCTTCCATGTTTTTTCAACCCACTCTTGTTGAAAATTGGCTGAACTTTATTTATGAGTGATAGTGTACTAAAACTCCATCTCAACTTCATGGTTAATAATGTTATGACATGGATTACTTTTAGTGTAGTCGCCCATTCTTACCTACTCCTAAGCCTATTAACACTTTACATGGGCTGCTTTCAGTACAGCTAACCCATCTACCCCTACTCTTCATTCTTGTTATCACTTCATCAGTTTGTCTTCTATCCTGGCCTGCTATCCATACTCTCCTTGATCACTTACCCATTTCATATCTTTCTATTTCTCTGGGCTCCATCCCCACCTATCCACCTTACCCCTTCCTCTAACATCAACAGTTCTGATGAAAAGTTACTGGACTTGAAACATCAACTCTGCTTTCTTCCCATAGATACTGTCAGACTTGCTGAGTTTCACCAGCAATGTCTGTTTTTTTGTTTCACATGTCCTTTTGAAGTCTATTTGCTCAGGACACAGTGAACTTAAAACAATTACTGTCTCATTTAGAACAAGTATTGCCAAAGCCAGAATTGTGAATGCTGACTTTTGTGTAACAACTTATAAAGAGATCGACTAAAATGTCCTGAGGTGCTTTGCAGGAAATTTATCAAATAAAATTTGAACCATTTCAGTGAACTGCATCAGAAATGCTAATTCTTTATTTTCTATAATGAAGTCATCCTCAGTTATTACATTACAAACTTTACATTCACTTGATTTTCTTAATGTCAGTTAGTTAATGAAGTTTAGTTGGTTTTGAGATTTAACTTTTCTTAATGGAGAAAATGTTAGTCCTTAGTTTTATATTTTTGACGTCTATCCTTAATTTTATTTTTTAAATATTCTAACCTTTCACCATCTCATTTTCAATATTAACAAGTAACTCTGGGTAATCGACCATGAAAAATCCTGATTCAATCTGTGAGCTGGTTAATCATTCTCTTTGAAAACTGAACAATTAACTACTTGTTGGTATGTCATGTCTCACCCTTGTTGAAAATTGACCAAACTTTACTTGAGTGATAATGGAACAAAACTCCATCTTCATTTCATTGTCGAATATGTGTTGCTCATTTGTTGAATCTGTGTGATTTACCCTAAGAACTTTAAGAAATTAATTGGCATCTAGACTTTCGATATGAGGGACAGCACATAACGATAAATACATTTAGTGATGCCAGTGGTGCTATGGTATTATCTGAAAATGATGTCAAAAAATGTAACGGCGCATGTATTACATTCCATTTCAACAGATTGCTGGTTGGGCTGGAAATTTGATGTTGAAGTGGTACCACAAAGAGTTTAAATCTGATGTATTTGTGATCTTTGAAGCTGTTGGTGCAAAGTTGGCTATAGGTGATAAAGATGGAGAGAAAACTTACACACCAATGGAGTTCCTTGATGTCAAGATGGAAGGAAAGGTATGCTTTTATGACCTGGTTAAGGAATCTGTCTTTTTAGTTATAAATTCAGTTACCTACCTATTCATTGTCAGGCAAACCTTTTAAAAGTTCCAGACTAAGACATTTAAATGTTGAAGTAGATATAACACCTGTCCTAAGTAAGAACAAAGCAAGATGTTAAAATGCAGCAGGGCAGGCAGTATTTGTGGAAAGAAAGAGTCCATTCAAATGATAGAACAACATCAACCTGAAACGTCAATTACATTTCTCTCCACAATACTGCCAAATCTATTAAGATTTCCATTTTTTTCGTTCTTATTTCAACTTTTTACAGATTTTTGTTTAGATATCCACAGTATTTTGCTTTTGTTTTAAAATCTGTCTTTTCAGCCAGAGAGATTATGTCTGACATGCACTAATTTTGACAGTTAATTGTACAAACTTAAGAGTAGCGTAGTTAATCATTTCTGCAGTCATGCACTTAGCAAAGCACAACATTTTGTAAGACCACTGTGTGTGATTTTTCAAAAAACACTTCCAGCATATCAGCCATAGAGTCCTAAGGCTGACCTGTTGTCACAGAGGCAGGAAACAGAAGCTATGCATGTTTACAGGTCAAAAATCTGCCTTCAGTGGAGAACTTATTAAACTTAAAGATCTTTGTATGGGGAAGCCCTTAATTGAAATAGAGATGGGTTTTTCATCCATTGAGATTGCAGGCTGGGAATGGAGATGTGTCAGATAAAGTGGGGGATTCATTTAGACTCTTAAGGCTCCTAGATTTCTAAGTGTAGGTTGTCCTGAGGGATAAGTCTATAGATTGTAGATTTCCACTGCACCACAGTGAAGCTAGAGATCACAGGGGTCTGGAGGCCTGGTGCCAGGTAAAGGGCAGTCCTTCACTTCATTGAGGCCATCCAGGATCTAATGCTTGAGACCATGGTGGAGAGGAGAGAGGTCCACCTTTGAAAGGATGAATGAGTCATTGCTGCTGTCTGGAAAGCAAGCACTCAGCTTTAGCAGGTTCCTGTGGTCACAGACCTGGTCGATGTTGGGTAAGTGGAAGTATTTCCGATTGATTGATCTCACTGGTTGATCACCTGGACAATCGAACGATGGAGGTGAATCTCATTGCCCTCTGACCCTGTAAGGTCATATATCTCATAAAGATGAATGTTCCATTCAGCTTTGACAAAAACATCACTGACCAGCCTTTACAGTGAATTGCAGTCATTTTTTGAAATACTTCCAAAATCCTCAGGTCATTGACAATCAGTGGTTAGTGGTAGATACTAAATAAAAACTGAAAGAATTGTGGATGCTGTAAATCAGAAACATAAATAGAAGTTGCTGGAAAAGCTCAGCAGGTCTGGCAGCATCTGTGAAGAGAAATCAGAGTTAACGTTTTAGGTCTGGTGACTCTTCATCAGACCTGCTGAGCTTTTCCAGCAACTTCTGTTTTTGTTCAACAAAATGTGGCTTTTTATTTTAGCAACCCTGAACTTTTTACAGTCGTTTGTTATTAAAGATTTCAGTGATAGTATTGCAACTAAGTTAATATCTAAAGTCATTCATTAGAATTTACGACCTAGAATTATAATTTTGGAAACAAGCAACATAGCTTACATTTATTTCTTATTAAATGTAAGAATTCTCTCAGTACAGTCATTAGGTTTTTCAAGGCAGAAGCTGATAGATTTTTACATACTGACGGACTCAAGGAATATAAAGGGAATGCAGGAAGGTGTGCCTGAGGGGGAAGATCATTCATGGTGTTACTGAACAGTGGAGCTGATTCAAAGGAAGGAATGGTCTTCTGCTTTTATATCTTATATTTTTAGGTACATGTCCACATAGGAATATTCAGAAACTCTAACCAAGGAAGTATAGATCAAGATCAAGAAAAGTTGCCATGTTTCTCCATTCTTATTATTCATGCTTTAAAGAATTTAATTCATATTTGATTCATTCAAACTCCTATCAGTTAGTAGTTAAAACTATAAACTAAAGCATACAGACGGACATTGTCTCTACAGATGAAGAATCTAATTTTTAAACATTTTGTCATTGTTAAGGTTCTTCTGTATGTGGAAATCCCAAAGCTGAAAGAGAATGAAGTGATGAACAGCTATAAAGTTATGCCCCAAACACAGGTAAATGGATATCTATTTTGGTTCACTGGTACCTGCGTGCCAAATTTACAAAGTAGTCAACGGTAGAAACCAGCTTACGTCTGATGGATTTGAGTAAAATAAAATGGAATATTTCATTACAGCCTCTTGATAAAGAAGAGGATAGTAGTGTCCCAGCATAAATTAATATTTGTAGCAGAGACAGGAAGGGTTGGTTGGCTATCATATGAATTACATTTAAACCATTGCAAATAAAGCTCAAGCATTTTCTAACTATACCAGCCAATCACTTCTCGTACTCTTGGGCCATAGGAATATAGTTTGGTGGATTGAAGTTCAGCAATTTGTTTACGAGTGGTATCTATTATTCCTGCATAAGTGCACTATGAAAATAATCAGATGTCTTTTGAGACTGTTACAGAAATGGGTGTATTCTATTTCAGACTCAGTAGGAAAGAACAAGGTGTGCTGGAAAGGAACTTGGGTTTTACGTAATTGCTCAGCAGCCATTAGTTTACTCCTTGGGATTGAAAGGAATGTAATGTTCACTCAAACTCATGTGTTTAATTCTAAGCAAATAATGTATCATGTAGTTTATAACTAATCCCTTACCCAGTCTACATTGGGATATGGGAAAGAGATTTTCTCTTTAATTCCCCCTTTATGAAATGTATGCAACGTAAGTCAGCATGGTAATTGTGAGGCAGTGTCGTAGTGGTACTGTCACTGAATGAATCATCCAGACCAATGTTCTGGGGTCAAATCCCACTGTAAAAGCTGGTGAAACTTGATTTAATACAAATCAGGAATAACAGGCTAGCCTAATATTGACCATGTGCAGTTGACTGTCACAAAAACCCCATCCGGTTCACTCATGTCCTTTAGCAAAAGAAATCTGTCATCCTTCCCTGGCCTGCACTATACATGACCCCAGACCCACACTAATGTGATTACCTCTTAACTGCCCTCTGACCAATTAGGGATGGCCAATGAATGCTCACCTAGGCTCTGGTTTCCATGTCCCATGAATGAATGGACATTACTGGTTATATCAGTATTTATTGACTGTCCCTAATTCCCCTATCTTATATCACTTTCACATATACTAGGGAGGGTAAGTAAACTTGGTCACCAATTTGATCAGGATCTTGAGAACATGAAGAACTGTGTTGGGCATTGCACCAAGAAAATCTTATGAGCAGCTGTAGGCAGTCATTATTGAACTAACTTTAATTACACCTACCCAACAAAGAGAGCAGCAGAGAGTGTAATATAATAAAATGATCAGATCTTAAGATATAGTGCGCTCCAGCCCTATTTAAAATATATAAATTAAATTATGTAAAATGGTACATTTTTCCAAGAACACGGAATTAGGGGAAACAGTTATGTAGTGGTATTGGAACTGGACTAGTAACCCAGGGCTAATGCTCTGGGAGCAGCAATTCAAACACCACAATGGCAGATGGTGAAATTTGAATTGAATTCATAAAAATCTGAAATTAGAAGCTAGTTTAGTGGTGACCATGAACCATTGTCAATTGTAAAAACACATCTGTACTCTAAGGTCTTTTAGCATAGGAAACTCTGTTATCCTCAGTGTGTGACTTCAGATCCACAGCAATGTGGTTGACTCTAAAACATTCCTGAAAAGGTCAAGAAACCACCTACTTGCATCAAACTGCCACAGAGGCTAAAGAAAGGAGTGTAGCCGTATGGAACACCTGCAACGGAAATGACAATGGGACACTCAGTCCCGCTGAATGCAAATTCCTCTTTATTGTTATGGACCAGACCAAACCCCCTCAAAATATTCAGAAGATAGTCTAGACCCTAACCTTTCTCTTATTTTAGAGGTAAATGTAAGATGTTGCATTCGGATGCAATTCAATTGGTCAAACTACCAGATTTAGAGCAAAACACACTTAATTCATCCACTATAGTTAAAATACAACAAAGAAGGAATTGTAATAACTTAATTCTATTGGAAAACTTAACAGAATTAAAGATATAATAACTATTACGAATTAACAATAACTATTACTATATTTCAACATAGTAACATCCCATCAACACACACTTGGCAAAAGACAAATTCAGAAAATAGTTTGTTTCACATGCAACTCCTGCAGCAGGCAGAGAACCCCCAGCTTTTGACTATAACTGAGAGAGGGAAAAATATAGCTTCCACTTCTTCAAGACTCCACAGCAGCTGCTGAAACCTAAAATAAAATCTTGGTTTTGAGGGAATTTGACCACACCCACTCAGGCTGCTTCTATTATTCCAACTTAAAAAAAAAACAATATACCAAGGCTTCACAAGTGTTAAAGGAGCAACACAACACAACTACAAAACAACACAATAATTCACCATAACTTCTGCAATAGCCCCTTGCAACTCCTGTCTATGCTGGTATATTGTCTGTCTAGCCTGTGGAAAATCCAGTCCTGCTGAATGGCACAGTGGTTAGCACTACTGCCTCACAGCTCCAGGGACCAAGGTTTGATTCCACCATCAGACAACTATCTGTGTGGAGTTTGCACATTCTGCCCATGGTGGATTACCTCTAGGTGCTCTAGTTTCTTCCCACAGTCCAAAGAATTGCAGGTTAGGTGGATTGGCCATGCTAAATTGCCCTGTAGTGTTAACAGATGTGCAGGTTAGATTGATTAGCCATGGGAAATGCAGGGTTGGAATGCTGTTCGGAGGATCAGTGTGGACTTGATGGGCCAAGTGGCCTGCTCCACACTGTAGATGTCATCACTAATGCCTGTTTCTTTAGCATTGCAGTCCTGTGAGAAATCAGGCTTGCTCAAAGTGGATCCCTTAAAAATAAGCATATGTTCTTCTGATGGGAGAAAAGCTAAGAGGCAACGTGTTTCATAGCAAAAAACCTGAAACATAACCATTATGTTACAGTCCTTCTGTAAATAAAGGCCGCTATGTTACAGACTTTCTGTAAATAAAGGCTTTTTTTGATATTTACCAATAAAATAGGCTAGTAAAAGTGCAGAGATCAGATATAAAGAATCTTCCCTCAAAACTAAATGAACTGCCAGCAACCACGGTTGGATACATTACCTAACTGTTCCTTTTGTCCAAGAGAGATGCTGACTTTTATCACTTATGACCTTCCCTGATGGCACACAAATGAAATTTAGAAACGTTTCCGTGCAAATAATTTATTATGTCTCTTGTACTGCCTTCCCATTTCTGTGATATAGAATTCCCAACCTTATGTGAGTGCCGGGTTTCGGATGGAGTTTGAAATTTCATCTGGTGTTAAGTTGGTGAAATCTTTCTCAATGGTATACACTGGAATCAGTGACAATTTCATTCACGCTAACGCCACAGAAGAATTCCTCAAAGGCAAAGATATCACTTCCAATGAGACTTTGCAAGGTAAGTATATGATTCTGTTTTGGCATTTATGGCAATTGAAAATCGAAATGTCAGTTACATCATATTGGCTCTATGCCTGGTGCATTTTGTACCTCACAAAACAGTTGTAAAGTTCAGCAATGCTTACATCCCATGAAAGAATGAAGAAAATAAAACACCAAATCTAAGTGATGTCGGAACAGAAGCAATTGGCACTTTAGAAATGACCAAATCCTTGTGCGGACCTCTTTTGGAGTTGGTTGTAAATGGCATCTCCTGTCTATGAAAATTGCTGCCTATTATCGTGTGTATCAAAGCTGAAAATTAAAGAGGGCAGGAATTTGTTTTGGAAGCCATGATTGGGAGGATTGGATGATGCTCTCTTATGCAATTTTGAAACTTAGTTTGGGGTGTGAGGATGTATGTGCCCTTTCTCATCCCAAAGTCCAAAATGAAATATTTCAACAATGTTCTCAGTGAACAAGTGTCCACATAGAACTGCTCAGATTTAGCACAAATTGTTGTTAAACCTGACCAATCAATGCCAGAAACATGGCTCTTATGAAAAATGTGTCAACCTAACATAAATAACTGTAAGTGCTCCTTGCTCATGAGCTCATTCATCCTCCACAAAAGTGCCTTTATGTTCAATTGAGGGGGAAATTATTAATTATGATATGTCTTGGCTCCAGCACCATTCTGTCTAAGTGACAAATTGGCTATAATAGCCCTGCTCTATCTATTGACGTACAACTCATTGTCTTCAGCCATCTCAGAACAAGCTTTTCATGAGGTAAAATCAAAATGACGTGCCCTCATTCTTCATTGATATAAAAAAACCCAATGATCCTCTGTCTATCCCTCCCCTCTCTTTCCCTAAATTCCCCTTCCCTAAATTCCCCATCTCACCCTTTTGTTTCTTCCTCTCACTTGTTCCCAGCCTGTCCTCTCTCCTTGCGATTCTTCTCTGTCCTTTCCTAATCTTTCTTCTACCCCCTCTAACCTTGTGGCTTCTTTCCTGAGCACGTTCCCCACACTCCTCATCCTCCCACCCATAATTGTCATTCCCCTCACATCACATCTCCTTCCCCTGCTCTTCTCAAGCATTTTCCTCTCTCTCTTACTCCCTCTTTATTTATTCTATTGGCCTCCCAACATCTGCTACATGCCTCTTGTCTTCCTTGTTTTTGTTCTACCTTTCCTTCTCCTTCTCCCCATGCTGCTGCCTCCTGCACCTTTTTCCTTTCTGCCTATTCCTCTTCCCTTGGCTCAATTTCTCCCCCTTTCCCACTCCCTCTATCTTTATCTTTCCCTTTATACTGCAGGAGATTGATCATTATAGATCTTTAATTGCTAAATTATATTTTGATACATAGTTACATATTAGTTACAAGGCAGAATATAAGTATTGTGTATATTGAGGTTAAATTTGTCTGGTCATTAATTACTAAATTTGATGGTTGTAGGTGCCTTGGCAACACTTGATAAGGAGGTAATTCCTGATGACAATAGTCCACTGCTTGCAAAAGCAGAATACAGGAAATCACTAGCATTTGGGCTTTTCTATAAGGTGAGCAACTCTTAAGAACACTTTTAAAAACATACCTTGTTGTAAAAATGGAAGTAATTTGTGGGAGGAGGAAAAGCAGAGGTGAGTAGGAAGAAAGATGAATGACTCATTCTTTAAACACACCACAGGGCATAGCACTGTTCATACAAACAAGATGAATTCCAGGTTTGAACTTGGCCTCTCCTGAATCAGCCAATCTTGGTTGCCTTAGTCTTGAAAGCACCAAACTTTAGGGAAATGGAATATTGATGAACATTTTCAATTCTAATTACTACACAGTGAGATTTGATAAAATGTCTACTTTAGTAGAGGACAAATTGCCTCCATTCAGCTAACCAGGATTACATTGAGTAGCATTCAATGTAAACTTCAAAGTGAAAGGCTAATATGATAATTTACTGTTTTCAAGTTCCCAGTGATTTGATTATTACATTTTTATCTGTTCCTGATCATTGATCAGTTTTTAGCGGGTGGATTTCAAACATTATGAAGGCTAAATTCGTCTCTACCAGCATTGTAGACACCACATACCATTGTGAATCGACATGTGATTTTTCACAGCACTAATTTTTATTTTCCATTGAATTGGAAAGTATTGGTAAAAAATTTTAATTTCAAGCTAAGTAAGAGTGAGATTAAGGAACAAGTCTCCAATAAGATTTTGTACAGTTGTTCTGAAAAAATTCAGTACTGCTGGCATAGACCAATTTTAACCCCAAAAATCTAAAAGAATGTAATTGCATTGCTAACATTTGCTTCTAGCTTACTGATTAATAAATCCACTCTAAACTTTCTTTGATCAGTTTTTCCTGTCTCTACTGGATGAAAGTCATGTTTCACCTTGCAATCGGAGTGCAATATGTTCTTTGAAACGTCCTGTATCCACAGGAAAACAAATATTCAGCTGCAGACCAAGGAACTATCCTTTGACAAAGCCGATGCCAAAATTAAGTGCCTACAAGCAGGTAAGATTTTGGTTTGTGAGGATTTCTGAAGAAGGGTCCAGGCCTGAAACGTCAGTTTTCCTGCTCCTCTGATGCTGCTTGGCCTGCTGTGTTCATCCAGCTCTACACCTTGTTATCTAAGATTTTGGTTTGGCTTCTGTTTTGTCCCACTTGATGTATGTATGCTGCACAAAATCAGGTAACATTAGGTAGCATTTTCACTGAATGGATAGTCCAGAACCCCAGGCTAATTTCTGGAGGCATGGGATTGAAATCCATAGACTTAAAGCAACTGTCATGCACTGTTGAAGCCATTCCACAGAAAAGAGAAGAGAAACTGAAAAATGGTTACAAATATCTGATACCCCAGGAAAAGAGAGTGTAAAGGCTACAAATTAGATCAAAGTAAAACAGCATGCAAGCATTTTGCAAGTTTAAAAATTCAAACATCTGATCCAGCAAAAAGATACTTCAAAGGGAGAAAACTGATGGTAATGAGAGTCAGTTTGAAGCTGAGCAGTGTTGGGAGGCTCCCTTTACTAGAATAGAGCAGCAAACTATTTAGCAAGATTAGGAATAGCCATGGAACTTGAATTTACTTCACCAGAATGGCATGGACAAAGGGAAGGACCAAATCATACCCAGAACTGTGCACTTTGAAGGAAAAGATTTTTAAGGTAGTTAATTGCTTCAATGATATAGACAGCAAGTCAGAAATCAACATTTACGCTATTCCATAGCAGCAATGGCAGATGATGTTTTTTTGCAAGACAAAGCATCAATGAGACATGAGATAAATTTGAATAAGTTTTAAAAACCTTTGATAATTATTTCAACTTGAGATTCAACAAGGCTTTAGAAAGGACCAAATTCAACACTGGTGAACCAGTAAATACATTTATTAATGACCTGTGCAGGCTGGATGAATGATGTGGATATAGAAAGTTAAGATCAGAATTATTAAGAGACCACACTGTTGGCAGTGTTGCAGAATACGTATCATGTGTTTTTTAGATTAACACAGTTGTCTTTCACTCAACCATAAGCATGCAATGCTGTAGATTTGGTTTTAGCTATAAAACCGAAGTTTAGTACACAAAATAATTAAACATAAGATAGAACATATAACATATTTCAAAACACATGGAAAAACTGTATTCCATCTTATTTCAATATTGTCACTTTACAGTAGTGAAATAACTGTCACATTTATAAGTTTGACTTTCAGATCCTGATCTTGAGAGCTTGATATATTTTCCTTGATTATTCACACAACTAAGAGCAAACTTTCTTAGTTTCAAAAACTTCTCAATGTTCTAACCATGTAATCTTGGTTTGTAAGTTTCTAACTAAAATCTTTACACTGAGGTAGCCCATTTCCTAACTGGTCTGAACTAATTACCTTCTTCAGGAGAATTCTTGCAGAATAAGAAAGACTTTGTCCAAGAGTAAGCAATATGGTCAGTTAGAAAAACACAGGTCCAGAAGCATAAGAAAGCAATCCTATGAAGAAAATCCTTAGTTCAGAAAAATTCCAGTGACCATACATTTCCTTAAACATAAAACAGTAAAAGAAACCCCAGAAAATAAGAGACAACTGGAAGGGAAATGCAAGATGCAAGATAAAACCCTGAAAGAAAACTTTTGGCAAAAAGTCTCACAGGTGTCCTACAGTGTAGATTGCATTCATTGCAAGAAAGTTGAAAATTTTGGAAAGACGTGTCAAAGTAAAAGCATTAAAATAGATAGATTTTGATTCACCATATTTTTTGAAATCTTTCAAATTATGTTATTTATGAGTAGTTTGGTTTGTTCTATTTTATGTTCAATTCTTTTGTGTAATGAACTTCTGTTTTATTGTTAAAACCAAACATGCAGCATTGCACACATGTTTGCGTGAACAACAGATTTTAGTTGGGGATTTGACTTGTCCAGTAGAAACATCAGCTGCGATCACGACTGGTTCCATTTGGCAGGAAGAATAAATGCAAGTATTTTATCTACATGGAACAGGATTGCAGGGCTCTGAGATATAGTGATGTCTGGGTGTCCTCATAGTGTTGATGAGGGGAAGCCAGTGCATGTCATTTACCTGGACTTTACAAAGCTCCAAGTTAGAGATTAACATGTAAAATTAAAGTGTATGAGATTGGAGGTGGTGTTCTGACATGGACAGAGAACTGGAAATGAAAACTAGGAATACACCGTCCTTTTTCGGAATGACAGGCAGTGTCTAGTGGCACACCACAGGGATCAGCCCTAGGACCTTAGCTATTCATAACACATATTAATTATTTAGATGAGGGAATTAAATGTAATATCTCCAAATTTACACATGACATAAAGCAGGATGGGACAGTAAACTGTGAGGAGGACACAGAGCTGCTTCAGTGTAATTTGGACAAGCTGAGTGAGTGGTCAAATTCACGGTAGATGGAGTATATTGGAGAGAAATGTGAGGTTATCCACTTTAGGAGTATGGCTATAGACTGAGAGCGTGGAATGTGCGATGATCCCTGGAAGTCTTTGTACACAAATCACGAAGGTCAGCATGCAGGTGCAGCAGGTGGTCAAGAAGGCAAATAGTATGTTGGCCTTGATAGCGAGAGGATTTGAGTACAGGAGAAGGGATGACTTGCTATAACTAAACAAGTCTTAGTGAGACCACACCTAGAGTATTGTGTGCAGTTCTGGTCTTCTTATCTGAGGACAGCTGTTCTTGCTGTGAAGGGAGTGCAACAAAGTTCTATCACACTGATTCTAGGAATGGCAGGACTGTATGAAGAGAGGTTGAATTCATTAGGATAATATTTGCTGGCATTCAGAAGATTAAGTGGAATCTCATAGAAATCTATAAAATCCTAACAGGACTCAACAGGTTAAACACAGGAAGAGTTTTCCTAATGACCAGGGTGTCCTGAATTAGGGGTCACAATCTCAGGATACAGGGTAAACGATATAAGATTGAGATTGGGATAAATTTCTTCACTCAAAAAGGAGTTCAGCCTGTGGAATTCCCTACCACAGGAAGTGGCTGAGGCCAAAGTATTGTATTCTTTCAAGGAGGAGTTGAATTGGGCATATGGGGCTAAAGGGATGGAAGGATATGAGGGAAAAGCAGGAACAGGCCATTGAACAGGATATTGACCCATTGCCATATTAAATGGCAGACCAAGCTTGAAGGATGAATGGCCTACTCCTGCTCCTATTTTCTATGTTTCTATGTTTTTATGTTTGCATGAATCACAAAATGTTAGTATGCAAATACAGCAAGTAATTAGGAAAGGTAATATAAAGTTATTATTTATTGCAAGGGGAACTGAGTACAAAAGTAGTGAGGTTATGTTTGAGTTATTCAGGTGATTGGTGAGTACATATCTGGGATACTGTATTTGGTATCGGTCACTTAACTTAAGGAAGGGTGTAAATGTATTGAAAGTAATTTACTCGATTAATACCTGGAATAGGCATGATGTCTTCTGAGGAAAGATTTGGTAGGCGAGTCTTGAATCCACTGGAGTTTGGAAGACTAAGAAATGACTTGATTGAAAAACAAGATTCTTAGACGTCTTCACAAGATGCATGTGAGAAGGATGTTTCTTCTTGTGGTAGAATGTGGAACTTAAGGGTCACTGTTTAAAAATTGGGGGCTGCCCATTGAGGGCAGAGATGAGGAGTTTTTTTTTCCTCACAGAATGCTGAGAGTCTTTGGAGCTCTCTTCCACAAAATATGGCGGAATCAGTCTTTGAATATTTTTAATGTAGTGGTAGGTAGATTCCTGGTGGTACATGGTGAAAGGCTATTGGGGTTCGGTAAAAATGTTGAGTAATAAGATCAGCCATGATCTTGTTGAATAGTTTACTCTACTATACAGGGGGCTAAGTGGCCTGCTTCTGCTCATAACCCAAATTTTCCTAACCTAAAACTGACAGAAATCCAGTTACATGGTCTAGGAATAATTTAAGTTATAATCAAAGGAAGGATACAGGAAAGTACAAAGGAAAGCAGATATTAGAAGTATTGTGTGTTCTACAATATAAAGAATTATCCCCTATAAGCAGAAAAACTTGTCAGAAAATGAAAGAAGTTAATCAGCAAGAGTTCAAGAGTCACTTTCAAAAGTGTCAGATTATTTATGGGTTTAAGAAGGCTGTAAACCTGCATGTCTTTCCATACCTATGAAAACACCACATTCACTATTAAAACATGTCAAACATGATCTAGAAGATTTGTTCATGATGGAATCATAGAATCATACAGAACAGAAGAGGCCATTCAGCCCATCATGACTGTGCTGCCAAAAAACTCGAAATCCTGGTCTGTGAGAGCTGGCCACACACAGCCAGGCTGCTAATATTGTTCCAACTTAAAAATCTCAAGGCTCACAAGTTGTTTATTCTCGTGGTTTTGGTAGACTGCTCGCTACCTCTGCCTTACAACCTCTCTTCAAAAAAAAGGACAAAATAACCTCTTAAAGCCACAGCATCATCACACTATGCCCCTCATAATTTTACACGTTTCTATCACACCCCCTCTCAATCTCTTGTGTTGTAAGGAAAGCAATCCTAGTTGGTATAATCTCTCTTAATAACTGAAACTCACCAGTCCAGGCAACATCCTGGTAAATTTCATCTGCACGCAGTGCTATTTCATCTCTCCTATGATATGGATTCCAGAACCACACACAATACTCTAGCTGTGGCCTAACAAACATCTTATGCAGTTCATGCATAATCTCCCTGCTCTTAAACTCAGTGCTCAGTTAATAAAGATAAGACTACTATATGTCTTCTTAACCACTTTATCCACCTCTCCTGATACCTTAAAAATTTGTTGAACATGCTCACCAAGGACCCTCTGATTTTCAGTGCTTCCCAGTTTCTTACCATTCATCATGTATTACATTGTCTTGTTTGTCCTACCCAAGTACATCACTTCACATTTATCCAGATTCAGTTCCATTTGCCATTGATCAACCCATCTGCATCTGACCAGCCCATCTATATCATTTAGCAAACTAAGGCTATCCTCCTCACTAATTAACATCCCACCAATTTTTGGATCATCTGCAAATTTACTGATCAACCTTCCTGCATTCAAATCTAAATCATTTATACAAACCACAGACTGCAAGGATCCCAAAGCTGACCCCTGTAGACCTCATTGGACACAAACTTCAAGTAAGAAAAGCCCTCCTTGACCCTCTGCTTCCTGTCATTCAGCCAACTGTTGATCCAATTTGCCAAATTTCTTTGGATTCCATAGGTTCTTACCTATGCTATCAGTCTCCCATGCGGGACTTTATCAAATGCCTTACTGTCCAAATAGACTATATGTTTGAAAAATTCTAGCAAGTTGCTCAGACATGACCTCCTCTTAAAAAAAACATGTTGACTGTCTATGTTTGGCCCCTGCCTTTCCAAATACAGTTTAATTCTGTCTCTCAGAATTATTCCAATAGTTTGCCCACCATTGATGTTGGACTGACTGGCCCGTCGTCTCCTGGTTTGTTCCTTGCTCCCTTCTTGAATATCGTACCACATTTGCTCTCCCCCAGACTTCTTGCACCACTCTGAGGCCAGAGAGGAAATAAACATTTTTGCAAGCACCTCTGCTATTTCCTCCCTTGCCTTACTCAATAAGTGACCTCTTAGGTAAGGTAATACCAGAAGGTAATAATAGGTAATTGAGGAAAGTCGTAGGAAATTCAGCATGGTCATTACCAGATCAATCAGTGATCAATATTTCTGAATGTATGGTCAATGCATCAGAAGATACTCTTATAACTGTGAAAAGCATTGTGGTAGCATTGAATGATGGACCAATTTTAATCATGTATTCCTTTGTCTCACTTCCAGACTTGCGGTGAAATAGAGTACGTCAATGACATAGACCCTCTTCATAATGAGTTATTTTCAGTATTTTGTCTGAGCCAAGTGGGAAATGCAACTATCGATACTATTGACATTACAAGAGCTGAGAAATGGCACGGTGCTGTCAAGGTAAGTAGTTACTAACATTTGTGAGTGCATTGTTTTCCAATGCAATCTATCTGGCATTGTCTATATGAGCAAAATAATGCCAAAACATATATATTAATCTTTGAATTAATTAATCTCTTCTATTTCAAATCATAGGTAATCTTAGCAAAGGACATACCTGGATTCAATACATTTATGCCTCCACCCTTTGAGGTTGAAGAAATTTTGAGCAGTGGTCCTGTTCTGTATGCTGGGCAGCCAATCGCATTATGCGTCGCAGGTATTGCATTTGGGAAAAAAGTATAAATCCAAACTTT
This sequence comes from Rhincodon typus, assembly GCF_021869965.1. Classification (NCBI taxonomy): domain Eukaryota; kingdom Metazoa; phylum Chordata; class Chondrichthyes; order Orectolobiformes; family Rhincodontidae; genus Rhincodon; species Rhincodon typus. The sequence continues at coordinate 93,090,482 of NC_063334.1, forward strand.
ATCAAATTCAATTCCTAGACATCTACTTGTGCCTGAAAACAAACATAGATGAGAAGATTTGTAGCTTGGGTTGTACATAAGGTTGCAGACTTGCTCGCCAATTGATGTTTGATCGCAGACATTTTGTCACCCAGCTACATAACATCATCAGTGCCCAAATGGTGAAGAGGCTTCACTGTAGGCACGCTGATGATGTAACCTAGCAGCGTGATGAAACGTCTGCAAACAAACACATCGGCTCGGCAAGCAAGCCTGCAACCTCAAACACAGGGGAACCAGTGAGTGTGCTGGGCTTGTCTATTCATGTGATTATGGACCATTTAAGACTGGTGCTGCCAGCCTGTTACTGTTGGTCAGGTTTGCAAACAATACTTTTACTGTGTGTCTATAGGCGAGATGAGAAATTGGGAATGATTGATTAGCTTAAAGACCACTGGCATTTTTTTTAAAAGGCCAAGTGTTCTGTGAGTTGCAAAACACTGTGAAAGGGTTAAACTGTCTAAGTAACTCGGTCTGTGGATGGAGACCCTGGTTCACTTTGTTAACTGATAAGAGGAGTTATCAACTTTCAGTGTGAAACAATGGGAGACAAAATGAAAAAGAATTGTGGGAAAATGGAAAAAGAAGCGGATAAGAGTTGACCCAAAATGAACATGTGGATACTGGAGGATTATTTTTCACTACACATGACATTGTATCATCAAGTATTTCTCTTCCGCAGTCCCTCAGGTTTGAGGATGTCTGTCTTCCATTCTGGTATTGTAGGTCCTGACATGTCTAAATACTGGATCCACAAACCTTGCCACAGGTGAGGTCGATGGAGTTTGCTGGAGGAAGCAGGTGGGAAGCTTGTGTTTTCACCCACTCCTTCCACTGTTTGTGCCTGTCGGGGCCTGGGGGAGATGCTCCAAACGGTGTGTTTGTTTCTTCTTCATTTTTGAGAGGTCTTGGGCTTGACATTCCTTCGAATCAGTGGGGATGTCACATTTCTTTCAAGGAGGCCTCGAAGATCTTTTGAGGCATTTCTTCTGCTGTCTGGGTAATTACGTGCAAACGAGGCTCAGAGAGTTTATTTTGGACGTCTTGCATCAGATGTGAATGATGTGACCAGTCCATTGCTTGACTGGCTTCATTTAACGTACGTAAATAAATTTCCAGAAAACCTTACATTGTTCAGAATCTAAAATGAAACATAACTATATTTCCCCCAACAAAATATAGGAATAGAACTCAAACTTAAAGCAATATATTGTTCTGTCCATGTTAGACCCCCAGTTACCAAATAGTAAGAATAATATTTCATGAATATTCTTCATATCCTCCACCCACCCATCATCTGATCTAATTTATGCTTCCTTCGTCTCCGCTTTGCATCTTTGAGGCCCTGAAAAATTTTGGCTAGAGAAGCAGAAGACAAGGGCCCATAAAGCAGCACATAAAAGATGGTAAGTAAGAGAAAGGTTATTTTTAGGGAGAAAAACCAGTAAAAAAAAGGAATACTTCGAAATGAATGTACTGGTCCTCCATTTTGAAGTATATAAGACAAATCAGACCAGTCTGCCTTATTTACAACTTTTCCATTTTGTTTGCTGTCCTGGGAAATCACATATTGTGTGATTTTCCATTTCTTGGACCTGGCGAGAAGGGAGCATAATTGGGTGAGTTGGCCCTGGAGAGATACTCATGTCTTTCTTACTAGATCAACAATTATGTGCTGGCTGAGAATACCCAAGTAAAACTGTTGATTCAGCGATTAAGTGTTTCAGACTTCGTGCATTCTACATAGCAGCACCTCTACCAATCAGGTCCCCTTCCCAACAAATCAGCACTCTCCTCACATGCAGTATAAATATCATTTTCCTTTAACTATGACATTTCTGGTCAATTGTCCTCATGAGGACAAGCTTCAACAAATTATGTCTTTCTTCAGTAATACACAAATAAATAATGCGATAACCCACATTTGCGCTCTGCTGTATAAATCTGTATTGCATTGTGTGGCTATCTTACCAAAAGGATACCACAGTTGCATCTTTTTAGGTGTTAGATATAGTGGGAAATTGTGTAGCATTCAAGTATTTGGTTAAAAAAAATCCACAATGATTGGTCTAGCAGTGTTGATCAATTTATCAATTCCACATTTTAGGATTTTTTAAATAAAAGGTGTTGATTTTCACTTTTGCTTCAGTAGCTGCCAAGACATGCGTGTTCTCTGCTCCTATGATGCTGCTTGGCCTGCTGTGTTCATCCAGCCCTGCACCTTGTTGTCTCGTGTTAATCATATCCATTTTCATATTAAGTTTCACAGCATTACGCTCTGGAGATGGTAGATGTTATAAAGGTCACCTACAAAGATGAAGAAACACCAATAGTGACCCTTGATGACGCTATTGAGAAAGAATCCTTTTATCCATCACCAGGAACGGAATTACTTGTTGGAGACCCTGTAGGTGCTATTTCAGAATCTCCTTACCAAATTGAAGGGGAAGTTAGAGCAGGTGAACAGTACCATTTCCACATGGAAACACAGGTAACCTTTTTTTTTTTACATTTAATATGTAGAACTGTAATTAATTAAAAAGTTCATGACAGCACAAAGTACATAGTGTCTAAATTGTTGATAAATTTAATTCTTATTTCAGGATTGACGTTATGATTAAAAATCCAGCAGACACCATATCCAAATTTTTTACTTGCCTTTATCTCCAGGTCTATTACAATTACCATCCCATTCATTTTGCAGTTTCAATATTGAGTTCCTGACTGATCTGGAATGCATTGTGAAAGACATTGGTGATGGGCTATGAATAGAACAGGTACATGCCTGAAGGCAATAGAGGCTAGTGACTACTTTTAGAGTTATAGAGTCATACAGATTGGAAACAGGCCCTTCGGCCCAATTTGTCCATGCTGACCAGGTTTCCTAAACTGAACAATCCCATTTGCCTACATTTGGCCCATATCCTTCTAAACCTTTCCATGTACCATGTAATTTTTTAAGATAGTGGGAAAAAACAACTTCTTTCATCTGATTTTAATACCTGGGACCTTCTTTGATTAAGATTTTTTTTAAGAGGAGACTTAAAATGGCCATGGCAACAGGTTGAAACAGCTCATGCTACCATCAGTAAACAAGAACAGTTTCAGCTGAAATTATAATTATTACCTTGTTGTCTTAAGGCATTGAAAGTTAGATCTGTACTTCAGGTTTGACTTTTACTTTTATGAATAAGTGTCACAAAATGAGATGAAAGAATCGTCTGCAAAATTTCCAGCCTGAAAAACAATGAATTTAGATATGGGAAAACATGATTGAATGAAAATGTGTATGAAGGATGATTACTGGCAAGTGAGCTGAATGAGAGCAGCAGCATTCTAACCACATTCTGGACACCCTTCAGAAGATATAGATAGTTTGCATGTCATTTTCCATTTGCACAACTCCAGAGAGTATCAACACAGACAACATGACCTTGTTAGTGATCTTTGCAGAATGGAAGCTCTAGTGGATGATCTCCTAGTTTATAGATGCAGCGACACAATAGAAGAAGCCATTGCTGACCACAAGTAAAATCTAGTGTGACTGCATTCCTCCCATATGGAAATAGGCCATTTGGCCCAACAAGTCCACACGAATTCTCTGAACAGCATCCCACCCAGAATCATTCCCCTATCCTATCTCTGAAACCCTGTACTTCCCATGGCCAATTCACCCAGTATGCACATCCCTGGCCCTGGACACTGTGGTCAATTTAGCATGGCCAATCCACCTAACCTGCACATCCTTGGACTGCGGGAGGAAACTGGAACACCCGGACGAAACCCACGCAGACATGGGGAGAATGTACAAACTCCACACAGTCACCCACGGCTGGAATTGAACCCAGGTCCCTGGCGCTATGAGGCAGCAGTGCTAATCACTGAGCCACCTGAACAGGAAAAGGTTACAATTAAAAATAAAACCGAAAGAACCACAGATGCTGTAAATCAGGAAGATAAACCAAAGTTGAGGAAGGGTCACCAGACCCGAAACGTTAACTCTGATTTTTTTCATTACAGATGCTGCCAGACCTGCTGAGCTTTTCCATCAACTTCTGTTTTTGTTACAATTAAAGGTGTTTGATATCAAGTACATAGATCATGTACTGACAGCAAAAGGTCTTCTTGTAGATGATGAAATAGTGAGAGCTGTGGCAGCAATGCAGTGACGAACAGCAGTAAAAGCAATGCAACAATTTGTTGGATTCATCAAGTATTGGGCAAAATTCTTGCATAATTTGTCATGACAGTATGAACTATTATGCCAAACCGCAACCAAGAACCTGCAGTGGTATTGGACCATAGAACAAGAAGCAGCATTCATTAAAATCAAGCAGCTACAGATGGCATTACAAGTGCTGAAATGCTTTGACACGATTGCAGTAAAATACGGACATTGATTTTCACTTCTGTTGTCTGATTTTAATACTTGAGACATTCATGGAATAAAATAGCTTTTAAAATTGAAAAACACTCAACTTAAAATGGTGACAACCATCAGCTGACCTTAGAGTGAGCCTGCTCATGAAACCATCAACAAACCAGAAGCAATCTGGGCTGAAATTAACTGTGTTATCAAAACACATTGAAATTCAAATCTGTATCTGCTGGTTGACTTACACCTTTACGACATATTAGGATGAAAGTCTCATCTGTAAATTGCCCAGTTTGGAAAACAATGAGCTCAGACATGGGAATACATGAGTGAGTTGTATTTCGAGCAGCTGCTTTGTCAGAGCACCAGAAGGAGAATGATGGATTTTTAACAGTGGAACTGAAAGACTTTCTCTCTTCTTGTTTTCTCTTAGCATTTCAAAAGACAATATCAACAATAAGGCAAATGGGCAAAATATCCACGCACTGAGAACTCAAAGATAGCTGCAATATTAGCTGCTTTTGAGTACACAAGACATCAAGTAAACAATTGTGGTGTGTGTGTGTGTGTGTGTGTGTGTGTGTGTGTGTGTGTGTGTGTGTGTGTGTGTGTGTGTGTGCACGCACGTGCACATGTGTTCCACCTCTCCTCACCTGGTCATGTCATGTACAAGTGAGATAAATGCTAGATAAATAATAAGATATTGAACATGCATTAAAGACTGTGGGATTGGAGCAACAGATATTGTAAAGATGAGATAAGATTTGAAAATGAGGTGCATAGACAGTCAGGTATCTGTTGCTGAATTTGATTTAGATGTATCTGCATACTCCTGAAATATAAGCAGCACCTGAGGAAAGAAAACAGAGTTAACATTTCAGGTCTTTTTTTAAAATTTCATTCAACCTAAGCAAATTGGTAGGCTTTGAGCAAGTGAAAGCAGGAAGTGGGAAGAAGAGTAAATAGGAAGGGAGTGCTAATGGGCAAAGTAAAGAAACAAAAGATGTGTCATAAATGTTAAGTAGCAACAACATGAATGCAAAGTGAATGGATGAAGAAAGAATTGAGACAAAATGAGCATATGAAACAGAATGTGTTTAGAGGTTATCATCTAAAAATGTTGGACATAATATTGAGTTCTCCAGACTCTCGAATACGAAGATGAGATACTGTTCCTCAAGCTGGTACTCAGCTTCGCCAGAACACTGCAGCAGGCCAAGAACAGAAAGGTCAGAGTAGGAGCAAGGTGGGCAGATAAACTAGTGCACAGCAAGAGGTTCAGAGTCTTCAAGTATACATAATTATCATCAGAGATCATATTTCAACTGTTTATTTTTGGATAGATTTGTCGGTGTGTGCCTACTGAAGATGGTTTGGATGTTCAGGCAGCTAGCCAGTGGTTGGACTTTGCACAACAAGCCATTGCCGGTGCATGTGGAATACCTGCCAAAGAGTAAACAGATTTTTCCTTCTTACCATATTGTGACTAACTTGCAACAGTTACTTTACAGCTTGTATTAACAGCAACATTGAAATTGTAGAAGGCAAGCTATGACAGAAACGCTGGGTAGAATATGGCATAATATGCTTGATTTTCCACAGCATAATTGACATTAAACTCACAAAAACACTTCTGAACAGAAAATAAGTAAAGGGACTGTGACAGTAAAGGGACAGTTACAGTTACCAGGATACTCATACCTTAATTCGCAGACAACATGAGATAGCTAGTGATCTTTGCAGGCAAGGATTGGGCGGCACGGTGGCTCAGTGGTTAGCACGGCTGCCTCACAGCACCAGGGACCCAGGTTTGATTCCAGCCTTGAGCAACTGTCTGTGTGGAGTTTGCACATTCTCCCCGTGTCTGCGTGGGTTTCCTCCGGGTGCTCCAGTTTCCTCCCACAATCCAAAGATATGTAGGATGTATGGATTGGCTTTGCTAAATTACCCATAGTGCCCAGGGATGTTGAGGTTAGGTGGGTTAGACATGGGAAATACAGGGGTAGGGGAATGGGTCTGGGTGGGATGCTCTTCAGAGGGGTGGTGTGGGCTAGTTGGGCCAAATGGCCTGTTTCCATACTGTAGGGATTCATTGAACAATTCCATCACTATTTAAATTTTATAATAAGCACTATAAGTATATTAACCTGTAAATAAATGTAACACTACTATCTCTTCTCTTCAGCTATAATTGCTGGATAATACAGGTCACAGACTTTGTAAGACAGGAAATCTTTAGCAATCAAGAGGATGTTATGCCTTAATTTCTTTAGTTGACCTCTGAAATCAAGAGCAAGTCTAGTATTTGGTCAAGTTGGATCCTAAGAGTATCTAACTGTGTATTTTCTGTATTTTTGTTGAACAATTGATTCAGATTTATGGCATTTGCAGCTTTAGTCTCTAGCATGCAATACTTATTTTCTTTTACTTCAGTATTATCCAAAATAATTATTGGGTTTAATAATTTAGAAATGTTACTCTTTATACAGTGTTAACATCACAGCGAAGCATTTGGGTGGAGCTTATGGAGCTAAAGTTACACGAGCAAACTTAGTGGCTTGTGGTGCAGCATTGGCAGCACATTTACTTAACAGGTAGGAACCAAATGAATACTGTACAAAATATACATTAGGCTCTTCATATTGTAGTTAATAGAAACTTGATAGAATTGGATAGAACATGTAGCACCCTCTTTATACCTCCTTTACATTCGATGTGAATGATTGATATTAAAAGCTGGATCATTCTTCTGGAGCAGACAAAAGTCAGTGGAAAATTTACAGGATGTTCAAAATTCAATTTGGATTTTCATGCAAAAGGACAAATGGTGTCTACTTGTGTGTAGATTGGCTACAGGTTTAAGATATTTGTCAAAAAGCCCAGAAAGGAAATTTTTTTGTTAATTACATCAAGTTACTGTGTTTTGGTATGCGTCGCTTGAAAGAGTAATGGAAGAAGATTCAATAGTAACTTTGAAAAGATGATTACTTGAAAAATAAAAAAAGAATCCGGCTCTGTGGGGTTGGAGTGAGATTAATTGGATAATAGCTTGGTCTTGGTGATCCTAGAGAGATCAAGTCAATATAGTTTCCCCGGCAGCATTTTTACAGAATGAATCTTTGGCCTCTTAAAACTTCCTCCCATTGCCAAAAGGTCACAAAATAGGAGCAAAAGTAGATCTTTGAGCCTGCTCTGCCAACCAATTAAGTCATGGCAGTCTGTCTTTTGAAATTCACATTCCCAACTACCCTGGTCACCCTTGATTCCTTTGCCTAATAAGAATGTATCTACCTTTGTCTTAAAATAACTCAATGATCCTCTTCTATTGCCTTCTGAAGCAAAGTTCCAAAGTTGCACAACCCTCTGAGAGAAAAAAAATCACCCTCATCTTGTTGTAAAAGGGTGACTCCTCATTTAAAAATACTGCCCACTAGTATTTTTTTTAAGCTAAGCTTTCACGGACTGCTTCTAATTTCTCCCTTCATAGTTTAACATCTATTTCTTTGTTTATTTCCATATGTGAAATACTTTGTAATGACTACTATGTCAAAATTTCCACATAAAAATTGTGATTATTTTATTGCTTCTATGAGATTGTAGATTAATTTGATTAATAAATAGATTAGTTTTCTCTTTCCTAAACCCAAGGCTGGCCAACTGAAGTATTGTGTGATATATGTACTTTGCATTACCTAAATACAACCCATGAAAAGAAAGTAATTTGTTCGGTATTTGGCTTTAATTGAAGAAAATAAATTGGCTATTATTTGAATTAATATTGGGAAAGAAATCTGATTGACATGACCATTTAGGAATTATCTATTTAGAAATGGATGTGAAGGTTACAATGGTAATGTAACATAGAGATCAATGGGAACATGTGAGTAGAATCAATAAGTACAGTGATCATCTAATATTCCAAGGAAAGTGGTGACTCCTGAGCTTCTGGGATCAGTGACTCATCACCAATGCTAAACAGTTTGCATTGTGAAATTGGGTAAAAAGACTAAACGTTCTTCACTAGCTTGGGGATTGAGAAAACATTGTTATGGAACTTTTCCCTTGAAGACCGTAAGTTTGAAGTGGGGTTCAAATTGGTAAACTTCAATAACGAGTTATTCCTATGTATCACATGTTTTTACAGACCTGTTCAGTGCATAATGGATCTGACCACTAACATGAAAGCAGTTGGCAAACGCCATGGCTATATTTTCAAATACAAGGTTAGAAAATATTTAAATTTCTTAGTGAATCTGTCTTTATATCAATTATGTTGCCCAATTTTACAATTTACATTTTGTACTCCAGTCCTTAAATGCTGCCACTTAGTCTTTGAATAATATGCCTGACAGAAAACTGTTGAAAATTTAAATTTGCTATATTATCTCATTAAAGATGATCAAGATCTATCCTCATCCTTTGTGCATTTTATTTATTATTAATACGTGCTATTTTAGTTTTCTACATTACTCAGCTATTTAAATTAGTGGTTTAGTTACCTACTCCTTCAATGGACTCCTCTCAAACAGTTTGTAAAACAGAGGGAAAACTGAAGATAATACTCCAGATGCTTCATCAAGGTTAATTGTTACATCCACATTATTTCCTTTAACTTATAAGTCTTATCTTTAGAAATTTTATGCCAAAGTTTCATTTTCTTTCTATCACTGCCTATAAACATTAAACAAGTGCTGCAATGGCCTGTACATCAAACTTCCCACAACATTTCCTGACATTGCTTTATAAAATGATCCCTCAATTATGGATCATTTATTGGGATGATGTACTTATGTGGTCTGGAACTACACTTTCCTATTAAGTAGACACAGTCCAGTCATAGAGCAATGCATCTATCGTAACAACCGTTGCTTTAAAAAGATAATATTTTTGATTTGTTCCAGGTGGGGTTTAATGAGGATGGTATGCTAAACGGTGTTATCATTAAGTACTACTGTGATAATGGAAGCAGCCCGAATGACAATGAAGTTTCAGCATACTTTGTATTTTCTGATAATGGTAAAGTATCTCATTTATAAATGCAGGGTCCACACGTAATCAATGTTTGAGCCTCGAGGGATAATTGTTGATTCCTTGAGTACCTCGATCTGTAAACAAAGAGAATTTTTTGAGTTACCAAGATCAATTACTAGACCCTCCATTTAATTCACTAACAAGGTTGATAATAATAAGATTTTGATGAGCAATAATTTAATAAAGCTGACTGGTATTGCAGAGCAAAATTTGCCCTTTAACATTGAAGCGCTAAGATAATTAGCAGATTTTCCAGTAGGAAATAAATGTACATTCTATCTTAAGCTCTTCATTCATGTTCATTCTGGATTGTACACTATAGAGAATGTGTCATTTTTCAGTAAAACGTATTATGATGAGCAGCTACTAACTGCATTTAATGGTGTACTCAGAATTGTCTGTACGCAGGCAGTCACCATCATAAATTCTGGCAGCTTCCAGGAATATGAGACTGAATCTTATGGGTTTTTTGGCTGAGTGTGAGTTGTGTTGTGTTTCTTGGAGCATTTTTCTACACGAGATTTCTCACTGTATCTTACTAAACTCAGTTCATAATTGTCCTACTCCATTCCTATGGTATCCTTCACATCCAATTCTATCCCAATCTAACCATGCACCATTCCCAGAAAAAAACCCATCATTCAGCAGATTTCGGCACATAGCCACATGGCTGACACTCCCTGACACAGATAGCAGAGTTCTCTCATTCTAGTCACTGTTTAAACACCATGTCATACAGTTACCTCTCTAGGTCACCACTGCTCTATCTCCAGTTGAACACCCACATCTTGTCATCATTCAGTCAGGGATCACCACATACAGGCAAGCAATTGGACAATTCCTAACAGGAGCTTTTAATTACAGACAGTGAAAACAGTCATAAACTAAACGAGTCAAGGCTGCAGGTCACCACAACAATATAAACCAAATGCTGGCATCATGACCAATGGAAATGTAATGTTCTATGATGGTTGGCTGACCCCAGGTCAAGAAGACGATTCATACCCACTGAGAGCAGGGCAATTCAGAATGGATAGTAAATATTGGGCTAGCCATTGACACCTACATGCTATGAATAAAACAAAATGGTGGCTGAGATGGAATGTCCCATGGAGAGTTAAGTAATCTGAGTGATTTCAACTGCCCACCTGTACATACAGGAGGGTTAAAATTGCATCCATTGAATTTGACTGTGTCATCTAAATCAACTGGCATTCAACAGTACGGCCATTGTAGATGTAGATCCATTTAAATGAACTCCCCTCTACATTTGTAGTTAAGATGTAAGTCAAACATGAAAACCCCTCATTGGCTCCAGTCAGTTTAAATTCTTGTTATATGCTAAAGTAGAAACATAATAAGTCCAGTTTTTATTGCATTTAAAGCATTGAGTAAATTTAAACGCACTAAAGAAACGTTATACCATCAGATTTCTGACATTGTTCAAGATGTAGTCACTACTCTTATCTTTCTCCTATCATATCCATGGTGTGAACCCTTTTTTTTTGCAGTTTACAAGTGCAAGAACTGGCAGCTGATCCCTGTCGCACTTAAGACGAACCGTGCAGCTCACACATGGTGCAGATCTCCAGGTAACAGAACACTGTTGCATTTAGGTTATGTATGTTTTAAGTAGGTTAAAGACCTAAAAGCTATGTCTTAAATAAAGCAGTTCACTGTGATTACATCAACAAGTGGAAGTACGAGTGAGGCCAGGCATTTTGCCATTGAGAGAGAAGGAATAATGTTTGTATAATGGTTTTTCATCTGTGGTGTTTGATTTCAGATTGTTCAGCACAGGAATATTTGAGTTGGAGATTACAAAACTTGAATTGGGAATGACAATGTATTTGTTTTAAGCTAACCTGTAATATCTAACCAGGTTCATGCAATAAGCAAATCTCAGGGAAAGATTTATTCATGTCCAGTCCATGTCACTCAAGGCAAATTCTCAGCTAGTTACATTCTCAGACTATATTCATTGCCTGATTTGTTAAAGGCAATGCCCATTTCAGTGGTGATTATTTTGTTTTTATTGAGGCTACATATGATCTTTAAAATGAAAGCTTAAGACCAAAGTCTTGCTTCTTCGATTGCTCAATGAGTACTCATTGAAGATAATTTCTGTATCAAGTTTTATTTATAATATTGCATTGTCATTCAGACTGGCGTCAAGCTTAAGCTGGCAACCAACCATAAGTTACGAGAGAAAGAGGGTTTCAGCAGTTCCCTCTAATTTCCAGTGTTACTTTAGGGTAAATGCTAAAGCAGTCATTGATGACTAAATTTGTGTAAGTATGGACTAAATTGGAAAGTGGAATTGAACTGCAACAAGTAGGATAGATAAAGGGGAACTAGTAGATACAATGCATTTGAATTTCGAAAAGGCATTTGATAAGGTACCACTCATTAGACTACTTAATGTGATATTATCCCATGGTGTAGGGGGTCATGTATTAGTATGAGTAGAGGATTGGCTAATTAATAGAAGACAGAGTTGGGATGGGGGAACATTTTCAGAATGACAACCTATAATCAGAGGAGTGCAAAAGGGATCAATCCTGGGGCCACAGTTATTTACAATATATATTAATGACTTGGATGTGGAAAGTGTACATGCTGTCATCAAGTTATGGATGACACAAAACTAGATAGGAAAGCAAGTGGTGAAGATGACTCAAGGACTCTGCAAAGGGATAGAGACATGTTAAGGGAGTGGACAGAAACTTGAAAATGGAAATATAATGTGGGAAACTGAGAGGTTTTGGACTTTGCCAAGAAGAACAAAGGAGCTAAATATTATTTAAATGGAGAAAGACTGCAGAAATACAGAATAAGGGGATTGGGGGAATTCATGTCCAGGAATCACAAAAAGTTGGCATTCAACTTCATTGGTCAATAGAGAAGGAAAATTGAGTTTTGGCCTTTCTTTCAAAGAGAATGGAGGATAAAAATAGGGAAGCCCTTCTAAAACAATACAAGGTCTGGAACCAGACCACAGCTAGAATACTGTGAATAATTTTGGCTCCTTATCTATTGGAAGATACATTAGCATTGGTCAAGCCAGACAACGTTCATTAGGCTCACTGGAAGGATTTTATTATGAGAGATGTTGAGTAGGTTGGGCCATTAGAGTTTAGAAGAATGAGAGTGACCTTATTGAAACATATAAGATTCTTCAGGGGCTTGATGGCGTAGACGCAGAGAGATTATTTCCTCTTCCTGCAGAGTAAAGGATCAGAGGGCATAATCTCAGAATAAGGGCTCACTTTTCAAACAGTGATGTAGAGGAATTTCTTCTCTCAGAGTAGTGAATCTGTGGACTTTATTACTGCAAAGGGCTTTAGGGAATTGTTTGTAAATGATATTCAAAACTGAGATAGTGAGATTTTTGATCATGAAGGGAATTAAGGGTAGAAGGAAAAGGCAGGTAAGTGAAGTTGAGGATTACCAGATCAGCCATAATCTCATTGAATGGGAGAGTAGACTAGATGGGCATAATGGCCTACATCTGCCCCTGTGGTCATATGGTCTTATAGGAGATGGATAGTAGATAGATTTCTGAAATATTGGGGAGTTAAGGGCTACGATGAGCTGAGCTGGCACAAAAGACGATTTGAGATCTGGGGCAGATCGGCCATGTTCTTGTGTAAGAGGGGGCAGATTTGAGGAGCTGAATGGCCTACTCATATTCCTATTTATTGTGTTGTTATCTTATTATGTAACTTCTTGTTAAAGAGATGAAAGTGAAATTAATATTTCAATCATTTGTCAGCATCAGTAAATAGATCAATAAATTGATAATCTGATGTTAGGAATGTGGATGATGGGGACCTTTGACTAGCACACAGAAAGAACTGTTTGCTCTTTGAATATTGTCACTTGAGCAGAAAGTTTCATCTCAAAGGCTGCACCCAGTACAAAGCAACATTGAAATAGAAGCCCAGATTACATGCTTTTACATGACGTTAATTTATCAGAGGCTAGAGTTCCACCACTAAGCCAAGTTGACATACAAATATAAACTTTTTGCTTTTACAGGTTCAAAACCCAACATATTTGTCATTGAGACAATACTTGAACATGTGGCCAAATTTCTGTCATTGGATCCAATCATTGTAAAGCAGAGGAACTTGTATGCTCAAGGAGACATCACACCACTGGGCTTTGACCTGCCCTACTGCAGTATTAAGGATCTTTACTCAAGTGAGTCTGGTGCTAGATTGGACAGATTCTGATTCCATGATGACCTATTATTGTCTTTGGTAACTAGAGCAGTGGGTATGAAATCCTGTATAGCTTTGCACCTATTTTTCTGATCAGTGCATTGAGTGCAGTCAATCTAAAGATTGCTGATATAGTTGATTAGGCTAGCCACAATCTGAGGATGAATTTTAGGAATACTCAGAGCCCTTTAGCAAATATTTTCATCGATTTAGCAATCATATTCCAAGTTGATACATAAACTTCTGTCTTTCAGTCCCTCGAGCATCCAACATTAACAATAAAAATGTTGTTTTCAGTATTTGATCTGTAGTTTGTCTTAAATTGCTCCTAGTTGTAGCTAGGTACTAAACCACAGGAAGAAATGGTTTTATAATGTAGGCTCAAGCTGCCTGCTGGTATATGTTCATACAATCATCACAGTTATTCTGGAACCGAACACATTTTTAGGTGCTTGAATGTTACAACTTCCGGCTGTCCATTCTGAAGTTTACGCTTCTCGTGATGAAGGAGAAAGATCTATCCAGGTCACTGAGGAGGAACACTGATCTGTGGTCTTAATAAGCCAGCTAAGCTGGTCAACATATCAGTGGCAGAACTGACATCATCATGTACCTCCAGAGGTGCCAATTATTGTACTGGAAAACCTGGCTAAAAATATCTCCTGAAACAAAAACAAAAATTGCTCGAGAAACTCAGCAGGTCTTGCAGCATCTATGGAAAGAAAGTAGAATTACAGAGATAGTAGGAACTGCAGATGCTGGAGAATCTGAGACAACAAGGTGTAGAGCTGGATGAACACAGCAGGCCAAGCAGCATCATAGGAGCAGGAAGGCTGACGTTTCGGGCCTAGACCCTTCATCAGAAATGGGGGAGGGGAAGGGGGTTCTGAAATAAATAGGGAGAGGGGGGAGGCGGATAGAAGATGGATAGAGGAGAAGATAGGTGGAGAGG
>NC_063334.1:93105114-93152725 GCF_021869965.1 Rhincodon typus
GGGAGAGAGGGGGAGGCGGATAGAAGATGGATAGAGGAGAAGATAGGAACAGCAGGAACAGCAACTCATATTCCGCTTGGGAACCCTGCAGCCCAATGGTATCAATGTGGATTTCACAAGCTTCAAAATCTCCCCTCCCCCTAACGCATCCCAAAACCAGCCCAGCTCGTCCCCGCCTCCCTAACCTGTTCTTCCTCCCACCTATCCCCTCCTCCCACCTCAAGCCGCACCCCCATCTCCTACCTACTAACCTCATCCTGCCCCCTTGACCTGTCCGTCCTCCCTGGACTGACCTATCCCCTCCCTAACTCCCCACCTACACTCACCTTTACCGGCTCCATCCCCGCCTCTTTGACCTGTCTGTTTCCTCTCCACCTATCTTCTCCTCTATCCATCTTCTATCCGCCTTCCCCTCTCTCCCTATTTATTTCAGAACCCCCTTCCCCTCCCCCACGTCTGATGAAGGGTCTAGGCCGGAAACGTCAGCCTTCCTGCTCCTATGATGCTGCTTGGCCTGCTGTGTTCATCCAGCTCTACACCTTGTTGTCTAAGTAGAATTAACATTTTGGGTCCAGTGATCCTTCTTCTGTTCTGTTCTGAAGAAGAGTTACTGGACCTGAAATGTTAACTCTGCTTTCTCTCCACAGATATCTGGCAGACTTGCTGATTTTCCCTTGCAATTTATGTTTTTGTTTCAGATTTCCAGAGTCTACAGTTCTTTGTTTTATGTTAGTCTAAAAATTGTTAACTGTCCTTCACAGCCCCTGGAAGAAATAGCACTATCTTCATTCATCCACAACCTCTTCATTCAGAACATTCGCTTTTGCTAGCCTTATAAACTGAATATAACGATACCAAACCCGAGAGCAGGTTATCTGCTCAAGTTCTGAACTGAAGAGTTGCAGAACTGAATGAAACTAATTGTTGAATCAATCAATGAATCAAATAGGTTCTTACAGCAGTTGGCAGTGGTTACATGGTTGCCATTAGGTCAGTTTTTTTATTCTGGTTTTGTATTGAATTCAAATTCCACCATACACCTTGATTGGATTCAAACCCATGTTCCCAGAACAATAACCTCAGATTCTGGATTATTACTATATTAACATTACCACTATGCTACCATCTCCCCA
The DNA here is from genome assembly GCF_021869965.1 of Rhincodon typus. Taxonomy (NCBI): domain Eukaryota; kingdom Metazoa; phylum Chordata; class Chondrichthyes; order Orectolobiformes; family Rhincodontidae; genus Rhincodon; species Rhincodon typus. The sequence continues at coordinate 93,106,248 of NC_063334.1, forward strand.
TGAAACTGGCCATCCCTTAATAAGCTCTTTCTGTCACAGTAAAGCATCAGTAGCAGTAAAATTAGTACAACAATCAAGCTGCCAACTTAATAGACTCCAGCAAAAGGAAATATTTTATAAACAGGGCAATTTGGTTTGTGTGAAGTTGATTTTACAAATTAATGCATTCAACATGGAGCTTGTATGCTCAGGGTATTAATAATGTGGAGGTGCCGATGTTGGACTGGAGTGGACAAGGTGAGAAGTCACATGACACCAGGTTATAGTCCAACAGGTCCAACAGCACTGTCCAGACCCGAAACGTCAGCTTTCCTGCTCCTCTGATGCTGCTTGGCCTGCTGTGTTCATCCAGCTCCACACCTTGTTATCTCAGATTCTCCAGCATTGACAGTTCCTACTATCACTGCTCCGAAAGCTTGTGTTTCAAATAAACCTGTTGGACTACAACCTGGTTTCGTATGACTTCTGACCAGGATACTAATGACAATGCAAAGATCAGTTAGCCCACTTCTGACTCATCTAATTTATGTTTGATTTCGGTCATGCCTACTGATAAATACACAAACCATGCGAAATGTAGATCTTCTTGCTCTGATTGAATATTGTACTTCCATGCCTATGTATGCAAATACATTTGAACAATGTGATAACAAACCTGTTTTTTTTCTCTTGCACTTGTTCACTGAATTGGAGCATTAAGCATTTTTATCATCAATCCGAACAGCTCAGATAGAAAAAGTGAATGTGACTGACCGACTTCAAGCAATTGAGAAATTCAATGCAGACAACAGGTGGAAGAAGAAAGGACTGGCAGTGGTTCCTCTCAAATACTGCTTGGACTGGACTGAAGGCTTTTACCTGTGTGAGTGCTGTTTAGAAACACTGTGGTTCTATGGCTGGTTTAGATTGCATCAGTGAAATCATCAGAGGTTGCATACCTATTGTAGAAGAAAAGAAACTCAGTTGTCCTCTTAAAATATGATTCCAATTTCACTGATTTAACTTCTATGCATCTAACTATGTTAAGGCTGTTTATGCCGGAACTTCTTTTACAGGATATTGGGTTTGGGGAGGATGCTTTAATCAATAAAATCCGATGATAAAATCTGTTCCGAGGAACGGTCACTGTTAACTCTGACTTTTCTTCACAGATGCTGCCAGACTTGCTGAGCTTTTACAATAACTTCTGTTCTTGTTCCTGCTTTAATCAATACATTTGCAGACTGCTTTGCAGAATACCTCCAGTCCCAACGCAAGTATGACCTTGACCTTTCTGTAGCTGGTCATTTTAACACAGCATCCTGCACGCATGCCCACTTGTCTGTCCTCAGCACGCTGCAACGTTCCAGTGAATCACAGCACAAACTGGCAGAACAACGTCTCATCTTCAGCTGGGCACTTTACAACCTTCTGGACTTAATATTGAATTCAACACCTTCAGGCTCCTTACATAGAAACATAGAAGATAGGAGCAGGCGGAGGTCTTTCGGCCTTTCAAGCCTGGTTTGCCATTCTTCCTTCTCTTTTAGCTTTACTTGTTGCATTCTCTGTCACCACGTCCTCTCTCTTCTTCCTCCACTCCAGTGGGACCATCTGTTCTTTCCTGTCTAGCGGTTAGATTGTTCTGCCAATCTCACATTCCGATCACTTAATCTGAACAATCAGCGTCCTTTCTCTCCCAGCACTCCATCCTCCTACTATTACATAAATGCTGACCCCTCCACCCTTTACATCAGCTCTGATGAAGAGTCATCTAGAGTCGAAACGTTAGCTTGTTCTCTCTTCATGGATGCTCGCTGACCAGCTGTGATCTCCAGCATTTGTTGGTTTCAGTTCAGATTCCAGCATCTGTAGTAACTTGCTCCTACATTTATTTATCATGTCTTGTGTGACACAAGAAGAAATATTTGATTTTATTTCAGCTTGGCTACAGATTCTTCTTTTGTCAGGGTACATAACATTGAAACTAACTTTGTCCATAAGGCTCATAGAGTTCCTGCCATGGAGAAGGAGACCATTCAGCCCGTCATGTCTGTGCTGGCTCTCCAAATGAGTGATTTACTTTGTGTCATTCTCCTGCCTTCTCCCTGTAACCCTGCACATTCTTCTTTTTTAGCTAAACCTGATTTCCTCTTGAATGCTTCACTTGTATCTGTCTCCCCCACACTCACTGATAGTTCGTTCCAGACCTTAACTACTCACTGCATGTAACTGTTTTCCTTATATCATGAATGCTTCTTTTAACAATTACTTTAAATCGGTGCCCCTTGTTCTTGACAATATTACAGTTAAACGATACTGGAACAATTAGCTGAAATTGACTCAAGAGTCAGATTCATTTCAGTTGTACCCTCTATGCATATTGACCTAATTCAGATTGGATAATACAGTGCAAAGCTATCCATTGTTTGGGATAAACGAGCTCTAACTTGACAGGTCTGACGATACTTGAAAAGAATGAACCAGTGCATTTGTCTGATTTATTCAGGTTGAGGGGATTTTAGTTCAGTTTAGCAGTGCTCGATAAATCTGGTTAAGACATCCTGTGATAACCCCTAAACATCTTATGGAAAAACATTAATTATTCTCCTTGTGGAGCTCGTTGAGTATGAACTCCCTTGGTGGTAGGTACTGCCTTCCCTGCTGGAGCTCATCACCTGAACCTTTTACAAAGCAAACACAGTGAGGCTCTTATGATGCTGTGGTGGTGTTCCTACCCCTAAACTGAGAGGCCTGCATTGGAGTCCCACCTGCTTCAGACGTGTATAACATCTCTGAACAGGTTGATTAGAAAAATAAGTTACATTTTTAAAAATGCAGACCCGGAGGGCCCTTTGGTGTAATGGTAGTGTCCCTTCCTCTGAGCCAAGAGTCCTGGATTCAAGTCCCACCTGTCCCAGAGGTGTGTAATAACATCTCTGATTAGAAAATATAAAGCAGACCCAGAGATGAGTCTGCAGAAGTGTATATCCCTGGCTGAGACAAGTCTGTATACACCACTATTTTGTTGCCCAACAATAAACAATGTTCTTTACCAGTTGGTTTTCCTAAGTTATTATGCATTCGTGTCACTTAGGGAATCACTTAATCCAAATGAATCCTTTGGAGTTATGGGGCTGGATTTTCACCATTGTGACAGTAATTGAGAGCCAGGAAATGTAGCAACTTCATGAATCTGCATCTGGTTCTGAGGAACCCATCCACTTCATTTTCAACCTTGAGTGCCCAAGTCTGGCTGGATCTGAAGCAGATCTGAGGTCTGAATGGAAGTGGTTAGGGAAAAAAAATGGCAATGGGTTCAGCAAGGTTGGAGTCCTGCATGCAGGTTTGCTATACACAGTCTCACTCGCACAACTGGGATTTACTGGCCTTTAGGAATGGGGCTCAGAATCTCAGAATCGGTCCCTACCTGCCATTTTTAAGAATGATCCACCCCCATCCTGGGCCTTGGCATCTTGATGAAGCAAGTTATTTATTTCCATGGTATTTAATTGAATAATTTATTTGTCACTCAACTATCATGTTGTTTTTATGACCCCTTCATTCATTCATTCGCGGGGATGTGGGCATCACTGGCCAGACCAGCATTTATTGCCCAATCTCAATTTGCCTGGAGAAGGGAATGATAAGCAGATTTCTTGAACAACTGCTGTCCATATGATAACATAATCCCAAAGTCCTGAGGGGAAGGAAGTTTCAGGATTTTGACCTGACAATAGTGGAGGAACACCAATTTATCATATTTTGGTAAAGTGTCAATTTCATTGAGTTTCTCCTCAAGGCCTATTGGGTTTTCTCATACTATCATCCCAAACATGGCACATTAACTATCCACCATTCTCTCATGGCTCCCCTAATGCCATATACTAGCACGATTTCTCCCATTCGCTGTAGCTGAATGCACTCACCTCTGCCAGGATATCCCACAATATCCCCGGATCCTTGCCACTAGTGCAACTTTAAAAGGCTACTCATGATCTATCACTCTCACAATTGAATCACAGAATCACAAAATGATTACTGCACAGAGCAGGCCATTGAGCTAATCATGCCTGAACAGGCTATTAAATGAGCATTATAACCTAGTGCATTATTCCCTGCTTTATTCCCATACTCTTTCACATTAATTTTAACCAAATAGTCATCCAATGTCATCTTGAATGCCTCAATTAAACCTACTTCTATCACACTTTCAAGCAATGCACTCCATACCCAAATAACTTGCAGAATGAACCATTTTTCTTCATTACACGCTTGCTTCATTTACAGATCTCTTTAAATCAATCCTCTTCTTTTGCGAATGGGAAGTTTCTCCCTATTCACTCTATGCAGCACACTCATGATTTTGAAAACTTCTATTAGAGCTCCTCTTAGCCTTCTTCTCTCAAGAGAAGAGTCCCACCTTCTTCAATCTGTTCTGATAACTGAAATTCCTCATCACTGGACTCAGTGTTGTAAACCGCTTCTGCATTCTCTCCAATGTGCTCACATCCTTTCTGTAATGTGGCGCCCAGACTGTAAGCAGTTCTCCAGCTGAGATCTAACCAGTGTCTGATACAAGTTCAACAGCAACTCCTTGCTCTTGTACTCTATGTCCCTTGATTAAAGATGACAATACTGTCTGCTTTATAAACTTCTCTTTCAATCTGTCCTATCACTTTCAATAGTCTGTGCATGTACAAACCCATATACACATCCTCCAGCCCCTTAGAATTGTACCCCATATTTTGTATTGTCTTTCAATGTTCTTCTACCAAAATGCCTCATTTTACACCGCTCTGCACCAGAACTCGTCTGAGACCTACCTGCCTACTCAACCAACTTGTCTGTGACCTTCTGGAGGAAACAGTCCTCTCCACAGTTTATAATTCTTCCAAGTTTTGCGTCATCCGCAATTTTTAATATTTCCCACTGCGCACCAAGGTCTAGGTCATTATCATATAGCAGAAAAAGCAAGTGTCCCAATATCAACCCCTGGAGAACTGTATTACTAACCTTCCTCCAGACCAAAAAATATTCATTGACCATTATTCTGTTTCCTTTCACTCAGACAATTTTGAATACACATTGCTACTGACCCTTTTATTACCATGACTTATTTTATACTCAAACTTCCCTCACAAGTCTGTTGTGTGGCACTGTATCAAACACCTTCCATAAGTCTATACACACCACATAAACTGGGTTATCATTATCAAGCCTTTCAGTTACCTCTTCAAAAGTCTCCAGAAAGTTAGTGAAACATGATTTCCCTTTAGAAATCCATGCTGACTCTTCCTAATCAACCTACCTTTTTCCTGTAACTACTAATTCCACCCAGAATAATTGTCTCTAGAAGCTTCCCAGATAGCTCCAGTTTTGCTTGGTCTCCTCAGTGCCATACGTGGTGAAATGGTGCCTTCAATGATCACTACATTAGCAATCTTTACTAACACTCTGGGGACACTGATTGATATGACAGCTAGACTCAGTAATGGGATCCTGAAACAATCATCAATTGGTTATAAAGCCCATCTAATTCATTTATGCCCTGGAGAGAAGGAAATCTGCCACCCATGCCTTGTCTGACTGACATTTGATTTCAGATCCACAGGAAACTTAATTTACCCTGTAATGGCCTGGCAAGGCACTCAGTTTAGGGCATTTAGAAATGGAAACTAAATGCTGGCTAGTGATGCCCATATTTCTGAAACAATAATTATCTGAATTATATGAGTTGTGTAATGTACTGCACCAACTTATGAAGTTCCTTTGTTAGCACATTCTAAAAGTGCTCTTAAAGGAACATGGGCAGCAGATGCAATGGAGCACCAGCACCTGCAAATTCCCTTCCAAGCCACATACCATCCTGACTTTGAAATGTAACGCCAGTATTTAATTGTTGCTGTGTCAACATCCTGGAACTCCCTTCCTATCTGTAGGAGTATTTGCACCAGGTGGACTGCAGTTGTTTAAGAAGGTAGCTCCCTTCTCAAAGGAGTGAGGCTGGACAACAAATGCAGACTTTGCAGTGAGGTCCACATCCCATGAAAGAATAATCAAACAAACATAGCAGGTTGTTGACAGTTTCATATATCTAAGCTCCACAAACAGCAGCAATCTTTCATGATATTGAAATAAACACATGCTTTGCAAAAGCTGGAGCTATTACTCTAAACTGAATAAGAGAATGTGGGCCAACAGAAAACTGACTGAGAACACCCAACTGCAAGTCTAACAAGCTTAAATCCTTAGTACATTTCTCTGGAAATTAGACAATATGTGCTCAGCAGAAGAAGATGCTAACCAATTGTCACCATTGGTGTTGCAGTTAATTCTCAAAATCATTTGGAAGTATGGGGCCAACAATTCAAAGGTCATTAAGTGTGCTAATTCCATTAGCATACGTTCATTGCTAAACCACCATCATCTGCACAGACTCATCCATGTCATTGGACAGACTATGGCTGCAAGCCCAAAGACCTTCTGTACAGTGAACTGACCAGTGGGTTACAGCTAACCTGGGTGTCCATTTCTCTGCTACAAGTATACCTCCAAAAATGAGGAATGAGGATGTCTAACATTAATACTGACAATTAGGAGATGGTTGTCAATAGCCATGTCCTGTGGGGACTGACTGTTTGGAGTGGCATTGGAAGAAGCCAGCAGAAATGGAAAACTCACTTGACTGAGAAGAGGGCCAGAGAAAACAAAGGACAACAAATCTAGTGTCTTCTCAGCCCACTGTTTCCTTCTGCACTGTTTCCTTCTGCAGAGAATACCTTGCCAGCTTGGGACTCATGAGCCATCAAGGCAATGCTTAATAGAGTTAATCATGAAGGCCCAAACCATTGTCTCATGAGACAGACGTCAGTTAAGACCAAGACTTCGGAAAACATCAGTAAAAATTTGGCTTATATATGGTCATACTGAAAACTTTTCTCAAATATAAAGCGTTTTACCAATATAAGGAATATCCCAACAACCATATGGCTCTCTGTTCCAATACTTGAACAGTCAAATAAAATTAGATTTAATGTAAGTTTGATTCTACTTACACTTTATCAGATTCCACTTTATGTTCACCTTTTCCCTGTATATTTGATTAGTTATGTGTTTAATCTTAATTGATCTACAGCGCATATTGTGTTTTCTAACTATAATTTACTGTAATTTCAGGCACTGTTTCAATATTTGCCAGTGATGGTTCAGTCATGGTAACACATGGTGGAGTTGAAATTGGTCAAGGCATTAATACTAAGGTAGTTGCCAAAATGTATGGAGAGATTCCTTCTTGCACATAATCTGGTTTATGTTCTTTAAAATTAACTAAGGTTTTAGAGTAGAATCGTAGCTCGCGTTGTGGATGTTGTAGTCGGTTGGCTCACCGAGCTGGTTCGTTGTTCCGCAGACGTTTCGTTATCCTGCTGGGTAACACTGAGATAATCCAGCTCAACGGACTCCAGAGTTTACATAACAGGTGGGAAAACACAACGGCACTTCATCGGAGGTTGCACTGATAATGTTACCCAGCAGAGTAATGAAACGTTTATGAAACAACGAACCAGCTAGGCGAGCCAACCAACTACAACATCTTTAAAATTATTTTTGCTTCCTACATTTTAATTGCTTAATCCAATTGCCTTCCCATTGTTCTATCCTTTTATTTTACTCCCACTACAATCTCTATAGTTTGAGGTTTTACTGCAGTAGGCAAAAGGCAGAAGTGGGTTAATAACAAACCAGCCAGGTAACATGCCTGCCTCTATTCAGCCCAGTTCCTCAGTGCTATTTGCAGCTCCTTAATTCAGGTCAGTGTCAGTATCCTCCCCCTGTACTGTCCTCATCCTCCTCACTATTCTTACCACTTTTCTGTCCTCTTCTAGCCCACCAACTTATTCAGTATCCATTTTATAAGCAGAACTCACAAGCCTCAATATATCATTTGGAAGTGGTGCAAAAGCTCAAAAATTTTCAAAAATTACTATTTACTTGAATAGAGACCTGAAAAAGAAGGTTATTCTCTTCAGAAGCTCATAAAACTGTCAAAATAAACAATCACTTGACCAAGCATGTAAGAAATAAAACACAGGTCCCCAAATCTGTCAAGAAAAACAACATTTTTTTTCCCAAGGGCAAATGTGACAGAAAGCTCTCCACTTCAAATCTCTTTACTCCCTTGTAAGCCAGCTAAGCCATTGCTAACACACTATCCTTGGTCAAAGAAACAAATTTTTTTCTGCTGAAATAAACAGGTATTTGAATTCAGGCAAGAATTAGTGTATTTGTAAAATCTTCAAAACCTAAGCAGATGAATGAGCTGGACTGCAAAGAATAAATGTATCAATGAAAGCAATTAGCTCTAGATCACGTACTGTGCAAGTTTGAAACAACCTTTCTTCCTCCAATTTATGCAAATCACAGTTCCAAACTATTGTCGCACATGCTATTTGCCAAGCAGATATTAGCACATAGAAATTGAACCAAATGTCAAACAAAATGCTTAACAATATATGCACTGCTCAATTTCCTCTAGGCCAAGGAGAGAGAAAAATTGGTTCTGACATTTTCACTATTACCATTTTCTTTGATGCTTTGATTATTTTGATATTGAAATGAATGTCTGATTTTTCCCTCCTTCTGTAAATCAGGTTGCTCAAGTGTGTGCCTATGTGCTAGGAATTCCAGTTGATTTGATCGCTATAAAACCAACCACAACAATTAGCAGTCCGAACTCTGGTACAACTGGGCGCAGCATTACCAGTGAACTGAACTGTCTGGTGAGATTTTATGTTTTTCAGAATAGATATCCTGTATATAAACATCAAAGTGATATCAATGATTATATTCATATTATTTTGTAATGAATTTTCATCACTTTTGGCTAGTAGTAATAAGGAGAAATGTTCTTGTTGGTGATACAGTAAAGTTTTGTTGTGATAGCAGAATCCTACAATACTTAGACTTCACTTCTCATCTACCATTCAGCACCATTCACATTTCAATGGATCATCCTTCAAACTTCCACCTCTAATATGAATGTTCCACCAAACACAACCAAACATCCCATCTATTTCAAGCATTTTGAAGGACTACATCCTTCTGCAACACCCTAGCTCACTTCTCAACCACATTCAAGAACCCCTTTCCTTCCCATACAAGTACAGGAGAAGTATCAGCTGCCCTTTTACCTCCTCCCTTGGAACAATCCTGAAACTCTCTTTCCTGGTAAAACAGTAATCCACTAGTAGTTCTTTCAAATTCATATACTGAATTCACTGCTCACAATGCAGTTTGCTGTCCACTGGGGAAATCGACTGCAGATGGTACAACTTTGTGAAGCACCCTCTTTCAATCCACGGCAGTCCATGAATTTCCAGTCACTGGTCATTTTAATTCTCTGCCTCACCATTCCACAGCCTTCTCTGTCCCCAGCCTCCTACACTTTTTTCAATGAAACTCAACATACATTCAAAACGCAGCATCTCATTATTTGATTGGCTATTCTGAATTTATATTATTTTCAGAAATTTCACATCATGACATTTGCCCTCATATTTTCGGGATGATAGCTGTTGGTTATGCTTTTCTCACTTTCTCTCAACATCATTTATCTTGACTTGTTCTGCCTTCCCTTACATCACTATCCATTTGAACATTTAAACTTCCCTGTCTTCCAACACAGATCTTTCTTTTCTTCTTCTCCCTTTCTTCTTTTCCCTGATTCTGCACTTACTTGAGCAATGATGAATCATTAGTGAATTCCAATTCTGGCAATAGGTCAATGATCTAAAATCTGAACTGCTCTCCTCTCCACTATTGCTGTCTGACCTGTTCAATGTTTTTAGACATTTCTGATATTTTGTTTTAGTTTCAGAATAAGCTGCACAGTCAGACTGAGGGAGACTCTGCCTGCGTGAGACTCAGACAGACTGAGGAACTGGGAATTTGGGCCAAAATGGGAATTTGGGGTAGAGGGGGAAAGAGATCCTTTAAGTAAGGTTTCCTCCAAGAAATAAAGTCTCCAGAGCAAGAGGTAAGCAGGGCAGGAAGTAAGGTGCAGAGCAAGAGCCATAGACATAGACATAGAGGTGTACAGCACGGAAACAAACCCTTTGGTCCAACTCGTCCATGCTGACCAGATATCCTAAATTAATCTAGTCCCATTTGCCAGCATTTCTCCCATTTGCCTCTAAACCCTTCCTATTCATAAAATCATCCAGATGCCTTTTAAATGTTGTAATCATACCAGCCTCCACCACTTCCTCCGGCAGCTCTTTCCATACATGCAGCACAGTCTGTATGAAAAGGTTGCCCCTTAGGTCCCTTTTAAATCTTTCCCCACTCACCTTAAATCTATGCCCTATTGTTTTGGATTCCCCTACCCCAAGGAAAAGACCTTGACTATTCACCCTATCCATGCCCCTCATGACTTTATTAACTTCGAAAAGGTTACCCCTCAGCCTGCAACGCTCCAGAGAAAATAGCCCCAGGCTATGCAGCTTCTCCTTATTAATTGTTCTGTTCATTACATTCAGCAGTCCTCCACCTTTAACAGATTTTTTATTAAAACAAGCAAAGTAAAAACAGATTCCCGCACTGCCTGTAAAAACTCCATACACCCTATATACCCTTTACTGCTTCTTGTCAGCATAGTTTAATGAAGTTAAAATATTGCAAGATTGTTAATCTATGTCATCTACTTATTTCACTCATTTGCTTACAAATTTCTACATTTACCTCCTTTGCACTATTAAGTGATGATGCGCACCCATATTAACATTCCTTTTATTTCATTTCAATTCACATGGATTTTGTTTCTAATCTTTTCAATTATGCCCCTATTTTTTACTACCATTTTATTACCTCTAACTAACAGAGTCACTCTTATCATCTCTTCTTTCCTTTTCTAATTATGCTGTAACCTGCAATAATCCATGCTGTTCTTTTTACAGCCCTATTTCAGTTATTCCTAGTCTACCTGGTTAATTGTTATGGATCACAACTCCAGCTTTCACATTTCATTTTGGATGGCAAGTACATTGCTGCACAGACAGCTTAAATTGTCTTTAGTACTTTCCTTCATTAACAGTCCTTTAGTTTTGAAACTATTTGTTGCCACAGCATTTGTTACCCTTGCTCTAGCCTTGGCATGTCTTTTACTCTCACCACCTACTCTGCATTCAACTTGTTACTTTCATAAGATCCGCCTGCTTCTAACTTATTTAAAGTAATACTTTATTGTCATTTTTATCCTTTCCAGTTGAACATTGGTTCCACACCAATTCAAGTGGAGTCAATGTCAACAACACAGCTCCTTTCCATGGTGTTCAAGTGTTCACCTAAATAGTTCTTGGATATCTTGAGGGTTCTTGCCTCTACCACCATTTTAGGCAATGAGTTTCAGATACCCAAATCCTCTGGATGAAAAGACTTTCTCAAATCCCCTTTAAATTTCCAACTCCTTACCTCCCCTGATTATTGACCCCTTCAAAATGGGAAATGTTTCTCCCTATCTACCTTGTCTATACCACTTAGAACTCTGTACCCCTTAAATCAGGTCTCCTATCAGCCTTGTCCAATCTAAGGAAAAGAACCCCAGCCTGTCTAGTCCCTCTTCGTAGCTGAATTGCTCCAGACCAGATAACTACTTCCTGTCTGTATGCTACCGGTAACACAATCTGGTGAACTTCTGCCCATTTCTCCTCTGTACTAACCTCCATTTTCGCCTTAGGATTCTATCCTTAAGGTAATAACATTCAGGAATACATTCTGATTCCTTTTCCGAGTAAGCCTTATGATATAAACATTTTATTGCCTCATCTTTTTGCTGTAACTCTATTAGTCATTCAGAACTAAACACCTCTGCCTGATCCTCTACGTGTTTCGGCTTTTTCTTTACCATTTCATCAATTGGGTGTCAGCTAACTGGACCTCAGCTCCTTCATCTTTCTCTTTGGTTTTCCCCTCTTGCTTTAACTTGTGACTGTGGGATCTTGTCACCACACAGTCTGGCAAAATTCCAGGGTACTTTTCTTTTAACTCTTCAGTTCCCTGATTTTCCTTCGGCTCTCCGTAACAAGGGGCATCACCCCCATCTTTGACCCTGCTAAGTTGTTTCCAAGAACAAACTGTGTTCCTGGAATAGACACTCTTTCAATCACTCCCACTGTCACTTCCCCAGTCTTGATTGGACTTTCTAGCCTTATCTTACACAGGGGAATGCTAAATCTCTCTCCATTTATTCCACAGATTATCACTCTCTCAGATAACATTTCAGAAGGAGTGCAAATACTTTCATCTCTTACTATTAGATACTGACCAGCTCCCATATCTCTCAATATTTTAACTTCTTTCCCTTCTCCCCCTGTTCTTCCTGAGTAAACCTTACCCACAGAGGTGAAGTCTTTGAAGAGATCGGGCACTATCTTACTATCCAGCCTGTGGCTAGGCTGTGCACTGTCCTACAGCTCCTCAACTTATCTTGGGATTTCCTTGATTAACTCAACTAATCCCACCGGTTTAGCTTCTTTTACTACATCGTTTTTCCCAGTGCTTTTCTTAATCCACCAACTCTGTGACTTTGTGTCCCCCCCACCCCCACCATTACAGTGGAAACACCTGAGGCCTTTCACCTCTTTTTCACCCTCTTGGGTTTCTTTTTCCACATGTTCCCAGTGTGATCTACTTTTTGTTTTTCATTGAAGGTTCTCCCTTTCTCCCAATTTCTATCCCTCACGGAAGGAAATTTCTGTCGGAAGCTAGATTTCAGTTTATGCACTAATGCATAATCATCTGCCATCTCTGCAGCTCTTCTCACTATTTTAACTTTCTGTGCCTCAACAGGAGTTCTTATCATTTCTGGAAGTGAGTTTGTGAACTCGTCCAGGAGATTAATCTGTCTAAGATCCTCATATGTCTTTTCTATCTTTAATGCACTCATCCATCTATCGAAGTTGCTATGTTTAACTCTTTCATATTTGACATAAGTCTGACCTGGGTTCCTTTCTTATATTTCTGAACCATTGTCTATATGTTTCTGGTAACAGTTTGTAGGCACTCAAAAAAGCCTGTTTTACTTCTTCATTTTCTCTCTACACCTTCTCAGATAGCGCTGCAAACACCTCACTAGCCCTACCTACCAACTTGGTCTGAATTAACATTACCCACACAGTCTCTGGCCAGTTCAACTGGTTAGCCAATTTCTCAAAGGAAATGAAATAGGCTTCTACATCTTTCTCATCAAATATTGGCAACGTTTTGACATATTTGTTTATATCCCTATCAGGTCTTTGGCAACAATGGATTTACTCATCATTACACATCCCCTCTCTCTAAGCCTATCTTCTACCTTCATTTCCATCCTTTTAAGTCGGCTATTCTGTTTAATTTGCAACTTCTGAAGTTCAAACTCTCTCTCTTTTTCTTTTTCTTCTCTCTCAGCTTGTAACCATAATTCAAACAGTTTCAGTTCCATTTCTTTCTCTTCTGCCCTGGCTCTTCTTTTCTTTTCTTGATCTTCTAACTCCAATTGTCTAATTTTCAATTTATTTTTTTTTCTAACTCCACTGCACTTGCTTGTTTCTCTGGTATACCTAAATGTTTGACTAACTCGTTTGCAATTTTAGTTTTCCTCTTGTCCCTAGTTAAACCCAAATCTAACTCATCTGCTAAGTCAAAAAGTATATCCTTCCTCTGTCTTTCTAAACTTTCTTGGCAAATTTGGGAAGCATCCTCAAACCCCAGAACCTCTTTAGCAATGTTAAGAGCTATTTCCCCCATGTTTGATTTAACCAACCACAAGTAACTGAAATTAAACAGATTTTCCACTTTATCGCCTAAGTTTTACTTAAAGATCTAGGACACTAATCCCCAAGTCTGTTTAAATCTGCTGTGACCTTTCATACCCCAAATCTGTTCAAATCTGTCTAAATCCATTCAGATCACTTAAACGATCCAGCCAGATCCCAGACCTGAGCCCCCAATTTGTTACAGAGAGGAGGTCAAATCCCTCTGATAATTAAAACTGAAACACCCAGAGAAGCTCGCTTCAGCTCGCCTCGTAATCTGCTGGAGGAAATGAGAAAAATGGCAAATAACCTGCCTTTCACCTCCCAAAGGAGGGGTTAAATGAAATGAAATGCTTTCACTCACTCTATAATCAACAAGTAACAATTTATTTATCTAACGCTAACAGTGAACAAATTAGCAAAACTACTAACAAACTGAACAATTTCCCTTCAACCACTAACTATTGCCTAATAAAACAAAATTCTAATGCTATGCTGCTCCAATAAATACAAGTCCCACTTGTATAATCCAAATTAATAATATAAAATAAATCCCAGACTCTTAAAACCGCAGTCAGGATGGGTCTTCCGAAAGCTCCGTACCCTCTCCAATGATCCTCAGCAAGGAATGTCTTTCTCCGTTGAGTTTTGGTGTCTGAAATGTCTTTCTCCATCGAATTCAGATGTCAAGAATGTTAGCTAAGAGTGTTGTGGTACCTTTTAGATGGTGCTTAAACAGACAGCATAAGGAGTCTGTGAGAGCCAGAGTCTTACTCTTCAATGGCAGTTCGCTCTCACCCTGATTTTCAATAATACTCTTCTTATACACCATTGATGACCTGTCAATTTTCTTATAATAGGATTGGTCCCACGTTGTCAACACCATCAGATTTAAATTCAATTGGATTTCAGTCTCTAAGCACCTCATTTAAATTAATTGGCTGATATTCAAGCTAATGCTTTAACATCAGAACAAACCTAGGTTTCTAACCACACAGCCAAATGATATATGTTTCAATTTCAGAACTGCCTGTATATCTGCAGCTGCTTGCAAACATTTTTGTCAAAATCTCCAAGCTTAGAAAAGCACATCACTACCTAAAGGGACTATTTTTACAAACAAATTCTAACTTCCTGACTTCCAATTAACAAGTACTCTATAGAACTTTGCAACAATTTGCTCACGGCAAACCTCCACAAACAGCAGTCTGATCATGACCAGACAAGCTATTACGTTTTGTGATGCTGATGGTGGAATAAATATTGGCTAAGAACACTGAGAATAACAGACTTGCTGTCCTTCAAAATTTAAAGCATCTTTCAAACCCACTTAAGAGTCATTAGGAACCTTGGTTTAATTTCTTCAACTGAAGAATGGCACATCCAACATTGCAGCACTCCCTCAGCAGTGCTCTGGATGTAAGCCTTGATTTTTGTGCTGAAATTCTGGAGAAGGCCTTGAACCAACAACCATCTGACACAGAGGTAAGGATGTTACCAAACGGGCATTTGGAATGCCTACAACATGTCACATTGCTCAATGTGATGGATCTTTCCAATGTATCACATCCAGTTGGTGCCTCCTTCCAACTGAACTCTCACCTCACTCAGTCAATCATATAGTATAGTGGCTAAACAGTAGTGAAAGTGAGGACTTCTTGAAATTGATGAATTTGTTTTGTTTCAGAAAAAAATAAGATGGTGACTTATAATTGCAGTTGAGAATTAAAATGTGGAGTTCTCTGCCACATGGAATAGTTGAGGTGATGCACATAAGAGAAAGCTAGATAAATAAACAAGGGAAAAAGGAACAAAATAATATGTTGATGGGAGATGCCTGACCTATTTTCATGCTGTAAAATGTACGTATGTAAATGTAAGTTGCTATTGAGTGAAGGACAGGACTGCAATCTTAAGCTGCCTTTACACTGGACTAGGGCTGTTTCTATGCTGTTAAGGATTCAGGATCTTGTACATTTCCTTGGTAAATGTGTTTATAGTTATCATGTACTTCAATAAACAGATGTTACTAATTTAGATTGTTCTTTAGTTGGGAGCTCAAATAAATTTGAGATACCTGGATCTCAAGGGATGTTTTGAGAAAATATTGAGTTGCTGGACGATGATTATATTCATTTTTTAAAATCTGGTAAACCTGTGATTTGGTTTCCTCACAGGGTGTAAAAAATTGTTGCGAGATATTGAGGGAGAGAATGAGTCCTGTGAAGGCCATTCTCCCACCAGATACCCCTTGGAAGGATCTGGTGGCAGCCTGTTTTAAAGCCAAGATGAATATGACAGCACAATATTGGTGAGTACTTTAATTCATCAAGTAATCTTTACTGAATCTGAATGTTGGAGTTAGTCATACTACCTATGTTTGCTTCTTTACAAATGTAAGACTTGGATTTTGTAGTCAGCATCGATGCAGTGTGTTCCACTGACCTCAAAGAAAACTACCTACAGAAAAGTGATCTCTGTGGTTTGGAGTATCCCTTTTCTGATATTAGTTTGAATAGTGCAACAGGGTCAAAGAATTTCTAAGTCATAGATCATAGAATTCCTACAGTGTGGAAACAGGCCCTTCAGCCCAACAAGTCCACACCACCTGTCAGAGCATCCCACCCATCCCCCTCCCCCTGTAACCCACCCAATCCACACATCCCTGAACACTACAGGCAATTTAGCATGGCAAATCCACCTAACCTGCGCAACTTTGGACTGTGGGAGGAAACCTGCACAGACACAGGGAGAATGTACAAACTCTGCACAGTCACCCAAGGGTGGAGTCAAACCCAGGTCCCTGGCACTGCGAGACAACAGTGCTAACCACTGAGCCACCGTACCACCCTAATGCAAAGCATTCAACTCGTGGTTAAAATCCTACAGACTTGGTCAGTATGGGGATTGAACTCATGACCTTGGTGCTATTAGTACCATATTCTAACCAGCTGAGCTAACCGACAGCTCTGTGTCTACTAGCAATCATATAGTTTAACAGGGTGTGCTGCCTATTACATTAAGGATTTTCTCACAGATAGCAAGCCTGGAATTAAAATGCGCTAATTGTCTTTATCTTTTTATACATTTATAAGAGAGCAAAATAAATTATTATGTAAGCAGATATTGGAATCTGATTTATCACAATATCACTGGATAACTGGTAGTATAGTAGTAATGTCATTGGATTCGTAATCTAAATCTCATTATTGTTGCAGTTGGCCTTTAAATTCAATTAATAAATTTAGCATATGAGGTTAGTCTCTGTAATGGTGATCATGACAAGTATTTTTAATTGCTGTACAAAACTCGGTGACTCACTAATTTTCTCTAAGGAGGTGACTTCAGAACCACAGCAATGTGGTTAACTCTTAACTGCCCTCTGAAATGGCTTAGCAGGCCAAGCAGCATCATCCAGCCCTGCACCTTTTTGTCTACGATTCTCCAGCATCTGCAGTTCCTACTATCTCTGGCTTAGCAGGCCACTAATTTCAAGGGGGAATTAGGAGTGGACAATGAATTCTGGCCATGCTTCTATTGCCCATAATATAATTTGTTTTAAAAACCTAAATTTTTTACCAAAGTGTGAAATATTGATATTACACAAATGTGAAGGTAGTTTTTCAGGACCAGAGAAACTGTTCATTAGTAATTATGACTTTCTATGTCTTAAAATCATATATACAAACCATTAACAAGATGTAGCTTTTTCAAGGTTATATCAATGTTGCAGCATCTAATGGAAGGTTTTGTCAGTTCCGTGATGATATATTGACTGTGTTAAGTTGCTAAAAGCAGCTTCTGAAGTTTGATGTTAAATTGAATATATATAGACTGAAGAGTTGATGTCAGTTTCAGAGGAGAAATGATGATGAATACTGATAGCCTGACCATTATAATAACTGCAAGACTTGTGCCATCACATGCTTAAAATCTGAGTTCACAATGCTCTCTTTTTTTATCTTACTCCTTCAATTCTTTATATTTACCGTATTGAACTATATTCTATTGACATGTTGGAAGTAGCAATTGCCCACATGCTAAATCCAGATTAGCATAACACCTATTTACTTTGACTCACAAACATTTAAAAGTGATTATTGGTCTCAAATTGCTGTACCTGAATAATCTCACACCTTTGGTTACTGATAAATCTAGTAGAAAAGAAATTGCCTCCTGACTGGCTGGTTATGAGTTAGAAATTCATTGATTTGTTGATGGGAGCTATGTTTGAAAATAATAATTGAAGATAACAAAAGCATCATCAACAATTATTATCTTTTTGAGAGATTGTTTATGATACTGCAGGTATATATTTAACACTGGTGTTAATGTGGCTTGCACATAGCGTTCCCAACAGTGACACAATGGCCATGACTTCTGATTTGATTTATAATTGTCACATATACCTTGGTACAGTGAAAATGTTTGTTTTGCAAGCAGTACTGGCACATCATACCAGACAAAGTGCTTTATAGTAATAGAACAGCGTGAAGAATACAATGTTACGGCTGCAGGGATAAACAAAGAGCGAGATCAACCTTAAATTTATCATTTGAGAGGTCCATTCAGAAGTCTGATACCAACATGGAAGAAGCCGTTCTTGGATCTATTCTTTAAGCTTTTGTATCTTCTATACAATGGAAGATGTTGGGGCCTGGAAGAAGCATTGACAAGGCTGAACTCTGATACTGAAATGTTGGTGGGCTCGAAAGATGAACAGAGTGTGAGATTGGAGGCTACTGAGGTCCTTACACCTATAGTTACACGGAAGGAGAACCACCCTGGGATACTGGCACTTGGAGGACTGCAGGAGCCTTTATTGACATTGAAAGGGAATAACAGTAGTGATGGGCGGGTGTAAATGATCTACTGCCTCTCATTGCTGAATGGAGTGACACAGCCAGTCCTGTGACACACTAATCATCATTGCTCAGGATATTGAGCAAAACAGCCAGTGCTGCAACACTATGTCTGTTTCCATGGTGGTGGCCCTGGAGAGACAGGCCAGGCTCCCTCATGGGGATGCTGGAGAGTCACAAACGCGTGTACTCCATTGCCCCAGACCGTGGTCTTCAGGACCAAAGGCAGGGGAATAGTAGGATGGGGAACCTTCACCCAAGTCCAGGTTGCCCTGTTCTCACAAGGAGATAGGGTGGTGCTAGAGGGGGAAATGCACACACGCTCCTCAACAGTTTCCACTCAGAGCACTGCAAGGCTGACCAAGATTTCCCCCTCCATCCTGCTATCCATCTCCAATCCTTGGAGGTTCAGGCCAAGACTCTGGCAAGAAGATCTTCAGCATGCCTGCCCTGTGCAGACCCAAATACTCCCAAGTTCACCTCAGCAATCCTCCAAGGCCAATGGGCTCCACAATGGAGCCAGCTTTCTCCACCCTACTTACAAAATAGGATAATTTAGAGTGACACAGCAGGAGAGGACAAGAAAATTAAACTGAAGGCATGTCAGGGCCACAGCTGATGATGTTATGTGAATAGTTTGTTTCTTATCAAATGCTTGTTTTCCACCTTTTGTATGGTTGTCGCGGATCAACAATCAGCACCAATTATATCATGTCAGAGCAGGAGATGCAATGCATCAGCATGACATTGGCTCACTCTGACCTCCGTACCCTCCCTCCTTGAGCATTCCTGACTTTTAGGGTGGCTGTGTGTGCAGTAGTGTAGCTTTCAGTGAGGTCCCCGTGGTGATGTGACTATGGAAGTGCAACACACAGAGAGGGTCAGTGCTGCAGAATGGCCAGGGTATAGGCTCCCGACATGCCTGTGTCATCAACATATCATGAGTTCATGGCCATTGCTCTTCCCCATGAATGTCCAGTAACTGCTTACAGATACTGTCCCCTCCTTCACATGCGGCTCACTTATCCTGCCCATTGCGAGTGTGTACACAGCTGTTTCCTGGACACTGTGCACTTTGCATGTGTTTCATGATTGAAGTGAAAGTGAGTGGTGCTCTGTCACTGGCTTTCAGTCTCAGCATTAACATGCTGCTGAAACATTAAACATCACCCCCTCCTTCCTAGGTATCCCTACCATGAACCTCACAGGTTTAACAATTCCCCAGTCATCACACAAGACATATACATGCATGTCCATCCGTGATTCCTCTGACACTTTACACCAGTTTCAAAACTTCCAGTTTGCCGGTTCCAGCCGCCTTCTCTTTACCATGGACGTGCAATCCCCTTACATGTCCATTCCCCACCAGGAGGGTCTTAAAGCTCTCCGCTTCTTCCTGGAGCAAAGATCTGAACCATTCCCACCCACC
This sequence comes from Rhincodon typus, assembly GCF_021869965.1. Taxonomy (NCBI): domain Eukaryota; kingdom Metazoa; phylum Chordata; class Chondrichthyes; order Orectolobiformes; family Rhincodontidae; genus Rhincodon; species Rhincodon typus. The sequence continues at coordinate 93,126,308 of NC_063334.1, forward strand.
ACCACCATCCTCCGCTTGACCGAGCTTATCCTCATCCTCAACAAATTCTCTTTTAACTCCTCTCATTTTCTTCAGGTAAGAGGGGTGGCCATGGGTACCCGCATGGGCCCTAGTTAAGCCTGTCTCTTCATGGGATATGTGGAACATTCCTTGTTCCAGTCCTATTCCGGCCCCCACCCACAGCTCTTTCTCCAATATGGCGTTGATATCATTGGTGCTGCTTCCCTCTCTTATCTGGAATTGGAAAAGTTCATCGATTTCGCTTCCAATTTCCACCCTGCCCTCATTTTCACCTGGTCTATCTCTGACTCCTCCCTTCCCTTCCTCAACATTTCTGTTTCCATTTCTGAGGATAGACTGGCCACTAATATCCATTACAAACCCGCTGACTCCCTCAGCTACCTAGACTATATATCCTCACACCCTGCTTTTTTAAAATTCATTCACGGGATGAGGGCATCGCTGGCTAGGCAGCATTTATTGCCCATCCCTAATTGCCCAGAGGGTGGTTACAAGTCAACCACATTGCTGTGGTTCTGGAATCACATGTAGGCCAGACCAGGTAAGGATGTCAGATTTCTTTCCCTAAAGGACATGAGTGAACCAGATGGATTTTTCCAACAACTGACAATGGACTCATGGTCATCATTAGACTCTTAGTTCAAGATATTTATTGAATTCAAATTCCACCATCTGCCATGGCAGGATTCAAACCCAGGTTCCCAGACATTATCTGGGTCTCTGGATTAACAGTCCAGCAATAATACCACTAGGCCATCGCTTCCTGTAAGGACTTCATCCCATTCTTTTAGTTCCTCCTTCTCCGTCATATATGTTCAGATGAGTCCAAGTTTGACAAGGGAGCCTCTGAAATGTCCACCTTTTTCCTCAACTGAGGATTCCCCAGCACCATTGTCGACAGGGCCCTCAATCGGGTCTGACCCATCTCCCGCACTTCCGCTCTCACCCTTTCTCTTCCCTCCCTCAACAGCAATAGGGTTCCCTTTGTCCTTACCTACCATCTCACCAGCATACACATCCAGAAGATCATCAGGTGCCATTTCCACCACCTCCAGCAAGATGCCACCACCAGACATATATTCCCCTCCCCTGCCCTGTCTGCCTTCTACAGGGACCGTTCCCTCCGGGACACCCTGTTCCACATGTCCTTCACCCCCAATAACCCCCCTTAGCCCTATGGCACCTTCTCCTGAAACTGGCGAAGGTGCGACACCTGCCCATTTACCTCCTCCCTCCCCAGTATCCAAGGGCCCAAACATACCTTCCAGGTGAAGCAACATTTCACCTGCACTTCCCAGAATCTAGTCTACTGCATTTGCTGCTCACAATGTGGTCTCCTCTACATTTGGGAAACGAAGCATAGACTGGATGACCACTTCGCAGAACATCCATGTTCTGCTCGCAAAAAAAGACCTTGAACTATCTGTTGCCTGCCACTTCACCGCACCATCCTGTTCCGTGGCCAACATCTCTGTCTCAGGCTTGCTACAGTGTCCCAACGAAGCTCAACACAAGCTGGAAGAACAACACCTCATTTTCTGCTTGGGGACCCTCCAGCCCTCCAACCCTTAATATCGAGTTCAGTAATTTTAGGGCCTAAACTCTCCCATGTCCCAGCCCCTTACCCCACACACCAGACCTTGTTATCACATAGCCTGCCACTACACACCCCCTGTTGTTAGTCACTAACAGTCCTCATTAACAACTATTCACACTCCTCGCCAGGTCGTTATCAACTCCTTTGTCTGTCCAACTCTCTTTCTCTCTCTTTGGGCTCTATCCTATTGTTTACTCCCTACCCCATCCCACGTCCCTATTTTCTACATAGAAACTGACATTTTCCCAGCTACCATCAGTTCTGAGGAAGGGTCACTGGACCTGAAACGTTACCTCTTGATTTTTACTTCACAGATGCTACCTCACCTGCTGAGCTTTTCCAGCAACTTCTGTTTTAGTACATGCATCTCTCCACCTGCTCTGGTTTCTGTGTTGGGTTTCTCCAACACCTAGTGTTGTTTGCAGAATTTGGAAAAATTACAGCCAGAATGTTAATGAGGCGAGCTGAGCTGTCAATAAGTGCTAATTCCCATCAATCATCAACTTGCCACTGCCTGGGGAGCATGTCACCACACAGTTTGGTAAAAATGTAAAAAATGGGGTGAATTCTTCATTAGATTCTGCCCTATGTCTTATTTTCTTAATTAATGGGTCAAGATATTTTCCCATTTTTAAATTCAAAAGCAGGACTGTTTATTATTTTTTAACCATTGTGCATATAATTATCCAAAATGTCTACTTTACAGTATATTTTTTGAAAAATAAAGTCCATTGACTAATCACTCTATAATATATTTGTGCAGGGTGTCTCCTGACCCAAACTCCAAAGGTGAACCTCAATATTTTTCGTATGGAGTGACCGTGGCAGAGGCTGAACTCGACGTCCTGACCGGCGAGAACCAGATTAATCAAGTAGATATGCTCTTTGACTGCGGTGAAAGGTACGCGCTCTCAATTTCCTAAAGCTCCGTCCTACAGTCTCCTCCCTTCTCTTCCTCACAACATCCTCCTTCAGTTTGTACCACGCACACCCCCACCCACACCGCACCCTGCCCTCACCCCCAACCTCCTGTATTCCTCCTGCCATTCAAGCGCCTTGAGTAATCCCCCCCTTCAGGGCTGGATTTTCATTTTCAATATGGAAATTGGGAGGCAGGAATTTGATCTGCAATCCTTCCACTGCTTGAAGAAAGCAGTTTAGGAGCAACAATGTCAGTATTTTGCGTTGCAGGTTCAGCTGCAGATGGTTTTGGAGATCAATGGTTGAAATTTGTCACATATGTTGTTCTTAGACCTTCCAAGAATAGAATATTCGTTTATTGTCATGCATACTCCATTGTCGGAGCACAGTGAAAAGCTTTAATAATGTTTGCCTTTTTATGGCGACATCTTAGGTACAAGTACCTGGGTACAATTCTTGTATACAGCAGAGGAATAAAAGCAGTTACATTACCTCACAGAGTTGAAAAATAGGTTAGAAATAGTACAGCATTAAAGTATGGAAGGAAATTTCAAATAGACATTACATTGTAGCAGAGATAGTAGGAACTGCCGATGCTGGAGTCTGAGGTTAACACAGTGTAGAGCTGGATGAACACAGCAGGCCAGGCAGCATCAGAGGAGCAGGAAAGCTGACACTTCAGGTCTGGAGCCTGCAGCTGCTCCAGGATTCGCCTTTGATGAAGAAGAGAAAAGACAGGAAAATAAAGGAAAAAGAAAGAAAAAGAACAAGTGGAGCAGGGGAGGTCCCACAGGAAGGTCCTACTGTGCTGCCATCTTGCTCGTTGATATTAGGAGAGCTATTTAAAAAATAATTGCAGACAGTTCAGCCAAGGTTATTAGAACATCAGTTGTACCCCGTACACTAACATTTAGGTCAGTAAAATATTTTAGGAAGAGCAAGGATTTGATCACTGATCCCCGGGATACTCCACTGAAACCTTCCTCCAGTCCAAAAAACAAGAATTAACCAATACTTTCTGTTTACTGTGACTCAGCCAGTTTTGTTATTGTCCCTCATAGGTCTGTTGTGCAACACTTTATTCAAATGCCTTTTTTGAAATTTCATGTAAACTGCATCAAAAGTATTATCCTCACTATCCTAATGTTATCTCATTCACAAACTCAAGCAAGTTAGTTAAACACAATTTTCTTTTAACAACTCAGAGCTGGCTTTACTTATTAATCAGCATTTGTCCAGATGGCTAGCAATTTTATTTTGAATTATTGTTTTTAGCCTCTTTCTCACTCCTGAAGTTAACTGACTGGTCTATAGCCACAGGGATAAACTTTTATAAGCATAGGTGTAAACATTTGAAATTCTCTAGTCCTCTGACAATGTTGCAGTGGTGGTATCCCTACCTTTGGGCTGGAAGCTCCGCGTTTGATTCCCATGCCAGGGCATGTTGTCCATGGCAGGAGCACTTGTATTGGCCAAACAGGTTGATCTTCAACTTATATCCTTCTGAGGCACTTGATGGCAGGTGATTAAAGGATAGTCTCCTGGTCAGCCATGCTGCAAAAATGCAGGGTCAAACCACTGCAGCTCTTTGCCTATAATTGCCCAATGGAAGTCCATGACCCAGCCGTCAGGATTGAGGATAGGAGGAAAGCCATACAATTCTGGCACCAGCTTAGCAATCTTGGTACAGACAATCTATTCTGTTACCTCCTCTTTATCAATTATAAATGCTTCAAAATGTCAAAAATTACCTCCTCTTTCGCTATAGGGTACACAATGGAAGGCAAAGGGATTGCTAAACCTCTATTGGCTCACAGCCAGTGTCCATATCCTAGAGCCATCAAACTCCTACGTGATGGGAATGGGCGTAAGAATCCTGGAATTATGTCTTGCCCATCATTTCTAAGTGCACCCACCAGCTCCTTTCTGATATAGATGGAGACATGAAATGCATACCCAAGTGTCTCCCAAATCAACTCATCATGTTCTGAGCTGTTGCCAGTAACATTAGTACTGTATCAGCAGGAACGTTATTAAGAAAAAAATTAACTTTTATGAAGCACCATTCACCTTATAACAAGATTATTTCCTATTTATGTCATGATGAAAGAAAGGCAGCAAAATTGATGTGTTGTAAGGTGCCACGAACAGTAGGGATCTAAGTAACTAAATTAATCTGTCATCTTTCTTCTCTTTATTACCTGCAGCCTGAACCCTGCCATTGATATTGGACAAATTGAAGGTGCTTTTGTCATGGGCATGGGGTATTGGCTGATGGAGAAGGTGATCTATGATCCCAAAACTGGGGAGGTGCTGAATGCAGGGACATGGGATTACAAACCACCATTCAGCAAGGTAGGTTGTGAACTGAAGGAAGCAGTATGTTTACTAAAATCAAGTGCATTAAAGGCATTTTGTCTTTGCTCTGGAATTCTGCTTTAATTCTATTATCGATTGAAGTAAGAATTAACTGTGGTTTATAATTTTCCAAAAACCTGTTGTATTAGTGTTTAAATACAATGCATTTACAGATGGATATTTATACGATTCTTCTGCTTTGGGAAACAAAGTATCCTGCTTGGTATTCTCTTGTAGGTTGTACCTTTGACTTCTAAAAGTCTTGGTTTTATATACAAGTTGTTGCTGCAAAATGAATATCCCCAATACTTACATACACACAGTCACAGATAGACACAATCCCTTCCCGAGCATGTGCTAAATCCAATTGAGAGCACAACATCTGGCATTTATAACAGCTTTTCATTCCAGCATGTCACTCTTAAACAACTAGTTGTACCTTTCAAACTGAATAGGTCCTTTCTATTCCAAAGGTTCCCTCAAACAAAAAAAAACTCAAAGTTATAGCTTACCAAACACTTGTTGAATCCTAGAAGATATAAGTTGTGTATGGGATCCTTATATGATGAGGGATATGAGTAATATTGAGGCAATCCAAAGGTGTGCTACATAATTCTGAATTATTTTGGGAAATATGTTAGTGTCACATCCTTGATTAAAAAAAGTTTGGAATGGGAATCATTATATCAAAGGAGGGGTTTAATGGACTGACTATGTTCTATAAAATATGAAATGGATTGGTGAGAATTGACAGAAACAAGTACCTGATGTCATCCAGCTTTGACAACACACAATACAGTCAGCCATATAAACTACAGAGACTTTTATTTCTAAAACAGTTTAACAATAATCTTCTTTTTTCTCCTCCGGAACAATCCCACAATGGAATAAGCTGCCATAGGAAATAGCTAGAGCCCAATCATTCAACACCTATCTCTAAATTATTTCAATTTAAAAATTTTCATTATTGGGATCACCGTCTTAGCAAGTCATGCCTAATTTAGAGTCATGGAGATCTAGAGCACAGAAAAAGGCCCATCAGCCCAATATGTCCCTGCTGTCAAAAACAACTACATAACAATTCTAATTCTATTTTATAGAGTCATAAAAGTCATTAGTACTACCAATAAACGTGGCAGCAGAATGTGGATATTAGCATGAGATGCTGACTCAACTTAAAATAAAAGCAATTTTAACTCTGTTTCTCTGTCCACTGAAGCTGCCTGACTTACCAGGTTATTTTCTTTTCCCGACTTTGTTTTTATCAGACTTCCAGCATCTGCAGTATTTTGCCTTTATTTTCAATTTTGTTTATACTATTGATTTCATGCTGTTTTCAGCTCCTTTCGTGGGTAATTAGTTCACATTTCCAACAAATCTTTTTAGTCTTATGAAGACTGGTATCTTGGTTTAAAATTGGAAAGTCCTCCAGGCCCACAATACAGCGACATTACTAACATGCACATACGTTAGATGGTTGGAAAACTTTTACAACTTAATATTCTTGTGGTTGAAAGTTATTTATGGATAGCAAGTAAAGACATAGTATGTCAGAACATCTCAAGATCCTTTTCAGCCAACAAGGCATTTTGAAGTATGACAACTGTTGTTTGTAGGAAACAGTGACTAAGCTTCAAAAATAATACATCATTTATTTCATAGCAACTGAACTAGGAAACAAATACCATGTGTGTAGTGATTGGAACCAGGAGAATCTTGTTGACTATGAGATCCTTGATTGGGGCCAATCAGGAATCCCTGACTGACCAATATTAACAGGGGATTTAGAATCTTCTCAGTTCAGGGGACTGACTCCAAGCTGGCTGACCATAGCCTGAGTGCTGTGCTCAAATAAATAAAGGGTGACTTGGTGATGGGATACTGGCCTCTGTGCAGTTATTTCAATGTGGCTTTTGCAACCATTTAAAAATGCATTTTGTTTCGTTTATTTACAAATAGGCCGGTAAAGAAGTGTTTTGGTTTTATTCAGTACAAATTTTCACTCAATACCACCAAAACCATTCTAATATTAAAATAGTGAAATTACCCCTACAGTGCTGTAGGAAGGGAGTTCCAGAATTTCGACATGACTATCGAAGGATCTCGGGGTAATCAGAGGTAAATGGAAGTCTGGTCATTTTGGCCACTGCCATGGAGACAGGTGATCAGAACCAAAAGAATACACTTTATCGTCCTCATGAAAACCCAGTGACAGAATAGGAGTCATGCAATTCTCGCTTTGAGTTCCCCAGACTTAAATGCATTAGTATTTGCACCCATGCCACTCTTTGGTGGGGGGATGTGGGACTTTGAAAGAGCTGTTTCATGAAATGTTAGCACTCAGCCTCAATACAAGAAACACTTTGTAAAATGTGTTGTGCCGTAACGTAACTGGGAAAAGTGCACCAATATTCATGGCCCACTGTTCCACAAGCCATCACAAACTATAGATGTATAACATTCCAATGTATCCAACATAGCGACTAATTTACCCAACTGTCTGTTATTCTGGACACAAGCAATTCACACCAGGGTTTCATCATTAACCGGAAAATAACCCTATTTACTGTCAAAACCGAAAGAACTGCGAATGCTGTTTGGGAACTCTAACGTGAAGTTTCCTTATAACATTCTGAGAAATTGAGGTGCAACTGTCTCAGTCTGTTGGCCACCTGCTATGATTATCTATTGGTAATGTTTTAATGATGTCAATGATACCAGATTTCCCTAGCTTGGATTTATCTTTTCGCCCTGAATAATAAGACAATTTTCCTTCTCAAAACAGATGAACAAAGAATATAACAAAAACAAAGTTGCTGGAAAAGCTCAGCTGTTCTAGCAGCATCTGTGAAGGAAAAAACAGAGTTAATGTTTCAGGTCCAGTGGCTCTTCCTCAGGACCATTCCTCACGAGTTCTGAGGAAGGCCCACTGGACCTGAAACATTAACTCTGTTTTTTCCTTTTACAGATGCTGCCAGACCTGCTGAGCTTTTCCAGCAACTTTGTTTTTGCTCCTATTTACTGTAACATGCTTAACTTTAAAATGAGCAGTGGAAAGAGAAGATCTCCAATTTAGGTAACTTAATCTATACCCCTTCAAATGCCCAAATACACACACTCAACTCAATCATGATCAAGATAGTCCAAAGTCAAACAGTTTAACACATAAAGTATGGGTGCAAAAAGAATATAAGCAGGATAAACAAACTTCCAAAGATCAAAAATCTCAACCAATAAAGCAGAAAATTATTTTCTCGCAGTGCTTTTGATTTGTTACAATGAACTTATGCTGTTTTCTGTAGGGTGATCGTCATTCTTTGATTTAGTTATTGATCAGGTGAACTTAGATTTTTTTTATGAACTCTTCTTTTTATGCTTTTTTGGTTTTACTGCTGTTTTTCCACATAAAGAGAGAAATATTGGAATCATTTCCATGATAGAATCATGACAGAATGATTCAATGAATGAATCAATGATGGAATCTCCACATCGTCTGGAAGCATCGAAGTTCAAGATTCAGCCCACTCTGAGTACAGGCAGCAAGATGCTCCAGGCAGAGCTCCTCTGCTCGCCAGTTCCTTTTCCTTTCTCCTTTCTTTTTCACTTTCTCTCTCCCTCTCCCCTTTGCAGTATTCCTCCCCCCTCCCACCACACCCACAAACTTTAAGTATTTTTAAATCCAACTATTTAACTCTAACCTGAAGAAAGGAGTTGCCTCCGGCAACTGGGCGGGAGCTGAGCGCGCAGGCCATGTCCTGCAGTGGAGTGCAGGGCCGGGAGCGACGTTGACAGATCGGACATGGTTTGGAGCAAGTCCTGGAGGGAGCAAGAACTGGAGCGACGGTGAGGCCGCATACCCAGGACATCGTGGGGCTAAGTCCCGGACCAAGGGGTGGCCGGGAGAGCTCTCCGGCGGGAGCCAGCTTCAATGGTCTCCGGACCAGCGGTGGCATTTTTGGAGGCTATTGCTGAGTCGGTTGGTTGGCCTGTGAGGCCTGGAGCGAGGCTCTCGTTTTCCACATGGATAGGCTCCCAGAAGCAGCATGGCATGGATTGGTGTAACCCAGAGCAGGACACTGTTGGTGGCACAGCATGGGCTGCAAAACCCTAGTGGGACTTTAGCGGTGGCATTGCAGCCAAGAAGGAAAGTTGGACTCTCTTTATTCTGTGAATGGTACTTATGTACAAGTGGCGGGGCACTTTTCACTGCATTTTAATTTGAATGTACGTGACAATAAAGGATATTCAATAAAAGAGAGAGAGAATAAGAGAAAAACAGTAAACTGGATGTTTTCTGTTTGCAGGCTCTGGATGTTTCTCCTCTGCTCTTGGCATTTATAGTTTTAATACTGTGCAGCACAACCAATCAGAGGACTGTTGTCAGGCAGAATTTCTTTAATTCAAAAGATTCTCTGGGGTGTTTAGTCATGAACTTTCCCTTCTGCTTCCAGAAGCTCTCTCTCCATGGATTCTGCCTGACCCACTGTGATCTCAAGCATTTTTTGTTTTCAGTTCGTTGTCTTGTACAGCTCGACAATATGTGACACTTGATTTTCGACTTGAAAAACTCTCCTGGTTTTACATTACAGCAGTCCAACTTCCATTTTAAATTATAGTCTAAAAAAGAGAATATGGTCTCATGCAGTGAAAAGTATGCATTTGGAATAGTGCAAAATCTGGAAAAATATGCCTTAGCAAACCACCTGAAACAAGCTTTATCTCCTCATTTATTCCAATGCTGTAACTTTTGCTTGAATAGCAACTGAAGTAGCATCTCCATGGAAAGCAGAATAGAGTTATTTGGGCAATATACTGTTGCTTTCCAAAGTAAGCATGCTGTTTTTTGTTGCATTAATACCAGCAGCATATGAGAATAGAAGTCCTGTGAGATGTGCCATTTTATTCAGTAGTAATCAAGCTATTCCTTTAATCCAATACTCCAACCTTGAAGAGGCAGAGCTGTAAGCCATTGACTATCCCTTTGCTCCTAGACGATCTCCCATCACCATGATCAGTCTGGGCTGAAAACTGACTGAATTCGAAATTAGACAAATTTATGACAGCCATGTACGGTTGTCCTAGGTCATGCATGTATTATTGCCGAGATTGAAATTTGGGCTATTGTGTCTTAAATTAAGTTCTTGAAATCACTCTTCTGATCTTGTCTGAAAACCCTTAATTTTAGAATTGCTGTTTACTCTTCTGATCACCACCTGGACTGCATTCTGTGATGCTAAACACATTGATCAGGAAGGCCTCAGGTCTAAGTTTTGCTCTGGGTTAAACTAGCTGATGTAGAAACAGCAATTCCATCAGCATTCACAACCTTGTTCACTGATCGGTAAAACAGGATTGATATCTTTGCCTTTTTTTTAACTCTCCCCTTCTGAGTTTTAATAGCCTGTCAGCATTTGCAAACAAGGTTCACATATAAAGAATGTTCCCTTGGTTTGGTAAGAAAGAAAAAAAACTGTGATAAAAATCCATTTCTTCCCTTCCTCAATTTTCCTAAATTGGCTGTTTTTCTTTTTGTTCAGATATATCCAGTTGAGTAGGTTCAAACTATGAATAGTTACTATACTCTGGTATTCACTTGAACAAAATGGGTTTACCAGAAGTAGCAAGTATAGAATGAATGTTTGTTGTGTATTTGAGGGCTCGGTAAGATATATTAAAAACATTCAGAATTTACTGGAAATAAATTGAAGTGCAGCTGTCAGTAAGATCATCTTGTTTGTGTTTTGTCTATCAGAGCATACCCATTAATTTCAACATCGAGCTTTTAAAGAATGCTCCCAATGCAATGGGTGTTCTTCGTTCCAAAGCCTCTGGTGAACCTCCCCAGTGTATGTCCTGTGTCACTTTATTTGCCGTGAAGCGCGCTATTGAGGCAGCACGTCAAGATATTGGGAATGATTCCTACTTTCCATTAAGTGAGTATGATCAGTCGGTGTGTTTACACAGTGCAGTGTAAAATTTCTGATCAGTATTATTTTAATCTTAGCATTAGCCCATTTATTTTAAACAGGCTAATGTTAACATTAAAATGAGATCTCTGAGAAAATCTAAGTTTGTGGAACTATGATAATAAAGGTGTTTATTTCAACTACTCTCAACTTGCAAATCAAAGAACTGTGTGTGATGTCTATTAATACTCTAAAACATAATTTGAATAGGATTCATTTAACTGAGCAACGTTACTAAGTACCTACAATTGTTGAAGCAATGTCCTAAGCTTGCAGCATCTAATTTTATGGGCTATTTTCTACATTTCCAAATTGGCTGCACTGCTCCTGTCCTCCTGGAAAATTAAGCACAATGATATCGGGACAGCAGCCTGACATAGTCATGCTGACTGCTGATAATATGGGGCATAAAATCCGCCTCCAGCCCAGCATTATGAAATTGGTGACTATCCACCCAGTTAGAACATAGAACAGAGAACAGGACAGCACAGTGCAGGTCCTTCTGCCCACTATGTTGTGGCGAACTTTTACCCTAAACCTAAGGTCTATCTAACCTCCATCCCGACCTTATACTATCATCCATATGCCTGTCTAATAGCCACTTAAATGCCCCAAATGAGGCCGACTCCACTACTCTCTCCGGCAACGCACTCCATGCCCCTACCACTCTCTGAGTAAAGAACCTATCTCTGACGTCTCCCCTATATCTACCTCCACTCACTTTAAAACTATGCCCCCTCATAATAGCTACCTCCACCCTAGGAAAAAGTCTCTGGCTGTCCACTTTATCTATACCTCTGGTCATTTTGTACACCTCTATCAAGTCACCTCTCATCCTTCATCTTTCTAAAGAGAAAAGCCCTAGTTCTCTCAACCTTTCCTCGTAAGACCTTCCCTCCATTGCAGGCAACATCCTGGTAAATCTCCTCTTCACCTTTTCCAACGCTTCCACATCTTTCCTGTAATGAGGCGACCAGAACTGGACACAATACTCCAGATGTGGCCGAACCGGGGTTTTGTATAGTTGGAGCATAACTTCACGGCTCTAGAACTCAATCCCTCTATTAATGAAAGCTAACACACCATATGCCTTCTTAACAATTCTATCCACCTGGGTGGCAGCTTTCAGGGAACTGTGGACATGAACCCCAAGATCCCTCTCCTCCTCCACACTGCCAAGAATCTTTCCATTAACCCTGTATTCTGCTTTCAAGTTTGCCCTTCCAAAATGAATCACCTCACACTTTTCAGGGTTAAACTCCATCTGCCACTTCTCAGCCCAGCTCTGCATCCTATCAAAGTCCCTTTGAAACCTAGAACAGCCCTCCGCACTGTCCACAATGTGACCCACCTTCATATCGTCTGTGAACTTACTAATCCACCCTTTCACTCCTACATCCAAATCATTTTCAAAAATCACAAATAGAAGAGGACCCAGAACAGATCCTTGTGGTACACCACTCGTAACTGAGCACCATGTTGTGTATTTTCTGTCCACTAACACCCTTTGTCTTCTCAGGGTCAGCCAATTCTAAATCCAATCTGCCACATTTCCCCCTATCCCATGCCTCCTTACTTTCTACATGAGCGTACCATGGGGAACCTTACCAAACGCCTTACTTAAATCCATGTATACCACATCCACTGCTCTACCTTCATCCATGTGTTTGGTCACCTCTTCAAAGAATTCAATAAGGTTTGTGAGACATGATCTACCCCTCACAAATCCATTCTGACTATCACAAATCAAACTGTGCCTATCCAAGTGATCATAAATCCTATCTCTCAGAGCCCTTTCCAATAATTTGCCCACCACTGACATAAGAAGTTGTTTGCAAACTTTTGTTTACGCTGCATTTCCTGAGCTTGGCAAAATGGCACCTTGTTTTTTTAAGGACTTTTTATGTCTTTTTTGCACCTTCATTGAATAAGGAAGACTAATTCTGAGAGCAATGGGTTTTACAATTCGAACCATGATTGTGGCATCACACCTTTGCTGTACAATGGCCTGGCCTAGAGACCCACTTGGGCTCAGAGCCTTCCCCAACCCCCATCATGTCCTTGACACCACAGCTTCTCAGAACCTACAAGATATGTATTACCACTAAGTTTTGATTCATACTTGTCTGTGGAAATAGCTATAATAAAAATTCAACACCGACTTACTTTTCATGTTAACTCAAAGTTACAGGCTCTGAATTTATCATGGCATCTAAAATCAGGCATGAGAGCCATCAGCCTTCATAATAACTGCAATGCTGGAAGGGAGCAAGGGAAGGGTTTGTTGTCAGAAAGTTAGCTTCCCATGCACGTATTATAATTGTGCCTACCAGACAGCTACTAGTTAGCCACCTGATGTTTTATTGGTTATGCATAGACAGCAGGAATAAGCAAACCCTTCATTTTCCATTTCACCTCTCTCACTCCACTAAGAAACATAAAATCCATCCTATTGGTGCTAAATTCATAGGAGGGACCTAAAAGAGACATGTGACTCTGTATGTTGTGCCAAACATGATGATAATAGAAATAAGATGTGATTGAAGCATTGCGTTCTGCTGGTCACTTGTACAATGACAACAAGGTTGATATAAATTTGCGTGTAGTCAGAACCTGGGATTTAGTTAATTCCTTACTTTTGCTGTCTTAATTCTGCAATCTTTTGCTCTTTTGAGCTAAAGAAAGAAAAATTATAATTATATATTGTCATTCAGGACAATAGGATGTCCCAAAGTACTATACTGCTAAATTAAGTACTTCTTATCTGTAGACACTGTTATAGTATAGGAGATAAAAGAGGTCTATTTGAGCATAGCACTCATACAAAGAGTGATGTAAAAATGACCAGACAATTTGTTTCGATGATGTTGAGTGAGGAATACATTATGGCCAGGCCACTGAAGATACCTCACCTGCTGCACTTCAAACTAATGTCATAATGAGTCAAGGGTCAAATTTTTACTCATTCCCTAGGCATGTGTTGGAGTGGGTGTTAAATTTGAGGCTACTGTCATGACACAGTATGTACTGTCTGGACTTACTGTTAAATCCTGGCCTATGGCCTATCTTCTTTGGAAGCTGCCTGTCTCCCGGCAGTGGCCCAGCATTCCCAGTGTTTCTACTGGCACAAAAGATTCATTGATTGTCCGATTGACCAGTAGGTCTGGAGTTAGGGCTCCCTTTCTAATAGGGTCAGAAATCGTCCCTCAAGTCAATTAACAACATAGTGGTGTTTAAATGGCTGTGGTGGAAACTGGCCAAATGGAGGTGGGCTGATGCCTCTGTGTAAAATTCTGGCAACATTGCCAGATCATTAATCCAAATCGCTCAATTGCTAGTGCAGCAAAACAACAATTATGTATTGCTGTATCGCTGACTATCATAGTTTGTCTAGATTTGTTCTGTAGTCATTGGGTTTTACAGTACTTCGATAATTTCCTGTTGCAACATTTAAGGGATTTCGAAATGAATGGGACTGAAACATTTGGTCAATTAAAACGACTGAAGATTAGAAAAATTGCTGGGCCAGGTGGAAAGCATTGAAAGAGATTTGAAAGGAGCATTGGATACAGAAAAGGTCTGGGGCATATAAACACGGGAAAAATGAGATGAAAGTAGAACCTGTCCATCAAAATTAACGAGCAAATGGGGTAATACCTGAGTTTAGCATTAATGTATCCTACACCCTCAGCCCATCAACATGCAAGGTCAGAGCAAAGTTAAATAAACTGAGAAAACCCTTAAGACAATATCAGGAAAATAAAAGGTAGTCCTGTCCAAGACATGAAGCAATCAAGCAAGCTCCAGGAGACTGTACCAATTGATACGGATATGTAAACCTTCTAGAACTTGAGATAATTCTCAGGAACTCATCTTTTAATGATGGCACTAAATTCATACTTGCATGTAAGTAATACATCTATTCCAGAAATCAGTGACTCTTTGTCAAAAGACATATTTTCTAGTATTGAACTGAGCTCTTAATTTCATATATTGTTCTGATATCCATGAGATTTCCGGATCAAATAATGGATCACTAAAAGAGAATTTATTTTATTCTTCATTTTCGAATCCTCAATTTTATTACCTTGAAGTCTGAGCCCAATCAAAATATATTTTAAAAATCTCTGACCCTATCTTGACATCTAAAGAATCTAAGGGTAAGGGGTAAGATTTTCAATTCCCTTGTCAGGGCTGCAATCGAAATTGAATGGGAACTAAAAGTAGCCACATCTGCCACAATGCCAGTGTCTGATTTTATCTAATTCCAGCCATTCTCACAGAGCTGGGGCATTATAGAGCAGTTTGGCTGGTAATCAGGTTTACCCATTGGCATCCAGTGAATAATAGACATGGCTGATTAGGAGCAGGGCAAGTCCATTTAAAGGAGGCCAAATGGGAGTTTCCAGTCAGTCACCAGGTACAACCAGGTACCAGTTTAGCTGCATGGAAGCAGCAGATCAGGATGGTGTGGCAGCCAATATTCCATATAGCCCTCCCTACCTCTTGCATGCAAGGAAAAAACAAATTGTATCCTCCAGAGGTTCACTACTGCCCCAAACACACATGGGACCTGCAAAAGGCTGAAAAATGCAATTTTTAAAATTTAATGTCTGAAAAACATCAGGGAGAGTGTGTCTCTAGCTTAAAGTATGGTCTCATTTAGTTACCTTCTATTGCAGTATACGTCCATATCAGGACCCAAACTAGGCACTGTGGAGGAGAGTTAAGATGCCAGTTTAGGAAAGCTTTCTTCTCCCTGTTTCTCATTCACTCATTTGTATTTAGCCAAACGCAAAGTCTCTCATGATGCTGTACAATCAAGTCATGTTCTAAGTAGTAAATTTTGAAGAAAATTGTTGCTTTTCGAAGAATTCCTTAATACATTTGAAAGCAGTATATTCATAAAGTTTTTTTAATATAGATGAGAAAGGATTCACCTCAGAAAGTGTTTTAAAGCAGTGCAAATTCACCATGTGAATGTAATCTGATTTTAAATTGCTGAAATTAACTTTTTAAAAAAAAGCATAACTATTTTCCAGTTAGATTGGAGCATAATGATTGTTCCTTGAACAGTTCTTCTTGAAAGAAAAATTCAGAACCTTTCAAATTGCTATTAATATGTCTTTGTATCCAAAAGAAACAGCACAAAGACCTGCAGAAAGAAAGTAAATTAGCTGACTCTCCATTGTGGTAAATTCATATAACCAGTATGAGCAGTTATGCTGGTATGCGCTAATTCTAGCAAAATGTTCCTTTACATAGTGCAAAAACTCACATAAACTTGATTATATTGAAAAAAATGCGCTCTTAAAAATATTGTTATCTTTAGCGCTAGGTTTGTCAATATCTAGTGAATTGTGGCAAGAAAGTCCATGCAATTGAGCCAAAACTCAAATGCAAGCTACTCTGCTGTAGACTATTAATAACTAATTGTTGCCGTTCTGCACTTAGATTGAACTGCTGTAGTGAAACAACCTATTCAGTTTTCTCTAATGTGACCTGGTGGCATCGGTTGTGGTATTTCATTATTTGGAAAATGTGATGCTTAAGTCAATCTGCTGTTGTGCTATTTTCAGCAGGTAATCCTGCATGAGCTCACACTTAGAATTTCCCACATCAAATCCATCCCATTTCACTTATTTAATGTAAGGGATATCTGCCGCACAATGTACCCACATCAACCTGTAGACCTTTTATTTCATCTACATTTCCAATTCCTGCTCACATCTTTGTGACATTAGCAAATTTGAGAATTGTGTCCTGAGCAGAAGCCAGCAAAGGCAATTCTTAAGTTTAAATGGATGAAGAATTGAACCCTGGTGACCATAGGGACATTCGTTCAAGATTGCTAGCAGGTGATATATTGAAAAACTGTTCTGTTGTGTGGGGTACTTGGCGACAAATGTTGAAACAATCAAATAAATAGGGTTACAGGCAGAGAAAACCGTCCTTGAAAACCCTCTTTCAGCTGTGACAAGTCTAGTAGTTGAGAGAATCATTGTACAATTTATTTGAATGTTCAGAAACATTATGAAAAAGTTCATAAAATTGGCTTTTAAAAATAGGCCAGCCGAACTGATGTAAGTAGGTCAATATTTGTATGCTTGTTGTTTTCAGTGACTTAGGTACTGAAACTGTTGTAAATAGTTCACATGCCAAACTAGGTAGATCAATAGACAGGTTCTGTAGTACACAGGATATTTTCATAAAGGCAACACTTGTGACATCAAGAAGCATGCTCATTAATAGCGAAATGTCTCATAAATATAGTAACAACTATTTACAAAAAACAATTATGAACAATTTTAATGAAACAATATATCAAGTCACAGGAATAAACTGTGAAACAAAGTAAAACTTTAATTTTAATTTTTTTTAAAATGGCTTGATATTGTATGGTGCTTGTGTTCACATGCAGTTAGCAATAATTGGCAGTCTTTGGTGTTAGCGGACAGATTATTTAATTCATTCTAAAGATTTGGAAGTATTAGAATTGTCACAGCAGGAATGTTTCAAGTCCTGATAGCCTTTGTTAACTTCAGACACTTTTAAAATTAATTTGAATTACAAGAAAATTGTGATTCTTGGAGTAAATCCAAATGTTTGTCAAGATACTTATTGCTCTGATGTTTCTTTATAGGTGGACCGGCTACAGTCGATGAAATCCAAACTAATTGCCTCGTGGACTACAAAAACTTTTCAATCTGAAAACCCATCACCGATTTATGCAACCATAAATCCAACAAAACTAATCATCTCGAATTTTATTTTTTGTTTTTATGGGTATTGCATAATACTATACAATATCAGCTATACATCCATCCAGCCTAATGCTTTACAGTTTATCCTAGGCTGATTAATTACTTGCATCAAATGCGTGATGAATATAATAAGGATTAGTTTGCCATTGCTTTGATTTTCTATAGATCTGCTTAAGTAAAAGCTGATGGTAGGGAGAATCTGGAAATATTTTAAGAATTATGTTCTTTCTTTGTGCATTAACATAGTCTACAGGTAGAAATCGTAGAAATGTTATAAAAAAACACAGCTTATATTATTTTAGAATTAAATCCATAAAAAATAGGAACAGGAGTATGTCATTCAGCCTCTCAAACCTGCTCCACCATTCAGTAGGATCATGGCTGATCTGACATTCCTCATATCCACTTTCCTGGATTTTCCTCATAACCCTTGATTCATTGACTGATTAAGAATCTAGCTATCTCAGCCTTAAATATACACAAGGAATCTAGCCCCACAGTTCTCTGTGGCAAAGAGTTCCAAAGACTCACAACCCTCTGAAAGAAAAGATTCCTTCTCATCTTAGTCTCAGATTGATGCTCCTTTGTTCTGAGACAATGCCTTCTGAGACTATATGAGATTAAAAAAAGGTAGCCTTGCACACAAACATTTTTTTTCCCAGACATATATCAATAATCTTTCATCTCAAGACAATGTTGCAAGCTGATTAAGGAAATAATCATAGTCCTATCATTTGAACTCTTCAAGACTCATCTTCAGGTTATGTAAGTTTTTTTAAGTTTTCATTGTTAAGATGACCATTTCAGCTGGTCATGCCTGATTTAGCTTGTGCCAAACATATAAGTTTTGACAGAAAATGGACTATAGTTTGTGATGCCGACACAACTGAAGCAGCTCCAGCATTATCTGTGGAGAGAGAAAAACAGATTAACGTTTCAAGTCAAATGACTCACCTTCGGACCACAGAAGAGTTATTGGACTCAAAATATTAACTCTGTTTCTCTCTCCACAGATACATCTGGACCTGGTGTGATTCTCCAGCAGGTTCCGTTTTATTTCAGGTTTCCAGCATCCACAGTAGTTTGCTTTTAGAATTGTGAGATGTATTTAGTGTTGAAATCAACACACTTACGATTGGATACGAGCAGCATGATTGTTGAGTGAATTGTATGTGCTCTAGGTGGTAACCTCATGGAGCCAGTTGAGGTTGCCATAAGAAGGGAGCAATCTCAAGAGTTTGTTCTGGCTGGAGAAAAGAACAGGCAGAGGAGCAAGAAACAGACCAAAGAAAACTGAAATCCATGAGAAGAGAGGTGCACTCTGTCGTCCACATTCAATATGGAAGCATGTAGTTCATATTCTTCTGTAAGTTGATGCCTGAATTTTATAATTGATGTGTAAGTTTGTCCTGCTTTTCTATTAATAAAGCTAATTCATAACTGAATGTTATTATCATGTCCGATCCTGTTGCATGGGAATTAACTGCACACTATTAATTTCAAAAGAAGGACAATGCTTTTAATGATTTGAGGTTGAATATCAATCTGTAAATTTATAGTTAATGCACAATTTTTCATTTTGACTAATGCTAATTTAAAAAAATAGTAACATGCCCATTCAAACCATTCCAGTTAACACTGTCATTCCACATCTCTCAATCATGTGTTGGAGGCAAGACGTTGTGAATAAGGTATCCGTTAGTATCAAGCTATTTAGTTTGAGTGGATTATTTTTCCTGCACCGCAATCAAACATGGAGTTTACAGCTCAGGAGGAGGAGATTCAGCTCACTACACCTATAAAAACTGTTTGCTGGAGCCATCCAAAGCTGATCCTGTTGCCCATTTCTCTCCTGAGAGCCTATATCACCATCTGCTTCAAATCTTTATCCATTCCCCTCAGCTTTTCATGAGACAAAAGCTCCAGCAACTTCCTGCATAAAGAAATTTATCCTAATCCTTCTTTTTACCTTCTAACTAATTAAAGAAATGCACAAAGCTGCCAAAGGAAGTGATCTTGCCCTATACATTCTACCAAATTTTTAAAATTGAAAAATCTGTACAAATCTCCTTTTGCCATCTCTGTTCCAGTGAAGTCATCCTAATATCTCAAATTTCAACAAGTAGCTACAATTCTGGTAGTCGTGCTTATTCTGCTAAATCTGCACTGAACAATGTTTTTAATTCTCTTTCATAATAGATCAATCAACAATGACCTAACCACTGCCTTATAGAAATAACTGTGTAAGTTTCAACAAACCTAAAGGGCTCAAAAGCATTTGATCAACAAAAGACGTGGCATTGTGAACCAAAGGCACATGATCTGTCAGCACATGGGATATTTTGGTGCTGTTTCAAGTTACACAATCCTGTAATAATCTGCTTTCCTTTTATCTCTATGTTGAAAATATCTCATTCATAGTTCACTTTCCTATTTTGGAGAAAATCTTTAGTGCTGGGTTAATTCTGGGTTAGTTCTAGATAACATTTGAAATGTCAGGTAATTATAATTCTGGGATTTAGACTAATACTGGTTTGCAGAGTAGCATTATCCTATTCAGATTAAAGCAGAAGATCTCTCCTGAATATTTGGTTACTTAAGAAAAGATGTTCAGAAACTGGGAAATATCACATTTACAGCAAATGGGCACATTCGGAACAATCTAAATCAGAGGGTTACAGAAAGGATAAAGCCGTTAACTAGTTTTAGACCTCTGAAACATATGATTCTGCTCATCCTTAGGTTGAGCCATGGGGAAGCATCTGACCATCATCTTTTGATATCCAATGGTAGCATCATCACTGAATCTCATATTGTCGTCATCATCTGGGAGTCACATTGCTCAGAAACTAAACAGTAGCAGCCACATAAAGAAGGGACAGATTCAAAACTGGGTATTCAGCACCAAATAACTCAGTTATTAATTTCGCAAAGCCTTTCCATATCAGGTAGGCTCCCAGACTATAATGGAATGTTTGACTTTTACCTCGGTAAGTGCAATTCCAGCAATGCACAAGAAGCTCAATACCATCCAAGGCAGTGCAATGTGCTTGGTTGGTATATCATTCGTCATCTTAAATATTTGTTGCTTAAATCAACATTACAAAGCATTATGGTTTGTACCACGAGCAGAGACAGAAATCAATGCCCTCAGAGTTGCCCTTAGCCCAGGCCCAGATGCTGCTCTGGACCCTGGCATCCAACCCAAACATACGGTTCCCCACCACCCCTCAAGTCTGATCCAAATGACTGTGTGCTGAAGTACCATCTATCCAAAGCTAGTGAGTAATGTGTACCTGATATCTTGCAGCAACTCACCAAGGCATCGTTGATAGCAACTTTCAAATCCATGACCTCTACAACAAAGGTGGCAGATGTATGGGAACTACAATAATTTTCCTCAAAATAAACTGCAATATCCTATTTGTTTTCCTTTGTGATTTATGCACTTGGATACACAATCTCTCTCCATCTCAGAGCTCTACAAGCTCCTACTTTTTCGATAATGTTTTCTTTATTTTTCCTGCCATAGTGGATTTCACAATTTCCTACATTATACTGCAAGTCATTGAGGAAACCTCAGGTCATTTTAGAACTGTTTAGATGAGCACTTGAAACGACGTAGCATACAAGGCCACAGGCTAAGTGCTGGAAAATGTGATTAGAGTAGGTGATTAATAGATGACTGTCTGATTTCCAAATTAGACTGCGACTGCCATAGTGTTAAGGGCTTGACTGGGGAGGAATTTGTTAAGTGTGTTTGGGAAAAAAATTCCCAATTAATATGAAGATGGCTCTACTAGAGAAGGGGTAAAACTTGATCACCTCTTGGGAAATAAGACAGGGCAACTGACTGAGGTGTTAGTGGTGGAGCACTATGGGATCAGTGACCATTGTTCTATTAATTTTAAAATAATTGTGGAAAAGGATAGGTCTGGTCCACAAGTTAAGTTTGTAATTTGGGCAAGGCCAATTTTGATGGTATTAAACAGAAATTTTCAAAAGTTGACTGGGGAGGCTGTTCACAGGTAAAAGGACGTCCAGCAAGTGGGAGGCTTTCAAAAGCGAGATGATGAGAATTCAGGGCCAGTATGTTCCTGTTACTGTGAAAGGTAAGGCTGAAGGGAGTAGGAAACAATGGACGATTGGAGAAATTGAGGCTTTAGTCAAGAAAAAAGAAGGAGGCATATGTCAGATATAGGAAGCTGGGATCGAGTGAATCCCTTGAAGAGTATAGGGGATGTAGGAGTACATGTAGGCAAAAAGGGGAAGTCCGATTGCTTTGGCAGATAAGGTAAAGGAGAATCCGAAGAGATTCTACAAGTATATGAAGGGCAAAAGAGTAACTAGGGAAATAGGAACCTAAAAGATCAACAAGGCCATCTATGTGTGGAGCCACAGGAGATGGGTGAGATTATAAATGAATATTTTACATCAGGATTTATTGTGGAACAAGACATGGAAGCTAAGGAATTCGGCGAAGTAGTGATGTCTTAAAAAGAGTCCACATTACGGAAGAGGAACTGCTGGAGGTCTTAAAACACGTAAAGATAAATAAATAGCTGGGATCTGATAAGGGTATCTCATGACATTGTGGGAAGCTAAGGAAGAAATTGTGGGGCCCCTAGGTGATTTATTTGTATCATCCATAGCCACGGGTGAGATGCCAGAAGACTGGAGGATGGCTAATGTGCCATTATTTAAGAAAAGCTGCAATGACAAGCCAGGGAACTACTAGCCGGTGAGCCTAACATCACGAATGGGTAAGTTGTGAGAGGGGATTCTGAGACACAGAATATGCATGCATTTGGAAAAGCAAGGGCTGATTAGGGCTAGACAGCATGGCTTTATGTATGTGAAACTGTGTCTCACAAACTTGATTGAGTTTTTAGAAGAGGTGATCAAGAAGGTAGATGAGAGAAAAGCCATAGACATTGTCTACATGCACTTTGGCAAGGCCTTCGAAAAGCTACTGCATGGCAGCCAATTGGATACAAGATTGGCTTGATGAAGACAAAGGGTGGTGGTAGAGGGCTGTTTTTCAGACTGGAGTCCTGTGACCAGTGGTGTACCACAAGAAGCGGTGTTAGGTCCACAGTTGTTCATTTATATAAACAATTTGGATGAGAATTTAGGAGGCATGGTTAGTAAGTTTGAGGATGACACCAAAATTGGTGGTACAGTGGACAGTTAAGCAGGTTATCTAAGAGTAGAACAGGTTCTTGATCAACTTGGGCCAGTGGGCCAAGGAATGGCAGGTGGAGTTTGATTTAGATAAATGCGAGATGTTGCATTTTGGTAAGACAAACCAGACCAGAACTTACACAGTTAATGCTAGGGCCCTGGGGATGTTTTCAAACAGAGAGACCCAGGGGTGTAGGTACATAGTTCCTTGAAAGTGATGTTACAGGTAGACAGGGTGGCGAAGAAGACATTTGGCACACTTGCCTTCATTGGTCAGAGCATTGAATGGGGGAGTAGAGAGGTCATGTTACAGCTGTACAAGACATTGGTAAGGCTACATTTGGAGTGCTGAGTACAATTCAGGTTGCCCTGCTATAGGAAGCATGTTATTAAACTGGAAAGGGTGCAAAAGCCATTTACAAGGATAACACCAAGACTGGTAGTTTTGACTTATAAGGAGAGGTTTGATAGGCTGGGACATTTTTCCCGGAGTGTGGGTAGATGAGGGATGATCTTGTAAAGGTTTATAAAATCAGGAGGGGCATAGATAAGGTGAATTGCCATGATCTTTTCCCCAGAGTAGATGAGTTGAGAATAGAGGGCATAGGTTTAGGTGACTGGGGAAAAATTTAAAAAGGACCTGACAGGTAATGGACCAAGTTGGAATATTCTTTGACCTTGCCACCCTTAGTGCTTCCTGCAAGTGTTGTTCAACGTGGAGGAGAACTGATTCTTTCATGGGGGGAGCTGGGGTGGGGGCAGGGTGCATGGGGGAGGACGCAGTCTGTGGTAATCAGTGTAGACAAGACTATTCAGATAGGAACTACAAATAAATTTTATTTCAGATAAAACATTTTTAAAATATAGTAATTTTTAGAGAGTAGAGTACTGTTAAATCGTTCACTGCCCTTTTTTCTAGATTAAATTAATTTTAAGAGAGTGACCCAAAACGAGACGTAAACATATTTGTCATGACAGCCTCTCTGCTCCTATGATGCTGCTTGGCCTGCTGTGTTTATCGAGCCCTGCACCTTGTTGTCTCGGATTCTCCAGCATCTGCAGTTCCTACTATCTCTGATTAAAGCCTCTCTGCTCCCATGATGCTGCTTGGCCTGCTGTGTTTATCCAGCCCTGCACCTTGTTGTCTCGGATTCTCCAGCATCTGCAGTTCCTACTATCTCAGAGTTCAATACATTTCTGCTGGTTGATCAGATCCATGAAAGCTCGCCCCCTTCTGGATATTGCTGACTACTGGAAGGATTTTTAACCCTGAGCTAAAGTTCAAAACCTTCTCTCTCAAAGTGCTAATGAGTTTTGTCAGCCTTTGGTTGGCTGGCATATTTTTTGTTAGCTTAATTGATTTTTGCCTTTGTGTGTAATTAATCTTGATAATAGAACAAGTCTGTTCAATTTGTTTTCTTAATCAGACTTTGAACACTTTTTTTTATCATTTATATACAGTTTTGTTTCTACATTTTGTTATGGTATTTTTTAATCACATTCCTGTTACAAACTTTGAGATAAAAATCTTATTTTTTTATTAAAAGCTTTCTAAAATACTTAAACACATAGAGTTTTTAACAGCGCAGACATTTCCTATGTGCCAGGTCTGACTCCAACCAGCAGTGAGATTTTCCCTGATACTCATTGACTGTGGTTTTGCTAGAACTGGCATTGTGCCACACTCAGTTAAATACAGCCTTGATGTCAAGTGGAGTCACTCACATCTCACCTCTGGAATTCAGCTCCTTTTTTCCACGTTTGAACCAAGGCTGTAATAAGGTCAGGAGCTGAGTGGCCCCAGCAGAACCTAAACTGGGCATCAATGAGCAGGTTATTGCTGAGCAAATTCTGTTTGATAGCATTGTTGATGACCCCATTCATCACTTTACTATTGGTTAAGAGTAGACAGGTTGGGTTTGCCCTACTTTTGGTCAACATGACATAGGTTGTCAATCGCCAGATGTGTGCTCGTATTGTAGTTGTACTGGAACAGCTTTGGCTTGGCGCACGACGCATTCTGGAGCACGTCTGACGTCTTTTTTATGTGCTGACTTAGGACATTGAGGTGGATCATCCAGTCCACCTTTCCACTTCTGGCTGAAGGTTGATGCAAATGTACTGGGCTCCTCCATTGTTGAGGATGGGGATTTTTGTGGAGCTGCCTCCTCCAGTGAGTTATTTAAGTATCCACCACCATTCACAACTGATGCAGCAGGACAGTAGAGCTTAGAAAACTTGCTGCTTCTGCTGTTTTGTACACAAGTAATCATGTTTGGTAGCTTCATCTGGTTGACACTTCATTTTTAGGTATGTCTGTTGCTACTCCTAGCTTGCCCTCCTGCTCTCTGCATTGAACCAAAGTTGATCTCTTGACTTGATGGTAATGTTAAAAAAGGGGATATGCCGGGCCATGAGGTTACAGATTGCGCTGGAGTCCAATTCTGTTGATGCTGATGGCCCACAGCGTCTCATGGATACCCAAAACAGAAACAGAAAGTGCTGGGGAAACTCAGCAGGTCCAGCAGCAACTGTGAAGAGAAAACAGAGTTTTCAAGTCCAGTGACCCTTTGTCTATCCCATTTAGCACGGTGATAGTGCCACGCAACAGAGCAATGGGTATGCTGAATATGATGACGCATGGTTGAATGTATGAATGAATGATTTGTTGTCACATGTGTTTTACAGTGAAAAGCTTTCATTTGTCACCATAACCTGGCACTATTTTGATAGATTAGGAAAAAGAGAAAATGAAAAGAAATAGCTTAAATAAAAGTCCATTTATGTATGAATTCTGAGTTGGTTCCACTAGACCCAACTAATGTAAAAATTGCCAATCCTCAGGCGCCATCTTTCACCACTGGGCCAATTACCCTTCTCCACCGTCCGTGCGGGCACACAAACATCAGAGACTATCGCCACAGTTCGATGTTGCCATGGTGCCCTCCTACCATCGCTTTACTGCTGTCAACGCCGGAACCAGCCAACAACAAAGATACTGATCCTCAGGCACTACCTGCTAATGTCGCCTCAGGGCTCACTCTCCTCCATGCTGGGCTCATACTCCCCTCTGCACTGGGCACCCTCTTCCCTCTGCACTGGGCTCACTCACCCCTCTGCACTGGACTCCGTCTCCCCTCTTCACTGGGCTTACTCACCCCGCTGCTCTGGGCTCCCTCTCCCCTCTGCACTGGACTCACTCTCTCACCTGCACTGGGCTCCCTCTCCCATCTGCACTGGGCTCCCTTTCCCCTCTGCACTGGGCTCATTCTCTCCTCTGCACTGGGCTCCCTCTCCCGTTTGCACCGGGCTCACTCTCCGCTCTGCACTGGGCTCCCTCTCCCCTCTGCACGGGGCTCACTCACCCCTCTGCACTGGACTCCCTCTCCCCTCTGCACTGGACTCCGTCTCCCCGCTGCACTGGACTCCGTCTCCTCTCTACACTGGGCTCCCTCTCCCGTCTGCACTGGGATCACTCTCCCCTCTGCACTGGGCTCACTCTCCCCTCTGCACTGGGCTCACTCACCCCTCTGCACTGGACTCCGTCTCCCCGCTGCACTGGGCTCCCTCTCCCGTCTGCACTGGGCTCCCTCTCCCCTCTGCACTG